>NC_136434.1:3165000-3642500 GCF_052849685.1 Lactuca virosa
AGAATCATTTGATGTTCATAAGTTTATGGAGAACTCACGTTTGTCCAGAAGAATTCCAAACATCCCACAAACTAGGCACCAACATGTCCATGACCTATAATGTAAATAGAGAAAAAGAAATGTTATATAGTTATTCATTTAAATAAACTAAAAACTCATCAAGTATTAGCATATACCATAACATAGTAATCTCCTTGTTTTTTTCTTTATAATGAACTTTAGGCACTCCATGACTCCCACCCAGAGTACTGTTTCACCAAGAAAAAACAAATCCACTTATTTAAATTCAAAAAAGAACAATGTTAATCTGTTTACTAATCACAAAAACATAATGTGCACATACTTGTAAACTTGCCACTCGTATGGAGGACCATAACTGCAGCCTTTGCTGTTTCTATGCTCAAACTTAAGAGTTACCTATCACAAGTCACAACCAAAATATAAGAAAATGAATTGCAGAAATCAGATTTTATATAAAATGTAAGCTTGATTGTTTGATGCAAGAACATTACCTCTGTAGCACCAGGACCTGATATGCGATCAGTTCCACCAGATACACGACGACCAACAAATACCTGACCAAATCCACCTTTCCCTGATTTTCTTTCGACCTTATATTGAGGTGATCCACCTACTTGAACCTGAAAATCAATGTGTTTTATAAGTAAAGAAGCATTACAAAAATCGAAGGAGCAATAGACAACATACCCTTCCAGGAAAAGGGGAGGTATTCCCTTCTTCTTCCTGGCCTGTAACCTTGTTAGCGCTCAAGCCACCGCTTCCATCCGCCATTGCTACTTTGAATGTCTCTTCTCCTGTTTCCTCTGTTCGCCTTTTATCCTCCTCTGCTTCAGAAATGACAACCACCGGCTTTTTTGCTAAACCCTCTTTTTTCTTCTTAGTCGGCAACCGCGACTTCTTTTGTTGCTTCGGCTCAACACCAACCGCCGCTGCTTCCCTAGCTGCAGCCGCTCAAGTTTTAACGTGATTAACCACCAAATGCTCTGATCGCTTATTGGGCCTACCTTCTCTCTTCTTCTTCTCGACTACAGGAGCACGTGCACGGCGTACTCAAAATTGGTTCAAATTGGGGAAAGAACAAATAGAAATGGAATAAGCCCTAGGTTGGAAATGAGGATGATGACACGTGATTCACATCAGGTAATGAATTTAGGGTTGCAGTGGAAGAAGGAGAGTCGGGGTTAGGATCGTCTAACCTCATCCTGACGGAGACTAATTCGGAGGAGGATAAGGCATTGTAGATGAAATCTTCGAGGTTCTGTTTCATGCGTTGTTGAACGCAATCGATGGTGTGTTAATCGAGGATAGTCATTGAGGGTTAACCGGCGACGACCGTCCAAATACAGAATATCTGTGAAACCAACTGGCTTTTAGGCTCACTGATAGGAAGACACACACAGAAAGAGAAAGATAGAGAGAGTGAGTGATGAAGAAGACGTTTGTAGAAAGAGAGTTGTTGGGAGAGTATTGCTTTCTTCACCCGATTTCTTTCTGCATATACAACACACGTTACGAGTTACAGTGCGTGTGGGTATCGACTCTTATTTGGATCCGACTCCGACCCATTTTTAGCTTTGGATCTTACCCGACTCATGTTAACTTTAATATCTTTAATTAAATTCACTTTTACACAATATAAACAAATATAAAAATTCGATTATAAAAATAAATAATACATGACTAAATTAATATTTTCAGATTTACAATGGTTAAACAAATTAAAAAAAATTATATAATCTTATTGTACCGTTTTTGCCGATACTTAACAAAAATACTTAAAAATACTACAAATTTACATTATACATATTTGTTCGCTATATAAATATTATATAAACTACTGATTTGCTATTTCTTAAATATTTTAATTTTTAAAGTAATCTCATTTATCTCTTAAGGTTGCAGACATACAATGCATTCCCTTTCTTCTAAAAAGACTACAAAATTAAATACTTCAACAACTATAACGGTTAATACTTCAATGAACAAAGGTAACTTTTTAAATGTTGTAATTTACAATATTATTGTTATTTCTTATTTTTTAACTAACATAAAATTTAATTAATTAAAATACACATGTATTAACATAAAAAAAATAGATAAATTGTCAAGTTCTTCGTCCGCTGCAAATCAATATTCTTCGAAATTGGTAACCGATGCTTACAAAGGTACGCTTATTTATTCAATTGTATTATATAATCATATTATTTACCGTATTTCACATTTCATATCCTATCATATGTGTTCTTATGCAGAAAACAACAATAACATGTACCACATGCAAGCCAGAGAGAAAAGAAGACAAAGAAAAATATATTTGGAAAATAAAATATCGAAGAAAATGAAAACAACATCGAACGTTCCAAGTACATCAATACCGCATTTCTTAAAAAATATATTAAACTGTAACCCTATTATTATTTTATATTCTATGTTTTACTGTTACTTTGTTTTATACATATCTTTACAAGTTTTATAAGTTGTTGCTATTTGCAGATCGATCAACCAACATTGTTGGTCAAACTCAAAATGTCAATTCATTTACTTCACCTGGAATGCATAATACAACCATACAAAACTCTCATTCTTTTACAGATGTTAGAACTCCGTTATCTAACATTACAAATGTTAAAAATCCGTTATCTAACATTAGAAACGGTAATTATATATATACTTATTATACTTTTTTTTGGTCAGATAACATCAGTTTCGATAAATATGCCACTTCCAAGTTAACAAACAGAAGACAGTACTATGTACTTTCAAATGAAATGACATCAAAAAATGCATCTACAGTACCCACTTCTTCATCATCAATCAAGTTAAATCCAAGATGTCATAAATTAAAAACGAATACGAGACATTTATCCCCTATCCCATTGATTGATTTGACAGAAGATGTAGAAAATATACATCAAGTGAACAATGAAAATCTTAGAGTTGGTATCTCAAATGGTAATCAAAAAATAATATCCACTTTACATTTCAAATACTATGTTGTATATACTTATAAAATTCATTTATATTTATTCAACGCTTTTATTTTACAGAATATTTGGATCATGGTGATCAAGATGTTGTATGTCAAACATGTCATGCAAAGTTATGGAGAAATGAATCCATTAGAGGTAAAGAAAAGGGGAACACAGATTATTCATTATGTTGTGGTTACGGGAAAGTTCAACTTCCAGATTTAAAGAAAGCACCCCCGACTTATGAAAGAATGTTCCGAAATATGGATTCTAAAAGCAAACACTTCATGAAAAACATTCGACGTTACAATTCAATGTTTTCTTTTACGTCGATGGGTGGTAAAATTGATTCTTCAATCAATAGAGGAAACGCTCCATACATTTTCAGATTGGGTGGTCAAAATTATCATAGTATTGGAAGTCTTTTACCAACAAAAGGATCAGAACCAAAATTCTCTTAGTTATACATTTATGACACTGACAACGAAATTTCAAATAGACAAAGATGTTTTCGGTATTTTTTCAAACTTCTTATTCATAATTTATTATTATTATTAATATATATATATATATATATATTACTAATATTATGTATAAATTTATTTATTTTAGTGGGGAAAAGGATCAATCAACATCAATTGATAGTGATATTATTGAAGATATTAAGGTGATGTTGGATTCAAATAATGTTTTGGTTAGATCTTATAGGATGGTAAGAGATACTTTTCTGCAAAATCCAGAAGTTGATATGAAATTACGACTTATCGGGAGAAGGGAGCAAGATGGAAGAACATATAACCTACCAACTGCTTCCGAGGTTGCTGCTTTAATTATTGGTGACATTTCTGATTCAATCGAAAAGAGGGATATCGTCGTTCAAACAAAAAATGGTTCTCTACAACGTATCAGTGAACTGCATCCTTCGTATATTCCTCTCCAATATCCATTGCTATTTCCATATGGGGATGATGGTTACAGTGTTGACATTCTTCATATAGGTGTGTCATTTACGACCGACAGCAAGCGTGCAAAATGTACAATGAGGGAATATTTCGCTTATAGGATTCAAGACAGAGATCATTCGTTCTCTCTCATACTTAATTCAAAAAGGTTGTTTCAACAGTTTCTGGTTGATGCCTATACTATGATGGAAACGGAGAGATTGTACTACATACGTAGGCAACAACATGTTCTTAGATGTTATTCTTATGAAAATTTACGTAACTAAAAAGCTCAAGGAACGACTGATATCTCCAATGTCGGCCAACGTATCATATTACCTTCGTCCTTTACCGGTGGAGCATGCTATATGCTGCAAAACTATTTGGATGCCATGTCACTTTGTAAATGGTTTGGATATCCTGATTTCTTCATAACCTTTATGTGTAATCCCAAATGACCTGATATACTATGTAGGTTGTTCAAGATCAAGCTTGATGCATTCATTAAAGACTTAAGGGAGAAACAAATTTCCGACAAAGTTCAAGCATGTAATTAAAAATATATTTTTTAATTATTTATAAAACATTGCTCTTATTATTATATTTTTAATATGTTTTTAAAATCTAATCACATTTTATTTTTTTGGCAAATTCTTTTACAGATGTTTATACCATTGAATTTCAAAAAAGAGGTTTGTCGCACAGTCATATATGTCTATTCATGCATTCTGACAACAAGCTACCAACTGTTGAACTTATGGATCCGATAATTTCAGCCGAGATACCAGACAGAATTGAAGATCCTGAATTGTATTCACTTGTCAATGAGTTTATGATTCACGGTCCATGTGGAGCTGAAAATATGAATTGTCCATGCATGGTGGATAAAAAGTGCTCTAAAAACTTTCCAAAACAATTCTGTAATCATTCGTCTGTTGATCAAAATGGTTTTCCGTTATATAGGCGAAGAAACGATAGTCATTTTGTAGAAAAATCAGGTGTAAGGTTGGATAATAGAAATGTTGTTCCATACAACAAATATCTTTGAACAGATACCAAACACATATTAATATTGAATGGTGCAATCAGGGATCTTCTATAAAGTATTTGTTCAAATACATAAATAAGGGTCCTGATAGAGCTACAATTACTGTTGTACCAACCAACAATGAATGTGAAAATAATGATGTGGTCGATGAAATAGCTGAATATTACGATTGTAGATATTTATCAGCATGTGAAGCATCATGGCGAATTTTTAAATATGATGTTCATTGCAGATATCCTTCTGTTGTCAGACTACCTTTTCATCTTCCTAATCAACAACAAATTGTATATGGCGAAGACGATGATATTGATGATGTTCTTGACAAACCTTTTGTTGCGGCTTCAAAGTTCACATCTTGGATGGAGTGTAATGCAATCGACAGTGAAGCACGAAAACTTACATATGTTGAATTTCCTACAAAGTTTGTTTGGCAATTAAATGGTCGGTTTTGGAAGCGAAGGAAAGTAGGAAAAGCCATCGGTCGAATTCATTCGGTTTCACCTAAACTAGGTGAAGCATATTTCTTACGGATTCTTTTAAATAAAGTAAAAGGTACAACATCATTTGATGAAATTCTCACGGTAAATGGTGAAACACATTCTTCTTTTAAAGATGCTTGTTATGCACTCGGGCTATTAGATGATGACAAGGAATACATTGATGCAATTAAAGAAGCAAGTCATTCTGGATCTGGTTTTTATCTACGCTTCTTATTTGCTACATTGTTGATGTGTAATAGTATGTCTAAACCAGAGGTTGTTTGGGAAAATACATGGGAATATTTGGCAGATGGAATTCTATATAACCAACGACAAAGATTTAAGTCTGCAGGTATTACATTTTTTTCTTATTTTTTATTTAAATTAATTTCTTTTTATTATTCAACACCCATTAAATAATTAGTAATAAAATTATTAAGTATCGACCAAATATTTTATTAATTATTTAATCTTTTCGTGCAGAACTGTCACTCGGAGTAGATGAACTTAAGAACTTAACTTTGTTCGAAATAGAACAAATTTTACTTCGAAACAACTCTACTCTCAAAAACTTCAAAAAGATGCCATACCCAGATGTTGAATCCGTTTCTTCTTCAAACAATCGACTTATCACCGAGGAGTTAGATTTACGACATTCCCGTTATAAAGAATGACTATGATCGTATGTTTCTTGCATTAACAAATGAGCAATGTAACATTTTCCTAAACATCATGAGTGCTATTCAAGAAAATAAAGGAGGTGTCTTCTTTGTTTACGGTTATGGTGGAACGGGTAAAACTTTTTTATGGAAAACAATATCTGCAGCAATTAGATCTAATGGTAATATTGTCTTAAATGTTGCTTCAAGCGGTATTGCTTCCTTATTATTGCCCGGTGGTAGAACAGCACACTCTCGATTTATAATTCCATTTGAACTTACAGAGGATTCTTTTTGTAAAATAAATCCAGATGGTGAGTTGGCTAGCTTAATAAGAAAAACCTCTTTAATAATTTGGGATGAAGCACCTATGGTCCATAAGCATGCATTTGAAGCTTTAGATCGAACTTTGAAGGATTTATTAAGGTGCGGAAATTCAACCATCTCAAATATTCCATTTGGAGGGAAAGTTATTGTCTTTGGAGGAGATTTTAGACAGATTCTACCTGTTGTTCCAGGTGGCAGTAGACAGAACATTGTAAATGCTTCTTTGAGTTCTTCATATTTTATGGCAACATTGCAAAGTCCATAGATTAACAAAAAACATGAGGCTAACTGTTGGAAGGGATCAATCTGATATAGGAAAAATAAGAGATTTTGCAAATTGGCTATTGGATATAGGAGAAGGCAAACTTGGTGGTCCGAACGACGGTGAAACGATTATCGATATTCCGGATGATATTCTCATTAATGATTCACATGATCCTACAGGTTCCTTAATTGAGTTTGTATATCCTTCAATTTTAGAGAACTATAGCGATACTAATTATTTCCAAGAAAGAGCGATACTTGCTCCAAAAAATGAAGTTATTCAAAAAATAAACTACCGTTTGCTTAAGAAGTTTCCAGGAGATGAAGTTGAATATTTAAGTTCAGACATCATATGTGAATCCGAATTTGTCCATGATCAGTTTGATGCAAATTTATACTCTCCTGATGTATTAAATGGTCTCAAAGTATCCGGTTTACCAAATCATAAGTTAGTTTTAAAAATTGGTGTTCCAGTAATGTTACTGAGAAATATTGATCAGAAAAACGGCTTATGTAATGGCACAAGACTACATGTGTTATCATTGGGCAAACGTGTTATTGAGGCACGTATAATAACTGGAACTAATATTGGAAACCAGACTTTTATTCCAAGAATGTCTTTAACTCCATCAGAAAAAAAGATTCCCTTCAAATTCAAAAGAAGACAGTTTCCTTTGGCGGTATGTTTTGCAATGACTATTAATAAAAGTCAAGGACAATCGTTATCAAAGGTTGGTTTGTTTCTCAAAGATCCAATTTTTTCACATGGACAATTGTATGTTGCCTTATCTAGAGTTCAAAGCAGAGAGGGATTAAAATTATTAATTTTAGATAAAGATGGCAAACTCACAAATAAAACTTCCAATGTTGTTTATAAGGAAGTTTTTCGAAATTTGTAGTCAACTTTTTTATAGCATATTTTATACGTTTTTAGCAAATCACACTTAATCCATCATATTACTTTATTTATTTATAATTACGTTTTTTTATGTTAATTTCATTACACACATTGGTAATGCATCATCTACATATGTCCAACAAAAATCATGCACCAAAAATAAGAGTTTTCAAAAATCTCCATTTCTAGTTAAATACTTCCCATTTAGTTTGTAATTAAATACTTACAAATAAAAAATTTATTGAAAAATGCAATATTACAATTCATAAGTTATCAAAATTAATGAAATATTATTTTATTAAATAATTAATTTTTAAATTCAATTCAAAATCAACACCCGTGGGTTCCAAGGGTTTTAACCTAGTATATATATATATATATATATATATATATATATATATATATAGAGAGAGAGAGAGAGAGAGAGAGGTGGTTTGCATTTTTTTTATTTTTAATTTAAAAAATAGTTCAGTTAATAAAAAGAAAGTAAACAAATAAATAAAGAGGAAAAAATACTCACAACAAAATTAAAGTTTTGGACAAGTGGTGTTAGGGATGAACGGTTTGTATCAAATCCCAATCCCGTACCGGTACCGTAGCGGAACGGGTACCGAATTTAAAAATATGTGACGGTACTCGGTATTCCAAAATCACGAAATCCGGGTTTCGGTACCATCGGTACCAATACTAGTACTGAAAATCGGTACCATTCCCGGTACCGGTACCGATACCGATAACATTAATTCGGTACGGTACTCGGGATTGACTTTCGATCAAATTCGGTATTCGGAAAATCAGGAACGGTACTGGTCGGTACCGGTTCCGTCCCACGGTTATCCATAAGTGGTTTAAGTCCAAAACATTTTAGACCAAAATGACAATTTTCAATGAAAATTTTTGGTTTTATCTTTTATTTGCTGATTACACAGAATATATTCGATTGATATACCTAAGGGGAATATCACTTATTAAGGTAATTAACTTTTCGGTTTGTTCATATCTAGGTAATTATCTTTTTTTTTGTACACATCTAGGTAACAAACTTGTTGGAAGTGTTCACATATGACCATTATGACCTGCTGTAGCAGGTTACATCCTAGATGTGAACACTTTTAACAAGTTCGTTACCTAGATGTGTACAAAAAAAATAGTTACCCAAATATGAACAAAACGAAAAGTAAGAGTAAATTACACGAATGGTCCCTGTGGTTTGGGGGAATTTGTGTTTTTGGTCCATAACTTATTTTTTTTAATTCGGATGGTCCCTACTGTTTATTTTTTTGCGCGTTTGGTCCCTGTCTTACCTAAAAAGACTATTGTGCCCTTATTAATTTATTTTTTAATTAATTTTCTTATTTATATATTTAAAAAAATTAATAGACCCCATATATATATATCTCCTCACCGTAAACCTGAAACCACGTTTGAGAAATTTAATTTGGGTCTCATCAGTCACCATCCCATCTCTCATCGTCCTCAACTTCTATTTCTTTTCCATCTTTAGTGACATCGACGTCTTCACCATCCTTCTTTTTTTGGTCCTTCAACTCTGGCGAGCCAACACCATAACCCACTGTCTCTTCATCTTTAGTGGGTTGTGGTGTTGATTTAACGGAGTTGAAGGACCGAAAAAAGAAGGGATGGTGAAGATGTCGATATCACTAAAGATGAAAAATAAATAGAAGTTGAGGTGAGAGATGGGATGGTGAGGAGATACATATATGTGGTGTCTATTAATTTTTTTTAAATATATAAAAAATAAATACATAAATAAGAAAACTAATTAAAAAAAATAAACTAATAATGACACAATAGTCTTTTTAGGTAAGACATGGACCAAACACGCAACAAAAATAAACAGTAGGGACCATCCGAGTTAAAAAAATAAGTTAGGGACCAAAAACATAAATTCCCCCAAACCACAGGGACCATTCGTGTAATTTACTCTTACTTTTCGTTTTGTTCATATTTGGGTAACTATTTTTTTTGTACACATTTAGGTAACGAACTTATTAAAAGTGTTCACATCTAGGATGTAACCTGGTACAACATGTCATAATGGTCATATGTGAACACTTCCAACCTAGATGTATACAAAAAAAAAAGATAGTTACCCATATACAAACAAACCGAAAAGTTAATTACCTTAATAAGTTATATTTCATATACCTAAGAATATACACTTTTTGTGTACGGATTTTCAGTTAGATTTGTGGGACCCCTAGCTATTAAATTTGTTGGTGATATGATATATAGTTTAATTAAATATTAAAAAAAAAAGAAAAATGAAAACTATTGGAAAAAACTATGGATAATTCAATTGAAGGTCAGGAGATTGGCATTTCCTGTGTGGGACCAGATTTATTGATGAAATAATTAAATGGATTTTAATTTTTATGGGCTAATTTCCGTACCCTATTTCCAAATATCAAAGTGACAATCGGATCCAGATTTTAAACATGTCATGTAACTTTTTATAAGCGAAGTTGCAATTTTGACAATAAACTATTTTCTTGTATTGTATGTTTATATAAACAGAATAGTCTGGACTAAAATTCAATTATGGCAGAGTAATAAGGATCTGTGATGGTGATGTCAAATATCATGAATTTACCAAATCCCTACAAAATGAATATAATGGTTGGTTACAAATATTAGTATTATTTTCCAGCCTTTCTTTCTGAATTCTGAATGAGGTAGATTATGATGATTGCCATATAATATACAAAGGCTCAAGGTCATATTATTTTAGGTTGTGATCATGTGATGCCCATGGTAACTACACAAGTTCCAGGTGGGGTGTATTTACCAAAAATCAAAAAAAAAAAAAAAACAAAGAAAACAAAAGAAACGATAAGGAAGGGATGACTTTGTGATCGAGGAGAAGACGCATGTGCTTGCCACCACAGTAAGCGTAAGCATAAGCATAAACATTTCAAAATTATTATAATATGAGCAACATACGAACCACTCCGCCTTAATTTTCTGCTTCCCTTCACTGTCACTGTCGGTTCTCTTCTGTCATCTTCATACTCCATCTCCATGTGCACCTTTTTCTTGAACCTCTCATCCTCACACTTACACTCCCAAAATGGCCATCGAGAAACAAAGAAGTTTCTCCTTCAAACGCACAAGATTCTTTGTACTTTCTTTAACTATCTCCTTCTCCATCATCTTTCTTACATTTTTCTCTATTTGGGTTTTCAAAAGTGATCCCTTTCTCATCAATCGAGAAACCCGTTTTCAATTCAGTGAGATTCAACCCCCCTCTCAAGTCCACTCCAAGTCCCAACCCTTCACTTCCAACTTTCCAATACGTTTAGTGGGAAGTCTGGCAAATCTTAATCAAACCCATTTCGGTAAACCGTTGAATACATCAGAAAGTGCCAACATTTCCTTCAGCTTTCATGAATTTCAGAGAAAATCAAGTGAGAGTGAACTGCCAAATCCGGAACCACACAAGATTGATGCTGTAAATGCTACTAAACTTTCAGATTTTCATGTCCATACTTCGATAGCTACGAATCACACGATTCCTCAAAATAAATCCGAGGATTTGGTCTCTGAAGGATTGTTTTTGAAGTCGATAAGTGAAAGAGTTCACACAAGTGATTTTCAGGAAGAAAAGGGTGAAACGGTGTGTGATGTTACAAAGGGGAAATGGGTTTATGATGAGAGTTATCCTCTGTACTCTACTTTTACTTGCCCTTTTATAGATGAAGGTTTCAATTGTGAGGCCAATGGAAGATTGGACAAAGACTATATGAAATGGAGGTGGAAGCCTCAAGATTGCTACATTCCAAGGTAATTTTTCTTTTTTTAATGCTTAGTCTTGCAAGCACTTTTCACATAGAGAGTTATTCTCCGATTACCTTGAATCTAAATATGCATAGAGTTGCAAACATTGATACCCCTAAAAGAAACCTGAGCGTTGGGTTCTGATTTTGAATGAATTATGCTGTATATAGGTTCAACGCAACAAACATGCTGGAACTGATCCGAGGAAAAAGGCTAGTGTTTGTGGGTGATTCCATCAATAGGAATCAATGGGAGTCCATGCTATGTTTGTTAATGAGTGTGGTTAAAGATCCAAAGAAGGTCTATGAGACACATGGCAGGCGTATCACCAAAGAGAAAGGAAACTACTGTTTCAGATTTGTGGTAATGAAGATTTTTGTCGATGTTTTAGAGTTATGTGATCTGGAGTATATATATATATATATATATATATATATATATATATATATATATATATATATATATATATATATATATATATTCCCATTTAATTCTCTTCTTGTGACAGGATTACAAGTGCACAGTTGAATATTATGTGTCCCATTTCTTGGTTCATGAGGGGAAGGCAAGAGTTGGAAGGAAACGGTTGCAGACCCTGCGAATTGATACTGTTGATAGGAGCTCATCCAGATGGAAAGGAGCTGACTTTCTCATATTTAACACCGCTCATTGGTGGAGCCATTACAAAACTAAGTCAGGGTAACTTTTTCTTTTCATCACATTTGCCTACATCTGTTGACCTTGCTGTAAAATTACAACAACTGTGTTACTGTGACAGGGTGAATTACTATCAGGAAGGAGATAATGTTGTGCCTCATCTTGAGGTGTCAACAGCTTTCAGGAAATCCATGGTAACTTGGGCATCATGGCTTGATAAATACATCAATCCAAGAAAAACACAAGTTTTCTTTCGGACTTCTGCTCCTTCCCATTTCAGGGGAGGCAATTGGAATGCTGGTGGTCATTGTAAGGAAGCTTCTCAGCCCCTCAACCAAACTGCAACCATCAATTATCCTGAAAAGAATGTGATTGTAGAAGAGGTGATACAGCAGATGAAAACCCCTGTCAATTTCTTGAACATAACCCGTTTGTCAGATTACAGAACTGATGGTCACCCATCTATTTATGGAAGAAGAAAGGGGAGCAGTAATGGTTTGAAAGGGGAAGATTGCAGCCATTGGTGTCTGCCAGGAGTTCCAGATATCTGGAATCAGCTCTTGTATCTTCATCTGCAGTCTAATAAGGTTAGAAACACTAGTTATGTGCAGTGATTCAGATACCTTTTGTAACATAATTAAATGGTGCAATTTGTATAGCCAGCCAGTTTCCTCTTCCAATCCAAGTATATAGTTGTTGTTCTAATCAATGTTATGCAACACATTCCTACTTTTATGACTAACAAGAAACATTACACTTGCTCAAACCATGTCTAGTTCAACCAAAAGATGACCTCAAAAAACTTCTCAATCCAACAACTAGAAAAAAAAAGACTCTTTTTATAGATGAGATTGGTGCTTCTTTGGTCGAGGAGGTTTGAGAGCCCATGGTGGTGAATGCTGAGGCTCATAACAGTAATCATAGTAGAGCTCTGTTCCAGCTTCAATATGCTCTTTGGCAAATATGCCAACACGATGATCGCCTCCCACCTTTATTATCTGCATGTCAATGTCAATGTCAATGTCAATGTGAATGCTTAGGTTCATTAATTGGACCAAAAGAATTAAGACCAAAACAAAACATATATACCTTTGCATAACAGTTAGGCTTTGATGAGTGGTTGGCAAATTTCAGTTTGTTTCCTTTTCTCATAGCATCAATCACATACTGCATGTGTATAAACAAGTTTCAAAAGCTAATTAATAATATATATATATATATATATATATATATATATATATATATATTACACACACAAAGTCATATGAAAAGGAACTGCTTGCCTCAGCATTCAAATTGAAAAGGAAGGATGAGTTTATACGATCATATAAACTCCCTCGGACATCTGCTTCTTGATGCGAGATCAGTTCACCCGTATACTCTCCAAGATACTCATCTTTGCAGACAGAGTTCTAGGGATATGAAAATTTCAAACAAGTCATTAAATTTGTTATTAATATAGGCAACATGGATGCTTATATTCATCCTTACCTTTAGAAATACACCCCAACCAGCAACATCAGATTTACCCAAAAGGATCTGAACACAATAAGAATAAGTTTAGGCATTAATATTATTATTTATAAAAGAAAAAGCATAGAGCTGTCACCCTTTGCTGCTGCCTTAGAAGGATCCTCATGTTACCACATCGGCCTTGTCCTCTTCTAGGGGCCGAGGGCTCACCTAATGACCCACTACCACAACTGCAATATCAATAATTAATTACACTCAACTATTTTTTAAATATTACTAATTCACAAAAAGATAAACCATGCATGCATATTAGATATTACATTATTACCTCACCCAACAATTTCGGCAAATATCTGGGTCGCATTCACGTGCAGCAGCATAACATGGGCATTGATGGCTTCTGCACCGACTCTTTGTACAGTGGCATCCCTTAAACCGGTTTTTGCAGTTTTTTGAGCACCTAAAAGATGTCTCAGCAAAAGAAACACATGTAAGATGATTTGTGCATATACACACTTTGGTTTAGTTATGCAAATGTGTATGTGTGTGTGTGTGTGATTGATGGATTACTAGACTTGACAAATTCAATAAATGTAAGAAGTACATGCTTAAAGTTGCATACCCGCAATACTTTTCACAAGTAGAATTTTTTTTGCAAGGACATTCCTTTCCACAAATGGACTTGCATTCACATGGAGTATACTGTTTGTTTGATCGGTTCTTTTCATAAGCAATTCGTCTCCATTTTGGTGGATGTCCAGAGGACTTCAAAGAATACTTTATTTTCTTTGCTTTACCCTTACGACCAAGTAATTGCAATCTTGATGCCATTTCTTGACCCTAACACAACATAAATGTTAATGTTGTGAAACAAAGAAAACTAAACAATATTTCATCAATGTATGTCTTTTCTTTCTTTGCTGGTCTAATTCCATTCCATCTTTGGAGGCCTTTTGCTTCCTATGATCTAGTTATAGTGGATAGAAAGAAAAAAACCCAATAGAATGCAGAAAAAAAAAACCTTATGATCTACACCGGTTCTCATATTGTTGCCTCCATCACACATGTAGCTGTATACTTGGGTGCAAGTTTTCAGTCCAGGAAGTAGGTTTCTTGTTATGAGACAACTGTAAGTCATCAAAAGGTTTATAAAAAGTTAGAAAAACAACAATTTAATAACTCGTGTATTAAGAATATATGAATGGCATCAAAACTTGAACCGGATCAGAAAACACTGCTAAATACCAACTACCAAGTTCCTCATACCTGTTTCTACCATATATCTGAAGTCCCTTCAAGTATAGATCTTTCTCAAGAGGTTTCCAAAAGGCTTCTTTCTTACTAATATCTGTTGAAACACACAGAGAGCAAAACTAAATGTATCATCGAAGATAATGGCTTCATTGTTGCTTGTCATCCATGGTTCAATTATGTTTGGTATGCTAATATCCAAAACTTTAGTTTTGTCATATATAATTGTCATATCTCTATTAACTGTTACCGGAATTAACAACATTTTCTGTTTTTTTGGGAATCTTCTTGTATATGATTAGTAATCTGTTTTGTTTTTTTTTCAAGCATCGTGGATGTTTGCTTTTGGACCTTGCATTTTTGTGTATTCACGTTCTTTGTTTTAGTATCATATCATTTTATTAAAATTCATAAACATCACCATACAGTTAAGGTGAACTAGTTAATGCCCCATACACCATACAAGACAACCTGTTACATATATCACTAAGTTAATGTTCTGCAGTATGACCTGGATCAACACCTATTGAGGAGTCCTCAACCGGGCATTTATTTGAAGTTCTTGCATCAATGTTACTTGAGTTAGCTCTTTCTGGATACAACGTTGTAGCTTGTAACTGAAAAATATTATCAATCATCTCAGGGGAATATAACAATAAATGGTAATGAAAGATGATCATCTATTGAGGAATTAGAACAATAAGACATAAATAGTCATCATTTAAGGATTATTATCAAAGCAAATCACATATAACAAATAAATTGACCCTTTAATGGAGCATACTATCACAGTGTAAACACGCACTCCCTACCGGTATGGTCTTATCTAACACCAACCAAACGTCAAATCTTGTAGCTAAACACATCATGACACGATGTTCCATGAGTCAAACAATTGTCATGTAAATATCACGACTGCACAAGTGATCAACAAAAGAGATAACATGATAAAGCCAAATGATATTGCCAATATTCCACACAATAGCCAAATCATAGAAAAGGTGAAAATAGGCTCTAAGTTATAAACAATGTTTTGCACGTAAGCAATGTTGGGTCTTAAGCCAACAAAGAATATTTCTATCGAAAGGCTTGCTAGCGTTTCAACTATTGAACATACTTGGTTGTCTCCATTTATGTACAACCAACCAATATAGGGTCTTTAACACCCTTGCTCTGCCTAAGACCATCATTATTCATTGATAGAAATGTTTATCACCAGAGTGGTATGTTGTATAGTTACATACTCCATCTACATAAGACCTTGTCTCATTTTAGAGAGGACCAAGATAGTGTCTCCTTGTAGAGAGGACAGAGTCTATATGTTTAAGGTATTCACTACTACTAAATGTTGATGGTCGGAGTCATGTCTCTAAGATTACTTCTTCTAGGCCTTCTTAAATTTGACTTTGATAGATTCTTTGGCGTAAGCGTGACACATATCTCAACTGCTATCCATTGCCCTAAATTTTGTTTTGGATGATAGTATAATGTTGAAAATGATGATACATACATCCATACATCCCTTATATATATGACTTGCCCAACTACAATGTTAAGTTGGCATTTTCTCTTCACGTGTGACTTCCATTTTAAATCGAATGTCACCTATGTGTACCGACACGTCTTATCTGATGATACAATATCAAAAAGTTGCATTTGGAGTGTAAACTCTCAAAATTGCACCATTGTTTGATTTAAATGACGAATGTAGGATTCTTAAGTATTGTAAGTTCATATAAGATATTGTAGTTAACAAACACCACGTTCAACTTCTTGTTCTCTAGAAAGTATTTTAGTAAACAACATTTTGTAATCCTATCTTCAATTTATGATCAATAAGTGGATATGTATGATACGAACCTATTAGCCATGTTTTCTTTAGCCACGTTTTCTTTTAATTAGTCAAATAGTAATTGCATTTAATTAGGAGGCTATGATTCTATTATGCATGCATGTTTCTCATTTCTTAGTTAGTTGTAGCTAACATATTTATATCCCATGTAAGTTACGTTTGAAGCAGGAAAAAAAAGCAGAAAATTGTCCCAAGTAATCTTCTTCATCTTAATTTCTTAGGAGATTGGTCATCTCAAATTGACCTCTATCAATTGGTGTTTTCATCATCATCTCAGTGCCTCCAAAAATCGAGTCCGACTCCACCTCCGACAACCCCAAGATCACCCCCGACAAACCCTAATGTCACCCTCAACGATAAATTGCAGGTTTTAATCCACCTCGCAACCGCCACCAACAACAGCCTAGACACCATCACCACTCATCTTGTTGCACAATCCGACACCATGAATAACATTCTCAAACTCCTTACCGCCAACAACAACAACCAGGCACCGCCGCCACCGCCACCACCACCACCTAATGCTCACCCACGCCCACCAAAAATATACCTCCCCAACTTTGACGGATCAAACCCGCTTGACTGGGTGTTCCAAGCGGAAAATTACTTTACCTATTATGCTATCCCACTAAACCAACGACTTGCCCTTTCCGTGTTTTACTTCACTAGTGATGCCCTCAATTGGTACAAACACATGTCCAACAACAACCTCCTTGGCACATGGGCTGAATTTACCCATGCACTTGAAACCCGCTTCGGCCCTTCTACTTACGAGAACCACCAAGCTAAACTTTTTAAGCTCCACCAAGTCTCCATGGTTGCCGCCTGCCAATCGGAATTCGAGAAGATTAGTAATTGTGTTGTTGGTTTACCTCCCCACACATTACGTGATTGTTTCATCTCCGGGCTTCGCCCCGATATTCATGGCCGAACTTGCCCTTCACGGTCCCCAAACTCTCCACCAAACTTATGGCCTTGCGAAGCTAATCGAAGATAAAATCCGTGCTCAACTTCCGTCTTCCGATGATTCCCTCAAGCCCCCCCCCCCCCCCCCCCCAACGAAACCGCCATTATTGCCCACTCATCCACCACCTTCCCCAACACTTCCAATCAAACGATTAAGCCCCACTGAGATGCAGAAACGATGGACCGAAGGTCTTTGCTACAATTGCCCAACAAAATATCAACTAGGTCACCAATGCAACCCACCAAAATTCCTCCTTCTTCAATCCGAAACCGAGCCACCATGGACCTTCAACACATAATACGATCTCCGCCTTGAGGACAAGTCCATTTTTTAGGGCGGGAGTAACTGATACAAACCTATTAGCCATGTTTCTTTAGCCACATTTTCTTTTAATTAGTCCAATAGTAATTATTAGGACACAATTCCATTATGCATGCATGTTTCCATTTCTTAGTTAGTTGTAGCTAGAATATTTATATCCCATGTAAGTTACGTTTGAAGCAGGAAATAAAAGTAGAAAATTGTCCCAAGTAATCTTCTTCATCTCAATTTCTTAGGAGATTGGTCATCTCAAATTGACCTCTATCAATGTACCATTAGGTCGATGGTTGAACACCTTAAAGCTTTGAGTTCTCGTGAGTTTTCTTTCTTCAATTTATTTTACTTCATATTTGTGTGTATCTTGTGTATTGGTTACAAATTTGCATGTTGGTTGGTCATGTTTACTTAGTTTGGGAATTTTTCGACTTTTTCTATAGAAAAATTAAATATCTTCCTACATATCCTCTTACCCATATTAAATGGTGACATGTGTCATACAAGTATATTAAAATATTATTAAATTCATTAAATATGACATATGTCATCATTTAAGATGGGTAGGAGGATATGTAGGAAAAAAATGTAGGAGGATATTTAATTTCTCTTTTCTATATTGTTGTTGGTCTTTATCATGTTTTGCCATTGGCACATTTATTAAAACATAAGGTATCAAAGGTAGGGAGTCATTTGGGTTGTTTTTGTGGTTCTATTCAAATACTTTCTTATTTCTTATAATAATATTTTAGTTGTGTACGCCAAGTGTTTCACTAAATGTTGGTACTTGTACATGCACTCATATAAAATCATATCTTGATTTAAGTTCTTCATTTCAAATTAAAAAATAGATCGAAGTTAGGGAATTCTAGAAATGATAATGGAAGATTAAATAAGGGGGCCATGTTCATTTGGTGGTTTATAACCTAAAAAGAAATCAGGAATGGGCAATCACTATAATGCAATCATCAATAGAAGAAAATGTGATAATATAAATTAGT
Organism: Lactuca virosa; assembly: GCF_052849685.1. Classification (NCBI taxonomy): domain Eukaryota; kingdom Viridiplantae; phylum Streptophyta; class Magnoliopsida; order Asterales; family Asteraceae; genus Lactuca; species Lactuca virosa. The sequence goes on from NC_136434.1 coordinate 3,183,921, forward strand.
TCAAAAGCTACGTACAAAGGTATTTGGATGAAGTTGGATAATGTAATACATTAGAAGCCTTTCACATTTATACAAACCATTCTAAATTATAGTAAAAATGAAAGAATAAACCGTTATAAATTATAGTAAAAATGATAGAATACGCATTAAAGAGAACATTAGCCTTAGAAGTATGGAATGAAAGATAAAAAAAAAATGCATGGAGATATTAAAGATTTTAAACACAAAAATCTTATAAGAAAGCACTCGTGTAGCAAAAGGCGGCTTATTATACACAACAATTTACAACTAGTAAAGCAAAAGTTAAGAAATACTAAAAAAGCTACAAAATACTAAAGGAAACATGAAAAATCAAACCTTAAAGTTCAATAAGCATGAAAAATCAAGCTAGTTGTGAATTATTAAGGCTACAAGTATGTGATGGAAAAAATATTGATGAAAAACTAAGGATAAAAGCATGTGATCGTAGGACTATTGATGACAAACTAAGGATGAAAGCATCATAGTAAGATTCCATGACGATAATACAAACTAAAGCATGTTGTGTCAAACTTTCATGAAACCAAAACCAAGTAAGCATGAATAACAAGTAAGTAATGCAATCTAATTCCCTGGAATGAGAAGTGAAACATGATCATTATTCTTCATCCTAAAGCAATAAGCACTCTAAAAAATGTTAGAACATCCAAAAACATCAAGGAGGAACTTGGAAATAGCAAATAAAGGTAAGCTTTTGAAAATCCTAGCTTAACATATTTTTAAGCAGTTTTCATATTTATATATCCTTATAGGAGAGAATGAAAAAAGTAAATAAGGTTAAGGGTACAAATAGATGATGATCAAGCTTTTTAAAAATGAATTTCAAATTTCCAACAAGTCTATGCCTTTTGTTAGTAGAATTGCACAAGTCTCATATCATCAACATCAACATGAAATTTTCAAATGTTATTCTTAGCCTTTCATCTATATAAATCTTGTACATATGTGTTATATAAATGTTTCATACATGAAATATTTAAATGATTTATTGGCTTGTTTACCTTAGAAAAAATGATGTTGCATTTATACAGATAATACCTTCTATTTTATTATATTTCATGATATTGGCATGTGTTTTATGCATATTCCATAAAGTTTATTAAGCATGCATAGTTTAAACATTAAATACCTAACATATAATATATGGGAAGAAGGAATATTTTGAAAACAAACCTTGTGTGAAAACCCTTATGTTTGACATACTTATATGTTGCAATGAGATCTTAAAATGAATTTTTATGCATGTGATAAAAAAAGGATGTAATATTCTCATTCATGCACTAAATTGACATGTCTTATGAATAATTTTTATCCATACCATACTACTAAGCTTAATCTTAGTTATTTTCATAGTTGTGGACGTCTAGTATTTGTCTATAAATGACATGAAAAATAGGAGCCCCATGAAAATAAAGACATATTATTTGGTTAAAATGATGAGGTAAAATGACACGTAAGATAACTAAGACTGATGCTAAACATTTAAAAAACACACAAGAGTAGGTAGTTCAAACATAAGTTATTTTGAATCAAAGTAGAGTTAAGGGTGATACAAGTGATAGAACTTTATGTGCTAGCACACATGCAATCAAGTGACCCAAAAAAAATAATGAAAATGTTTAAATAAAGACCAATTAGGTTGTTTACTTCATGTAGTGAAAAATGAACCATGTTATCTTAATGATGTAATGAATTTAACCAATAGTTTTAAATGGATCGATGTAATGCAAGAGGAAATACATATTTCTTTCTAAGAATCATACATGTAATTTTAATCCTTTATATAAAAGGGTCACACCATTGGATGTAAGTTGTATTAAGGGTGAATTTGATGGAAGGTACAATGCTTGTTTGGGGGTGGAAGAGTTTTCAACTGAACAATATCAAATAGGATCATATATTTTCACCATTTATGAGTCAAACATAAATTAGAATGGATTTGTACTAGTTGGATGTGTAAACTATGTTTCTTCATGGTGATTTGGAATAATAGATATGTATGAAGCAACTCGAAAGATTTGTTTCCCATTAGAAAACCTGATTAGACATATAAACATAAGAAATCACTTGATAGATTTAAGTTATCACCAAGGAAATGCTACACTATATTTTATTTTGTTATATTAACTATTGGATTTAATAGTAGTGTAAAAGATACATGTGTTTATTATCTCATCACATAGAACACATGAATATCTTTACACTTGTATGTTGAAAACATGTTAATATATTTCAAGGATATTTTTGGAGTTTAACAAGTTAAACCATTCATTAAGTTTGAGTTTGAAATAGAAGGACTTTGGGTTGGCAAGGAAGCTTTTGGGTATATAGATAGTTCAAGACAAGAACTAGAGAATCTCAAGCTCACAAAATGGAAAACGTTAAGAAAGTGTTAAGGTGGTTTTCCTTGGATAACAAGAAGGCTATATCTACACCCATTCTAAGAACCCACAATTTAGATACAATTTAGAGATTTGACTTTTAGTCAAATATGAACCAAAAGGGCAAAATGGTCATTTATGAGAAATTTGTATGTTTATGAAGTTGTGACTTCATGAAAATGGCTAAGATAAGTTTAAGTGACTTAGATAAGATTAGATAAGTGAGTCCAATAGAAGAAATACATGAGAAGATGCATTTTAGCCAAAAGGGTAAAATGGGAAATTTTATATTTTTGGGCCAAGTTTGTGAGTTAATAGATTAAGACCTGTATTAAGTCCATAAGAGGTGACTTAATGGAGTTATAGAACTCATCGCCAACTTCGCGTGGAATCGATATGTTAGATAGGTTGAATTGATCAACCTACAACTTGATTATGATGTTGATGAGAGTGTCTACAGGCTTTAATCAAGCTTTGGAAGTGATTTCTATGGTGAAATCAATCCATTGAGAGTTAGCGTTTGAAACCCTAGCTAGTGAGGATTATGATTGATGCATTAGGGATTAGATTGTAATGAATTAGGTAGTATGGGATGCTTAATTCATGTTGGAATAGGTTAAGAGGTTGAAATTTAGAAGATAGAATTATGATCCATTAAGTGGTCATTATGAAAAAAAGAGTCATTAAGCTCTTAATAGGCTAAGGCAAGTTTTAAGAAACTTGATATGCATATGAATAGGCCTTGAGCAAAGAAGATGGATGAAGATGCATCAATCGAAGAATGGAGCCAAGGATAATTAGTTTTCACTAACTAAAAAGGTGAGTTATAGCTCTCACTCTCTCTTTAGATAATGATTGCATATTTTATATATATATATATATATATATATATATATATATATATATATATATATATATATATATATGCACATATACATAGAGTATGCATGGTTGGATGAGAATGGTATTTGTTAAATACTTAAGAGATGGTAAAAAGAGATAAAAATATGATTATATGCATTATAATCATATAAATGAGTATGTAGGTATATGTAGATGATAATGGTATTGTGTAGAATACCTATGTGGATGAGATGAAGATAAAGATTAAGTACTAAATGAGTTAAGTACTAGATGAGTAGTAGAAATGATCTCTTGATGAGATAAAGAGATAGAATGTCCATGTGATAAATGTTATGTAAGGCTATGGTGAGACCATATCATGTGTAAAGGAGATTTTGAGGTAAAGATAAAGAAGAATAGAGCATGAGAAGGATGCGAGATGAGATGATAAGTGGTGAGGATAAAATATGAGCAAAGTATGAGACGAGCCTGAGAAGAGGCTAAGAAAGTGCATGAGATGAGAATGAAAGATTAGAATAAAAAAGTATGTAAAGAGAAAGAATAGCTGGGTAAGCTATAAGAGAAAGAAGAAATTAGATTTATAGAGTATGAAGAAGAAGAGAAAAAAAATGTTAGAATATGTAAAGAAAGAAAGATAAGAAGAAGAGTATGATTACATGAAAACAAATATAATATAACTCACTAGACCCGTGGTCTGATGTATGTAGATTTTCATGGTTTACAAGTTCAGGTGTTAGCCGTTATACGAGAAAAGGTATGAGCACAAGGACTGGTCTAGAAGTAGTTTTATTTTTAGTCTACCTTGTTGTTGTAAAGTATGTTTATGTTTTATTATAAACTCGAATATACCTTGGGATGTAAAGTGTTTTGTTTTTGAAAGTATAAAATTCCACAATTTGTAAAAATAACTCTGATAATCCCTAGATAACTAGATGATTAAAGTTAGGGTCATTAGAATTGGTACCAGAGCCATAGTTTAAGTGGATTAGGTTTGGTATGTCTACACCTAGAATTAAACTGTGGGAGATGAAAAAGAATCAAAGAGTATGAGTTGGTTTTGTGATAAACATGCTATGAGATTTAGGTACATGGCTATAAATATGTGTAGATAAATACCCTATGAGTTAGAGGTTAGTAACTAGACCAACCGCGCTGGTTTGTGTCAAGAATGTCAAGAAGAGAGAAAGAATGGTAATTTTGCGAAATGACATAAGAAATGGGCTCTCTAGTTAAAGAGATGCCAAGTGTATGTAGAAAGAATGATACTATGGTTATCATGAAAGAAATATATGTTATAGATGATGTGTCCTAGTAGATGGACAATAGATAGAGTATGTGTCCCTAAGAAGAAAAGGTAGTGGAGACTTAGAGAGAATGGGGACATAAAGAGATAAATATAGAGATGTGGAGAAAGAGTGACCAGAAAGGGGACATAAAGAGTAGAAAGAGTAAGAGGGTTGGTATGCACAGAGCAAGTCTATCTTAGAAAGACTTGAGGGTCAAAGAGTATACTGCTGAGTACAAGAGTAGATTGGCATTGCTTGAGAGCAAGTAGCAATATAGAAGAGAAAGTCCATTGCTATATGGAAATAGTATGAAATGTGTGGGTAGAGCTTGCATCATGTTGTTCGATGGTGGGGTGATAGCATTGACCAAAGATAATTAGAAGAGAAATGAGATAGATGTGTAGATAGAGAGAAAGTGGTACAACAAGAGTCATGATTGACACTTAAGAGAAAGTTAGTGGGAATGTTCGAGTGTTGCCATGTTAGGAACTAAGGAACATGAGAAGACATGTCTAGACTTTTGTGGAAGTAAGATATAAACTTCTGTGGAAGTATGTAGAGTAAGAGGACACTTTGGTAGTGTGTCTACAAGAGAGAAAAAAGATGAGATGTTGCTCCTAGGGTGAGAAGAGATAGACCCATGAGATTATGTAGATATGTATGTGTATGTAACAGTTTATATTTAAGTAACTGTTAGAGAAAAGAAAGATTGGACCTTATATGTAATAAGGGACAATTAAAAAGAGAGTAAGAGGTTGCATAAAATGGTGGGAAGATAGTGGACTTGTGAGAAGAGTCTAAGGCTAGGTGGAGAATCCCAGAAGAGGATGAGATAACCAAGTATCATATAGAAATGAGAAGTTAGAAACATTAGGAGTGCGTGACTTCCCGATGTAAGAAATGAGTAAGTATATGAAAACACATCTTTTAGATGTATCAAGTATGAAGTAGGTAAGAAGAAGTGTGAAAGTCATAACAGTTGGCTCATGAGCAGTTGAGGGCTAAAGAAGAAGAATACCCAAGAATTTTCATGTTGATAATTTGGGTAGTGAGAAAATAGATATGATAATTGTGAATCGGGTAATGAGGTGGTAATATTCAAACTAGATAGTATGATGTGTATGAAATGTATGTCACTACAGATACATGGTACTTATTGTGATTCAATGGAGTCATGAAGTTACTTGAGGATAAAGTGGTTTGGGATGAGAAGTGCTAACATGGTAAATTGAGAAGAATTTACCACGTAAGAAGTGAGACTTGGAGTCTCGTGAATAACATAAGAGTGTATATGAAGGTTTGGTGTATGAACACAAAACGATTAGTGAATAAAAAGGTCGTGTTTTAATACGACAATTTAGAATGAGTGTTGAAATGATTAGATATAATACTTTACTAAGAACTTAGAAAAACGCTAGAAAAGTGGTGGTGTGGCCACCTGTTGTGGAGTCAGAGTAGTGCAATGGATGCACAGTGGTTTGCAACTTACCTAAGAGTAGATGGTTAAGATGTGTGTTTGTTTGAAACCACACTTGTGAGAAAAAGAAAGAAAAATGTAAGTTTATGCTTATGGTTGAGTAAAGTGGGACAAAAAGATGAAGAATGTTGTTAAGTATGAAATGTGATTGCATAAGAGTATATACAGTAGTAGATGCCCCTTAACATCCATTGTGAGTAGATAGATGAAGAGAGTTTGGTAATTACATTGAGAATGCAAAGAATTGGAAAGTAGATTGCTATTTTGGGTTATGAGGTTAAAGAAGAGAATAACCTTGGAAAAGAACCATTGAGTGAGAAATTGGCTAAGAAAGTTAAGAAAAGATTTCGAGGACGAAATCTCTTAAAGGAGGGGAGATTGTCAGAACCCAAAATTTAGAGAGATTAAACTTTTAGTCAAATATTGACCAAATGGGAAAAATGGTTATTTATGAGAATTTTGTAAATTTATAAAGCTATGATTTTATGAAAATGGATAAGATAAGTTTAAGTCACTTAGATGAGATTAGATAAGTGAGTTCAAGAGAAGAAATGCATGAGAAGATGCATTTTGGCCAAAAGGGTAAAATGGGAAATTTTATGTTTTTGGGCCAAGTTTGTGACTTAATAGATTAAGACCCGTATTAAGTCTATAAGAAGTGACTTAATTGAGTTGTAGAACTCATCCCCACCTTCGCGTGGATATAAATATCATTGGAAACAGGTTTAAGATGAAGAAGATATGCACGTTAGAAGATTGGAAGAAAGTTGTCCCCAAGGTTAGAATAGAATCAGTAATGCAGTTTACAGATCTACAACCACACGACACGGAAAAAGCCTTGCCACAACACGGTGAGGGTGACGAGGTTTCAGAAGAGACTACTCGATCTAAGTGGAAGGCAACGTACTTTCCCGCGACGTGGTATTATGGGGTACCATGCCGCAGTGGCCAAAATAGGTTGTTATGGGAGATAGACACCGGAGGTCGGCTAGTGGTTGACCATGACCAACTTACGCGTACCATGGCGCTGTAGGGACCTCACCGCGACACGGTTTCGAGGTCAGAACACGAGTTTAATAGAGTTAAGAGCTCATTCCGATCATTCTTCTTGGGATATCTATTGGGAGCAAAGAGGTGGCAATTTTGATGCCAAAATCATGCTAAGAGAAGCTAGAAACGGAGCCTAACATGGATTGTCATCCTCTTTCCATTAAGGTAAGATTTCTCCAATTAGATTGGTTGAATTGATCAACCTATAGATTGATTATGATGTTGATGAGAGTGTCTACAAGCTTTAATCAGGCTTTGGAAGTGATTTCCATGGTGAAATCAATCCATTAAGAGTTAGGGTTTGAAACCCTAACTAGTGAGGATTATGATTGATGCATTAGGGATTAAATTGTAATGAATTAGGTAGTATGAGATGCTTAATTCATTGATTGAAATATGTTAAGAGGTAGAAATTTAGAAGATAGAATTATGATCCATTGAGTGGTCATTATGACAAAAATGCCATTAAGCTCTTAATAGGCCATGACAAGTTTTATGAAACTTGATATGTGTTTAAATAAGCCTTGAGCAAAGAAAATGGATCAAGATACATCAATCGAAGAATGGATCCAAGGGTAGTTTGTTTTCACTAACTAACGAGATGAGTTCCAACTCTTACTCTCTCTAGCCATTATATATATATATATATATATATATATATATATATAGTTTTAGATGAAGATATATTATGAATATACGTCTAAAATCATGTAACGGAGCATGTACGTATATTTAGAGTATGTATGGGATATACGTTTAAAATCATGTATTAGAGCTTGTACGTTTACCTAGAGTATCCATGGTTGCATGAGAATGATATTTATTAAATACCTAAGAGATGATAAAAAGAGATATAATATGACTATATGCATTATAATCATATAAATAAGTATGTAGGTATGTGTAGATGCTAATGTTATTGTGTAGAATACCTATGTGTATGAGATGAAGATAAAGAATAAGTACTCAATGAGTTAAGTATTAGATGAGTTGTAGAAATGATGTGTATGAGATGAAGATAGATATTAAGTCCTTAATGAGTTAAGTACTAGATGAGTAGTAAAAATGATCTCTTTATTTGATAAAGAGATAGAATGTCCATGTGACAAATGTTTCGTAAGCCTATGGTGAGACCATAACATGTGTAAAGGAGATTTTGAGGTAAAGACAGTTTGAAAAACTAACTTTAGGTATTGTTTCTTGCTTAGTTCGAGCCAATGCTTAGGGTGGCCGGAGTAGCTCAGGTTAGGAGCTTTTGGGATGGCGGTACTAACGGTACCTCCAGGAGCATTACCTCGAGAATGAGCAGGTTAAGTCTTTGGCCTTTCATGTGGGTTGGAAGAACCACTTTCATCTCCATCTCTCTCTCTCTCTCTCTCTCTCTCTCCCCCCCCCCTCTATCTCCCTCTCTCTCTCTCTCTCGTACCATAGATTTAAGAGCTTGTATCATATATATTGTTTTGTATATTTTTAATTGAGTAAGTTGGAAAAGATGCTATTTCTATGTTAAGTATTCAGCTACATCGGCATATGAGTTTTTCTCAGTTCGTCATGAAGCATATTGGCCTTAGATAACTATCCGAGAAATGCTTCCAAATATTGATTTAAAACGAAACGAAAAATGTTGTCCTCGCTCGACAAGACTACGAAATGGAATGGATATCAAAGAAGAAAAAAAACTAATCTTTGTGAAATTTGTAGACATCACGATCATTATTAGAAGACATGTTCATCCAGACCTAGACAAATGCGTGTTGATCCATAATGGTATAAGATTTGTTTAAGTTTTTGGTATTATATTTTAAATTTGTCTAGTTTATATTCATGATGTTCAAGTTTTATGTATTTTAGGCTGCTCTTACTCGATATATGTTAAGGATGTTTGATTATGCAAGATCTGTTAATGTTTTATTTTGTTTTATTTTATTTGTAGCTGTTAGTATTTACGTTAGTCAATTTATGCTATTATTTTTTAACATTATAAAGTTATATGTTAAATGTTGTTTTTGTAAAATAATAAATTATAACTTTTCGAAATACGACATTTAATATAAATAATTTTATAAAAAATAGAGTGACCTATGGACCTAGTCTCGTTCTTTTCGATCATTAAATTAGTCCGTATGCTATTTTTTTATGTAATATATTTTTTACACTATGTAGAATGCTACTTTCAGTATTTCATATGTAATATAAATTTCTAAAAGAAAGAAAATTTTATGTTGTATTAAAATAAAAAAGTTTATATGCTAGCTTTATTTTGTAATATAAATATTTTGAAGTTAAAGATTGAAAAAATATTTTATTTACGCACTAAAAAAATAAATCACTATATTTTAGTAATTAAATTAGAAACTACTATGAATTGGTAAATATATTTTAAAACGACTATGGATGGGTACAAACTCATCAAATTGTTAGTGGAACCACCTTAAATCAAATTGGTCTCTTGATTTGTCATGCAGTATATCTGTGTGTTTCTTGTGTATTAGTTTAGACATTTGTACATCGGTTGATAGAGTTTACTTAGGTTGAGCATTTCAAGTTTTATCCGTGGTGTTGGTCTTGATCACGATTTGAGAAGAATGGGACATGTGATATCCGTAAATCATAACAGATTCGATCTACTAATTCCTGGTATTTGATTCATGACACCATTTTTAAACTAGTCTATCATAATAATAGCCATCTTATCCCTCAACTTAGCTTCCCCTACATACCATAGGCTTAAAGGTCTCAACAGATTCAATCAACAACCCTATGTTCCATTATATATGTTGCCATTAGTAATTCTTCAATGAGCTCGATCACTTGCCCCACCCATTCATTCAAGTGCTCAAAACGTTGCTCATTTCTCACCACCTTTTAGGCATTGTTTTCATATGAATACACAAATGCAATGCATTTTGTCACAGGTCTTCATGTCACCTTTATCGATAGAAAATGTTACATATTAACTAATTAATGTTGACACATCATGTATTCTTCAAGTCCCTTGGCTGATCAAGTGAAGAAACAAGGAATGGAGACACAAAATTGCATCAGAAGAGGCAGCATGCATGGAACAAAAAAGATGCCTTTACAGCTGTATGACTTAGATGGACCTAATTTAAAGCATACAAGAGCAAGATGCAGGAATGGTGACATGCTGGAATGAACTCGAAGTAAAATTAGTAGAATCTGACTTCAAACGGACCAAATTAATATAATCGACTTGCTAATTAACTTTCTAAGCTGAATGTACTCATCTTCAGCAACCCTAATCATGAAATAAGATTAACTGACCTATTGTAGCAATATTAATCACAGAGATGCCAAACCTGGTCCAACTTAATACCATATTAATCCTGAAATAGTGGATCAATTCTGCTATATATAGTATCTTTAATTTTCTCCCCAGTGCATGATTACGTGCTTGATGCAATTGCAAACAAATTAGAGGAATCAAGAGATCGAAGGTGATTCTGCCTTCAATTATGTACAATAAAAATAAGAAAAGTAAACAGTAAACATACAAATAGGATTTCATACCAGCCGATAACACTGATCACTACAAGGTTCTTCGTCTTCCTGAGACTCATCAGGGGTGTACTGTTGTGGTTGCAACTGGCAATAATTAAAGCAAATGAAAATACATGCATCAGTTATGCAGGTTGTAGCATATATATATATGTCTGCTAGATGTAAAAAGGTTGCAGTACTTTTGGAAGGGCAAAAATGCTTACAGGAGTGATAATGGGCTGGGAATTGCCGTGGAGATTACAGTCAAATACCTGTGAATTTAAGTAAAGAGAGTGAGGAGTATACAATTCATCAACCAAATATATATATATATATATATATATATATATATATATATATATAATAAGACAGATATGAAACAAATTAAAAAGCTAATTAACAAGCACAAGTACCAGACAAAATCGACAAAAGAGAGCATCAATAGAATCTAAAGCAGTAGTTAGACTTTTCTCCAAAAACACACTCATGGTGTGCTCAACCTCCGTTGCTGCAGATACATTAATTTGGTTTAGAGTTTCTTCATCCTTCTCCTTCAGCATGTTATACACCTCCTGTATCATATATATAAAACAAAGACATCCAATAATAATGAAGAATTAATATTTCAGTTCAAATTATATAAGAAATGTAGTAAAAAGTAGAAGTTGAAAAAAAGGAAATTGAAAGATAATATTGGTGCAACTTAATTACATTGATTTCAGAAGTAGTTCCACCAATGAAATTTTTCAGTATTGTAACTACTTCCTCGCTTAGTTCATATTCCTGGCAAACCATCCTGCAAAAATTAACAGGTAGCACTCAAGTAAGTAATTAGAAGCGTGCAATTAGTAGTTTCTTTTCCAACTGTTACCAACTTTATAATTAACTTGTGCAACGTAACAAATGTAGAGCAAACAACAGCACAAGGACAAATATATATATATATATATATATATATATATATATATATGGGACAAATTAAGGATTTGCTTGATCGATACGTACTGATATGTAATCATGAATGGTTGCAATTTTATGGGACAAATTAAACGACTAATTTTTGCACCGATAACTATATATAAAACCAATGTTAAACCTATATAAATGCCATCCGTGTAGTTATTGGATCAAATATGATTCTACTATTACACAGTTGAGAGGTTTTAACCTTATAATTTCTTTTTCGGCCTCAGAAAATTCATGTGGCTGATCTTCAGCTTGTTCAGCAAGCGCTTCTGCAGTATCATTGTAAATAGTAGCCTCACCCCCAATCTGATCATAGTAGTTACATCGCTTCCCTATGACTGATTGATCTTCAGTCATTCTCTCATTTCTGTAAGGCATATATGCCAAAAGAATTCATAAACAATAACTAATAGAATGAAAATCATCAATGCTCACGCATACAGATTAATGAAAAGAGCAATGATATGATATTGATATGCATATATGGGTAATTAAAAGGATCACATGTACATGCCTGGTCAAAAATGTCCAAGTAGTGTAAGGTGGTATTTTATGAATGACCACCGGAAGCTTGGAAGTTACATGAATAGTAGCTACATCATCTTGAGTAGTACTGGTGTTGTTATCTCTGTCGCACATAATTAATCCTTGACCTTTTCCAGGTACTAAGCAGAGAGGATTTTTAATCCTTTTGGAAAGCATTGTGCCAGCTAAGCTGCTGCGATTGCCATCAATATCATCATCTTCAGTAGCACTTCTGGAAGTAGCTAATGACAAAAGCTGCGCCGCATCGCTTTCTACTCTCCTTTTGTTCCTCATGACTTTTTCCTGTGTAAATATAGGACAGGTAACTGATGCTTACTCTCACACATTCCACCCATAAATTTGTAATATATAATATATTAGTTATTTCTCATTTTATCATACATAAATATATATAGCATGTCCCCTTCCTGCAGTTGAAGTAGTTAAAAGAACAGCATATATATACATCTAACATTCAGATGACTGAAGAACAACGTACATACAGCAAAGCAAAGTACTTCAAATTAAGAACAAGGATCGACTCACTTTAACAAAACCAACCCTTTCTGCTTGAATACGCTTTTTCAGTTTATTTATTTTGTATGTTACGTCATCCACCAACCCCTCTCCCTGCAACAGAAGAGAATGATAAGTCACATGGATGGCATGTTAATGAATTCATGGAACGCAACAACTAAGCATCGATCACATGATAGAATACAAGTATGATCGATGCCCACATTTCAATGATCAGAACAAAAATGAGAGCGATCTAGCTAAGACATATTAGAAGGGAGATGTTTCCGCAGTAAAATGGAAATTAGTGCAGGAACATCTTCAGCCAAGGCTATTAGCCTATTACAGTTGTAAATCAATTTTCAATAAACAATTCATCAAACGTATATTAATTCCTCCTATTCCGAAATTAGAGACTAGATTTTACTTTCAGAATCTAACCGAAAATTTAACACCAATTTTATAAGTTTGGTAGCTAGAGCTCCCACCTTCAACACGCACCTTCATATATACCTAGACTCAAATGTTTGACACTCGGATAGAGGCCGATCATTAATTAGAATGAAAACACGCACACACACGGCACATTAATAAACATGCGTCAGCTATCATCAAGGAACACAAAAATACATTCTTTCGATGGATGAAAATTGTATAGAATTACGAGCGATCGGTGCATTTCCGAGCACGTAATCAAATGGGTATTGAGAGAATCATGTGTTTGTTTGTATAGAGAGAAAGAGAAAGAGAACAGACCGTAGATGTGGAGGAAAAGGTGGACCTGGAAACCATGATCGCTGCGATGGGAGTTGGGAGAAAAAAGAAGACGGTGATCGAGAGGCTGGGGTGCTGACTGCTGAGTAAGGAGTGTTAATTTGTGAATAATGTGTTATATATATATATATATATATATATATATATATATATATATATATATATATATATATATATGGACTACTATGGAGGACGAAGGCTTGCGGGTTATTATTATTTATGAGTCTCACCTGACGCCTGACGCCTGACGGTGTTCATTTGAAGTCTGGACCCTACTTGTAGTTGTCGGCCCACTAAACTCGGCGTTGTGGTCTACTCTTTCGATACAGTCAAGTCATTCTTAACGCATAACGATATAAACGGTTTAGTTTGTTTTTAAATATTTTAAGCTGCTTGGCATGAGAGATGAGACCCACGTCATGCTCACACATCAGCATCAAATCATCAATGGTTCGAACATGAACCATACCGCGTGCCGTGAGGCCAAGAAAGAAGAAAAACAGAAGCCCTCCACATGTTGCCACGAGGTGTTAGGCCTGGGGGCGTTCCGATTGCCTCAACGGCATTGGGTTGTCCACCTCAGCATTGAGAGGCCCATACCGATCAGCCTTAAGACTTAAAAACGTATTTTACGGCGAAACGTTTGTTACCTTTTAGTTTTTGTCTTTTGACAAAAAAAACTCAATTATTATTATTTTTTTAAAAACTTCATTTGGGAGACGAGATTTTAGCTTTTTTTCTTTAATTATTACTATTGTCACAAGATTTTAGCTTTGAGTTTAAATAAAAAGCTTAAAATCTAAAAACTACATCATGTTTAAAAAAAGTTTGAGTTTATTTAATAAATTTCTAGAATTACCTTTAAAAATATATTTATATATTTTTCTTTTTTAAACAATTTTCATTATTGTATTTAAATATTTCAGAATCTTCAAATTATTTTTGCCAAACATTAATATGACAAATACAACTTACAGCCACCAATTAATTTTATCAAACACATCCTTAAGAGACTTAATATTGTGTTTTTTTTTTTACTTCATTTAAAGTTAAAACCATTACATTATTAATTGTTTATCTAAAAAATAGTTATATTTCTAAAAGACTCAATTGCAAAACTGGTCCCTGTGTTTAACTCAAAAATGCTACTTTGGTCCAAAAAGTTTTGGACTAACACAACTGATCCAAAATTTTAATTTTGTTGTGAGTTTGGTCCAAAATATTTTAAAATTAGACTAAACGGTAAAATTGGTCCCTATGGTTTCACAAAAACTTTGGATAGGGTCTAAAAAATTTTCAACTTGCATGAAAGGTCCAAAATAAAGAATTTTTCGTGTTTTAGTCTAAAAAAATTAGAAAGACTATTTTTCCCTTTTAATTTCTTTTTTATGTTATTTTATATTTATTTTAATACTTTATTAACTAAAAATTAAAAACAAAAAGTTAGGCCCACCAACCAACCCCCACCGTACCATCCCTTCTCTCTTTATCTCTATTTCTCTCCAACCTAACCCACCAGGTGCCTCTTCAGTCTTCATCTTCAAAAATCTCTCCAACGAGACCATCTTCCGCCTCTATCCAAGCCTCCACCGGCGACAACAACTCAATATCCGATTCCTTAGACACCCATTTGCTTCCAATAGATCTCTTATCGACAATTTCTCCGATCGACAACAGTTCAATATCCGATTTCTCTGATCGTTGCCATGATTACTGGAAGCTTTGTGATGAATGATGATTTCTTTTGCTCAATTGGGTACGAACGCTTCAGATATGTTCGTCAGTAGAACGAAGGTGGCGGAAGGAGAACTTCATCGGTGAAGTTGGTCAGGTCCGACGAAGGTATACAAACACAGATATGTGATATTCCCCACTGCTACCTGTGATCTTCTTCCCTTTACCAGATGAACAAAAAACCCATCAAACTCCCTCTCAACATCACTCAGTCGTAGGCAAGAAAAAGGAAAGCCAAAAACTTTGAACTTTATCAAGAAGACACATCACTAGAGAGGTTAGATTGATTAGAAATTGGTGTATTCTTAGGTATTAGTGTATCTGTCATGTGGTTTTTAGGATGTGATTAAATTTTGTCAGGCTATATAAGGTTAATCTGTAGATTCGGGTACATATGATTCTGTGAAAAGGGTTTGGACGAATTTGTAATTGGTAACATTATGTTTAAACTGGTGATTTCAATAAGGTTTGATAGAAATTTGGTGTAAATTTCCAGATAGGGGTTTCTTATTTCGGTAAGATGAAAGGTTGTGGTGATGGTTCTGAATATAGTTATGTTGCTAGAAACTTTGAGTTGTCTACATGCAAGTGGTGAGGGGGTGTTTCAAATTTAAGTGTGTTTATGTATGTATAGTTTCAGTTGTAGGTCCAGGAGGAGAGAGAGAGAGACAGATGTTTTTTTATTGGTGGGGTAGGGCTGTGATGGAGGTAAGGGTGGGTTGATTATTCATTCAGAATTATTTAAATACTTAAAAAATATAAAAATAATATAAAAAGAGATTAAAAAGGGTAAAATGGTCCTTTCAAGTCTTTTAAGGACTAAAATCACATGAATTATCTGATTTTGGACTTTTTATTCAAGTGGAAAGTTTTTGGATCCCATCCAAAGTTTTTTGAATACCACAAGAACCAATCTTGCAGTTTTGTCTTAAAATTATTTAAAATGGCAGATTTGCCCTTGGTATTTTTTTCCCATTTTTTTTTATTAATTTAATATTTTTCTGACTAAAAGTAAAACAAAAAAAAAATATATATAACCCTACCCTACCCTTACTCCCTTCCCCAGCTCCCCTTTTCTCTATCTCTCTCTCTCTCTCTCTCTCTCTATATATATATATATATATATATATATATATATATATATATATATATATATATATATATATATATATATATATATATATATATATATCTTCATCAGAAAATACCCCTTGTCGAAAAATATGAACTCAGATATAAAAACCATTATAGCTCGTATCTCATTTTAGGAAGAGTGGTGGCAGCGGTGACGACTTCGAGTTACGAGTTTATCTCTCATTCTCCGACGATGTCTAGCCACAAACGTCGGAGTTCAGCAGCCTTGTCGTCTTTGTTCATTAAGTTGATATGGACTCTGGTGGTTTTGGAAACCTGAGCCATAGACGGAGGCAACGACCCTAGCCAAACCCTTCTCCCCGGTGACGAACATATATGGTATACATAAACTAGGTCTGAACTTTGTTGGGTATACGCACACACTAGATCTCCTTCTCCAGTGAGGTTTCCATCGTTTTCAAAAAAACTAGCGACGCCGCTCTTCTAATTTTTAGAAACCCTACCTTTTTAGATCTGTTGTCACCCTCTTTCTCTATCTTCTTCTCGTCGGATGACCACCAAATCTGATTTATGTGTTTGGTCTTGTTTATCAGATTTCTAGTTATGTATATCAGATCTTGAATAGATGTATGTGTTTGGTCTCATCTGTGTTTAATCATTTCTTGGTTCATCAGAGTATATGTGTACTATAAATCAAGTTCATGTTTGTGTTCTTGTATATAAGATTTATGGGTTTTGTGTGTGTTCTTGTATGTTAGATTTCTAATTTTTTTTGTCTGTGTGTTCATCTGGAGAGAAAAAGAGAAAGAGAAAGAGAGAGCGAGAGAGAGAGAGAGAGAGAGTTGTGTGTATACGTGTCGTGTTTGTCGGAGCTAGGTAAACTTTATGATGACTGAAGTTTTCGGCGATTAAGGTTACAAAGGAAGCATAAGTGACAGTTGGTGGTGGCGGCGACGATGTTGACCGGTGGTGGTGGTCTTTTGCATTGTAAGAGAGAGATGGGGTGGGGTAGGGGTAATATTTTATTTATTTTTTCTTATATATATAGATATAAAAAAGGTGGGATGAGATTTTTATTTTTGATTTTTTATAAATACATAATTAAAAAAGAAAAAGAGAAAAAAAATAGAAAATGAAAATACAAAGGGCAAACTTGTCTTTTTTTTTTTCAATTCAAAACAAAATTGGACCAAATTCGCAACAAAATCAAAGTTTTGGACCGATGGTGCCAGTCCAAAACTTTTTGGACAAAAGTGACAATTTTCGATAAACCACAAGGACCATTATTTGCAATTTTGTATTTCTAAAAGTATAAGAAAAATCATTCATATTTACAAATTGTGTAAAAACACATCATTCTTTTTAAAAAGACAAAATTGCAAAAATGGCCCTTGTGGTTAATCGAAAATTGTCACTTTGACCTAAAAAGTTTTGGACAAGCACCATTGGTCAGAAATTTTGATTTTGTTGCGAGTTTGGTCCAAAACTTTTAGAAAACTTTTTATAATGACGGATTTGCCTCTATTAATATGATGTTCTCTTTTTCTTATTTATTTTTCTAGTTTTCTAATTTAAAAATAAAATAAAAATAATACCCATCCCTACTAACATACATACTACCCATCTCTCTCTCTCTCTCTCTCTCTCTCTCTCTCTCACTAAGTTACTACCCATCTCCGTCTCACTTCATTGTGTCACTGGAAACCACTGCCAATAGCCGTAAAGCACATTCATCTTCCAGAAGCCATCGTCACCTGTTGGAAACCACCACGATCTGTCGGAAACCACCGCCACAACCACCATTTTTGCCAGAAACCACAAGATCCGTCCTTCTCCAGCTCAATTTGATAACTCTCATTATGAATCTAAATGTAACTCTTAGCGATTTAATGGTGGCGTTTTGATCTTCGATGATGATTCTTTTTTGTTCATTATAATTATCAACATGCATTTCCCCATTGGTTCATAAACATCAATTCATCATGCGTTTGTTTGATGTATAGTAAAGTAAAAGTTATTTAGTTCCTCTTTAACCATTATATTTTTTTTACTGATTGTGAACAATACATGTAACACCCGCAAATTCGGGCTAGGAAAATAAGTTATTATAAACCCTAATAATGACTTTTTGGAAGAACATTATTTAGGTAAATAATCTTAAAAAAGTTAGAGTATGTGTGACAGGGATTCCACACATATAGAGAAGAATAAAATCCGACTTCATGTGAAGAAGTTATGCTTTTTCGAAGTTTCACGATTAAACCAACATGACTCTTCGTATCGTAAAAAGTAAATTTTTGATAAATTGCTTTTTAGCCTAATAGGTCTAAAACGCAGTAGTCGCTAAAATGAGAGCATGAATATAGGGAACGTCCAAATCTGACTTCGTGAAAGGAAGTTATGATTTTCGAAGTTTCAATGCAGCAATATGCGACTCAGAAACCGAAGTAGAGATCGGTTGATTTTTAGGAAAAACAATCTAAATGAGAGTTGAAGATTTCGTCCATATGATTCTGTCGATATAAAGACAGTCGAGAACGGATATCGTATGAGAAAGTTATAAATTTTTAAACAGACTTTAACAGTCTAAACCTGTTTAAAATATAGCTTTAAAAATAAAGTCAGAATTAGCCGACGAAGTCCAAATGAAAGTTGTAGATCTCGTTGAGAGCTTTCCGAGGATATAGAGAACCATTATTAACAAGGAACCAATCGTGAGCGCCGAAAGTCATAATGATCAACGACCAAGAAAATAGATTTAGAATTGTATATTCGATGCACATACACTGGATTATACCAAAAAACCCATATATTTTTTTCGTTTAAATTTTTTCAGGCCATGTTTTTTATCGAAAAAAAGAATACACCATTGTTCACGATTTTTCGTCATCTTTCCATAAATATCCATTGTGATATATAAAAAACAAACTTTTTTTTTTCGAAAAAAACTTACTTCGTTTTGTTGTTATTTTTTTCAATATTTAAGCTTATTTTTATCCAAAAAAAAAACTATTTATACCAAATATCTTAATTTTTTGTCCTCTATTAATTAACATCAACATCAATTAAAAAAAAAACCTCGATTAGTTTAGATTCACATTATGAATCTGAACTGTAATATTTCAATTTTAACATTCACAATGTGAATCTGATTTATTATTTCAACTCTTTGGTCTTTTACAAATTAATTTAATGAAATTTACATATGAATCGAAATATATTTTAATATAATTTTATAATATTTTAACGTTTTGATTACTACTAAATTAGTTTTATAAAATCAACAAATGAATTTATTCACATTGTGAATCTGAACTATGTATAATTTAGTTTTCAAAATTCACAATGTGAATCTGATTTACTACAATTTATACTGTGAATCTGAGCAGATTCGCAATGTGAATCTGAGTAGATTCGCAATGTGAATTTAAACAGATTCATAATGTGAATTTGAACTGATTTTTTTAATTTAATTTAATTTTTTATTTTTACATCAATATGAATCTATGTTTAAAGGGTACCAAAAGATATGAACTTTGATATATTTAATAAATTTTTTCGATAAAAAATAAACCTTAACTTTTCAAAAAACAAAGAAATGAAGTGGGTTTTTTTTTAAAAAAAAATTCATTTTTTGTATATCAATATAGATCTCTATGGAAAGAGGACGAAAAATCATGAACGATGATATATTCGGTTTTTTTTCGGTAAAAAACATGGTTTAAAAAAATAAACAAGAAAAAAAGAAGTGGATTTTATTATAATTCGTTGCATGCGCACCCCTTTTAAAAGTCTAAAACCATTTATTTTGCCGTTGATCGCTTTAAATTTCGACGCTTTTGATTTGTTTATTGGTTCTTTGGTTAATAATGGTTTTGTATTAAATTTTTCTCACATTTATTGTATACTAGAATGCACCAATAAGAATTTAGTAAAAAATAAATTATTATTTAATCAAATAAAGATAGATATTAAATGATTTTCATAATTATATATATATATATATATATATATATATATATATATATATATATATTAAATGATATCTATAATTATAATTCTTTTTTTTTATGGAAACTAATTAAGTTCGTGGTTAATGTCAGCAATAATATTATTTCAGAATGAATTCGTATCAAGAAGAATGAGATTGTATTCTAGCAGAATGGTAGTGCATTCTAGTAAAATACACTCTCGTTCTCCATATTCCATGCAACTTTATTATATTTTAATTGAATGTGTTCTGAAACAAAACACGAATTCATACAAAAAAACCTAAACACGAATTCATTCTGAAAGAACGTTATTGCTGACGTTAATGACAAATTTAATTAATTCCATAAAAGGAGAATTATAATTATAGAAATTATTTAATTCTATATTTATTTAATTAAATAATTATTTAATTTTACTAAATTTCTATTGGTGCATTCTAACACACAATAAATGCAAAGAACACACTAACCTAACCCTATATATATATATATATATATATATATATATATATATATATATATATATATATATATATATATATATATATATTACCAAATAAGGTTTGTGAGGGAGATTCACGGTTTGGTTGTCTGTTTTGATAAAAGCTAGGAGAAGGTCCGCACTTTGCGGCGGGCAAGGGAGGTTAGTGTATATGTGGAACAATGTTTACCAACATAACCATTTTATAAGTTTTTTTAATGAAAATTCGCATAGATACTATCGGAGTAGGAAGTTATAAAGAGTAGGGACCAGAAGAGGCAAATCTCGAAAATATGGGGGCCAGCAGACCAATTTAGTAAAGAGTAAAGACCAGAAGTGGCAAATTTCGAAAATATGGTGGAAAATTTCTGTTCATCAATGTTATGAGAATTAATTGTATGTATAATAGCAAAATTTTATATTTAGATTTTTTCTTTAATTTTTTTTGACAAAACTTCAAAAATGGTCCTTGTGGTTTTCGAAAATCTAAAGTTTAGTCCCTAATTTTTAAAAACCTCACCTGTGGTTTCAAAACTTTTAACAAATAGTCTTTTTCGCTAACTTCGTTAGCTTTTGGCCGTTAAATGAAGGACATTTCTGTCTTTGCACTGTACCAGGGACATTTTTGAAGTTTTGTCTAAAAAAATAATAATAATAATAATTTAATATTAAAGGGTCTTTCTTCTCTTTTCTCTCTCTCTCTCTCTCTTCTCTTCTCTTCTCTTCTCTTCTCACACACACACATACGAACTCTCACCTTCTTTTTCCTTTGTACCTGATATCTTCTTCTTTCTCTAACTGTAAATCCAATAACCTCCATGTTCTTTCTCCAAGTCATTTAATTGGTCCAGCGGTCCATTTTATCTGCACTCAAAAGTTGGACCACAACGCCGGAAACTCGCAAATCTACACTCAAAAGTCATCGGTAAACTCTAGATGAGCCATATATGCACCTTCACCTTTTCACCTCCAATGATTTCCTAAAAAACATCCAATAAATTTGGTGTCTTTATAGACCCACCTAGCTTCACATGAGCCGCCCATGATCAAGATGATTCCACATTAAGTCGCCAAAAGAAAGATACAGAAGCAATTTGGAAATCACAAAAAGCGTGGGAGGTAACTCAAGCACCCTTCAAGAACCTTCTAATGATGGGATTGCTCTAAATGCACCTAAATTGTTGTTTAATGCTCTTAATTTGGGGGGGTATGTAACACGTTGCTTGGTGTTTGAAGTTGAAAATTTTGGGGCTTCTTCCTACACATGCTTCTGATTGGGTTTCTTATTTTCCAACTGCACATGAAGTTGGGTATTCCTCTGCTGCCATGGTTTTTTCCGACGAACATGAACAAAAACGGAGGTGTAGAAATCCTACTTGTATCCAGGTTCCGACCAAGGCGATCTGACCTGCTCCTCCACCTGTACTTCGATTTTTTTGTTGAAGATCCAAAAAGATGGTGGTGCTTCACCAGAAGAGCCGTCGGCTATAGAGTTTCTTGAGATGGTGAGAGTTTGAGATACCGATGGCTATTGACGAGAGAGAGGACCTTTTAATATTAAATAATTATATATATATATATATATATATATATATATATATATATATATATATATATATATAAAAGGCAAAACTTGGTCCATGAGTATTGAAATGACGAAAATGCCTCTCACTTAACGGTTGAAAGCTGGCGGAGTTAGGCGGAAGGACTAAACATTAAAAGTTTTGAAACCACAGGGACCATCCGTGAGACTTTTGTAAATTAGAGACCAAACTTCAGATTTTGTGAAACCACAGGACCATTTTTGAAGTTGTCTTTTTTTTTTTGATATAATAATCTCTATCCTTTATAATTTTAAATTTAAATTATTGGTATTTTATAAGTTATAATTTTAATCATGTACTACATTTTAAAGTTATGTTTTAGTCTCTTACATAATTTCTTTTAATACGTTTCATTTTTATTAATTTTCTAAAGATACATTTTCAAGTCTTATTTACGTCCGTCTCATCCATACATAATTATTTAGATCGAAACTTTATTTTGATACTTTTGTAGTCTACTAGATATGGTATAATCACAACTATGTAATACGTGGACTGTTGATATTTGTAAATCAAATTCTATATCCAAATTATAAAGGAGTTACTTTACGCATTAAAGTTACATGTTTGTCCGTTACATAAATTAATTTCATAGTTTTCAGTTTTATTAATTTCGTAAGGATACAATTTTAAGCCTTATTTTCATCCGGCTACTTCATACATAATTGTTTCGACTGAAACTTTGTTTTAATATTTTTATCGTCCACTTGATATGGTATAATCATCACCGTAGTATATATGAATTGTTGACATTTTAAATCACATTCTATATATGTATTGCAAAATAACTACCCCGTGTATTAAAATTACATTTTGGTTACTTGTGTTGTTTTTTTTCCCTCATTGGTTTTTATATATTTTTGCATTTACAAATGTTTGTATATATTTGTTTGTTGCAAGAGTCTTGACTTTATTTTTGTCCGCATTGTTGGGGTCAAGAAGTTATTATTCACAAAGCCACAAAGGTGCTCCAACACGATTGATTCAAAATCCAAATTTACAACAAAAATCGATTCAATTTCCATTATAGGCACTAGCTTTAATTCCACTTCTAACATAATTTTTCTTAATGTCTAGAGATGAATAATGGTGAGTGAGGGACTTTTTTTTTTGTTGGCATAGTTTATCTCGTCATGCTCGTGTCAGCATTTTGCCCAATAGTCAGCTTCACGATGAGGAGATAGTACAAAAAGTTGAAAATATATTGTGTTGAGTTTAAAATTAAATGAGGTCCGTATTAAAAGTTTTGTGGTGTCTTGGTTTTAATCCGTACTTATAGGAAAAATGATTTGTCAACATTTAATCATTTAACTTTTTAAATATGTTTGTATATTACTATTCTCAACTAGTATCTTAGATTTAATAATTTGTTTATAATGTTTTTAAGAAGTTTATAAATTATTACAATGTTTTTTAAAATATTTATTTTTTATAGGTTTTTTAATACAATGTTTTAAATTTCGCTTCTAATTTTTTTTATATTTTCATATAATTTTTATACAATTGTTTTTAAACAAAATATTTTCTGATTGTTTTAACTTTTTTTTTCTTTATTATATATTTGATCATTTAATTTGTTAAATGTGTTCATATATTATTATTCTCAACTACTATCTCATATTTAATAATTTGTTTTATAATGTTTTTAAGAAGTTTATAATTTATTACAATGTTTTTTAAAATATTTATTTCTTATAGGTTTTTCTAATACAATGTTTTAAATTTCGCTTATAATTATTTTTTATTTTTTCATATAATTTTATACAATTGTTTTTAAACAAAATATTTATTGAATGTTTTAACTTTTTTTACTATATATATATATATATATATATATATATATATATATATATATATATATACAATTTCATACAAGTTTTTTATAACTTTTATCAACTTTTTCTAAACTTTCTTTACAATATTTTTAAAACGTTTTGTAGATTTTGTACAACAGTTTAATATTTTTTACAACATTTTAAATTATTTCCGTTAAATACAAGTTTAGAACATTGTATTCTAATTAAAAAGTATAAAAAAGTTGTAATAAGTTTTGTAACGACCCAAATTTTTAAAAGAAAATTTTTCATTTTTGATTAACCAAAAGACTTTCCACAAACCATGAAATCCCAATTACAATTGTTTTCCAAATTCATATCAAATACAATTTTATTTCAAATCATCAGAGTGTCCCATAAAACGCTTAAGAGAGAGTGCACGCCACACCATCAAGCCTTGCCTTTCCCCTTGGGCTCAGATGTACCTGAAACAAATCCACAAACTGTAAGCTAATGCTTAGTGAGTCCCCCAGAGCATACCCCACACACAATCCACATAACACATATCACATTAGCTATAAAAGCTACATATATCACATAAGCCATGCATACAACATATAGGAAGCCATGGAAACCCTCTAGGGTCTTCAACCTAGTGCCACTGGAACCCCCACATGGTCTTAAATACCTGCCATGGGAACCCCACATGGTCTTCCTGTCATAGGAACCCCCACATGGTCTTCTATACCAAGTAAATATCATACAAACTAAACATGCAAATATACTAGGATGCCATGGAAACCTTCCAAGGTCTTATACCAAATGCCACGGGAACCCCCACGTGGTCTTGGCCTACTGCCACGGGAACCCCCCGGGGTCTTCCATACAAATGTCATACTAACATAACGTATAATCAATCGACAATCCACATATCATAAAATGGGTCGGCCTTGGTGCCTTAGGCACATTGGTATGGTGAGAAGACTCACCTCTCGAATGTTGAACTGACAGCTAAGATCGGATAAATCCCACGCATGACTCCAACTCAACTTCCTATAATTATCATGCGATTAACTTGTCACAATCCTGAAATACCATAAATACCCTCAAAGTCAACCCTGGTCAAAGTCAAGGTCAACGATCAAGGTCAACAGTCCATGTTGACCTCAACTTGTCGAGTGCATCCAGCAACTCGTCGAGTTCCTCCTGAGTCCATTCCACTGAATCCCGAGTCAACTCGCCGAGTCACCTAAGAGACTCGTCGAGTTCATCCAATGTCCAGAAAACCAAAAGTTCATTCAGACCAACACTCTAATCCTTCACTACGCTCATTCAGAAACTCAAAAACGGGTAAACCCTACCCCAACTCGTCGAGTCGACTAATGGACTCGACAAGTTCCTTCAGTCCTTTGGTGTTCAGTCCTTTCTAGTGGAATCTAAGGTTCCAAACTTCAGATCCAACCTCCCCTAGTGCAGATGCCACATAAAGTTGCAAACTTTACGTGCATGCAAGGCCTCCCAAGGCTATAACATCAAAACTAAGCTTCCTACAAGGTTTTAGTGCATGGAAAGGGCCTAAGCTGGATAAAGTGAGCAACTTTATGTCATTGAGGACCTAGAGAAGTCCAGATCTGGAACCATATCCTTGTGATAAGTCCAAATCCGAGTATGACTCCATTTTGCACCAAAAGTGACCATATTCTTCCATAAAATGAGATCTAAGCAAATAGAGATCAAGTTAGCAACTTTTTACCTCTAAGTGGATGCTAACAACAAGTAGATGCCGGATCCAAAGCCTTCTCCTCTCTTCAATCTCCTCAACCTTCAAGTTTCCTTCTCAAAAGCCCAAGTTCCACTCTCCAAGGCTCACACACACTCAAGGAAGCACCAAAATGCGGCTAGGGTTTCTTTCTGGACTGTAATAACGATGAAAGAGGCTACAAATGAGCCATAAGTGTTTTAAATAGGGTACAAACCCTTGAAAATTAGGGTTTCCCTCCACAACGCCTACTCGTCGAGTCGGGGCCTTCCGACTCGTCGAGTAGGATTTAAAATCCGCGTCCTCATAATGACCTCTACTCGACGAGTTGGAGCTCTCCAACTCGCCGAGTCCATGAACAAAACCCTAAAAATTAGATAAACTAAATAATATCTGGAAC
The DNA here is from genome assembly GCF_052849685.1 of Lactuca virosa. NCBI lineage: Eukaryota > Viridiplantae > Streptophyta > Magnoliopsida > Asterales > Asteraceae > Lactuca > Lactuca virosa. Next base: position 3,210,140 of record NC_136434.1, read on the forward strand.
AGATGTTACAATTTTAAAACATTTGTATTATATATTTTTTTTTGTATGTTTTTTTTCTATGTAATATTTTCTTTTAATTATTTTTAATAGACCATACATACTTATTGCTTAAAAGATAAAAGAATAAAAATATAAGAGACTATATAAAATATTTCACAAAAATAAAAATATATTTATAAAAATATTTAGAAAAAAGTTTAGAGTTGATTAGTGATTAATTAATATTTATGATAGTAAGCTTTTGCAAAAATTAAATTTGTAGAAAACTGATTTGTCAAATCAAAATGCTATAAATAAAATAAATAATCAGTCATTATGGATGTTTTAAAAATAAAAATTGGAAAAATAATATAAAAAAAATATGAAAACTAAAATCTTTATTAAAAACGGAGAAAATGACTTATTAATGTAATTAACTTTTCGTTTTGTTCACATTTAGACAATTTCTATTTTTTTTTGTACATATTTGACAATTTAACTTTTTAAATGTGTTCACATTTTACCTTTGTCACCTGAAATATCAAGTGACAATGGTAACATATGAACACATGTAATAAGTTAACTGATCAAATATATATAATTTTTTTTTATCTAAATGTGAACAAAACGAAAATATGATTACCCTAATAAATCATTTTTCCGGTACTTATATATGGTTATATGTCCTTTTGTGTCGTTAGATCATACATACACTTATTTGTTTATTGATATGTTTCATGTTTTATATTTTCTTGTGATTTGGATTTTCCAGATTAATTTGTTGATTTTGTTTTATTTAAAGTTGTTATTTTGGTTTATAGTTTTGATAAAATAGAAATAGAAATATAAGATAGAAAATTATAATATTAATTAATATAATTTATAAATAAAAGATTATATTTTAAAAAAATAAATAAGAAGCTATCTTTCCACATAGGACAAATTCATCAAAAATGACACGTAGACAAAGTAGATATATATATATATATATATATATATATATATATATATATATATATATTGTTGTAAATAATTGGTGGTGTTGTAAATAATTGGTGGATGACATAATAATTGGTGCATGGTAAATTTGTCAACATTTCTAACTAGTTACAATTATATGTTAGTAAAATTTGTAGTATAAATATCCATCCATTGTAAAGAATGAGATACACCAAAAGTTATAAGAGATATATAACTTTCATATTCTCTCTAAATATTCTTTCTTCTCAATTAAATTTCTTATCAAAGTTTACTAGTTTGGTTTGATTTATAGTTACATTAATTACGTTTAATTCATAACACGTTATCAGCACGAATGCTCTAATCAAGGTTATTAAACAAGTGGAAAATCACATTTATCTTAATCAAGGTATGTATTACTTATTAAAAACACTATTAATTATAAAAACCTCAATCATATTAAAATAATAATAATACTAATGAATTAATGAAACTTATACATTATGGACTACTAACAATTTTTATTTCTTATACTAACATTTCTTTATGTATTCTAATTTTTATAGTAACGTTTACATTATGCAACTAATTTTTATTTATGCAAACTAACATTTACATTATGCAACTAACTTTTATTTATGCATACTAACATTTATATTATGCTACTAACTTTTATTTGTGCATACTAACATTTAAATTATATTTATTTATACATGTCAATGTTTATTTATATTTTAGATACTCTTCATAATTTTATTTAAACATTTACTAATATTTATTTATGTTTCTAATTAGTAAAGTTATGTATTAGTTATAAGTCTTATTATATGATTTATAAAATACATATACATATATACACAACGGGAATATATATGCAACGGTTATAAACAGCAAAAACAACGGCTATATTTTTTTTACCATAAATAAACATCTTTACCCTGCTTATTTTACCCACAACAAATATTTCTCTCTTCTATCAAATAAATCAATTTCAAGAAATCAAGCTTCAAGATGATTCATCCTTTTGTGATAATCATGATTATAATAGTCATGTTACTTTTCATCCCAATCCTTAACATCGAAGATAATATGGAATTTCATCTACTTTTAGGCTTGTATGCAATGTTAACTTTACCGCTTCTTTTTTGTGTAATATTTATTGAAATAAATGGATTTTAATTTTAATTTTTATTTTGTTTAAAATTTATAGTTACATTATGTCCAACATTGCAAAGCTCGAGTTTGCAGCACTTGAAGTTAGTGGGAAAAACTATGTGCCATGGATGATAGATGTAAAAATGCATCTTGAATCCATGGGAATCTCAAATACTATATATGAATTTAATAACTGCTTGGCACAAGACAAAGCAAAAGCACAAGTTTTCCTTCGTAAGCATATTGATGAAATGTTGAGATTTGAATATCTTGATGTTACTGATCCAAGTATTCTTTGGAATCTTTTGAAAGAAAGATTTGATCATCAAAAGGAAGTTATACTTCCAAATGCTAGAGATGAATGGAGAACACTAAGGTTTCAAGACTTCAAGAAAGTAAATGAATACAACTCAGCTTTGTTCAGAATATGTTCACAACTCAAGTATTATGGACAAGAGGTTACTGATGAAGATATGTTGGAGAAAACTTACTCAACATTTCATGCAACAAACATTACCTTGATGCAACAATATCGGATGCAAAAGTTCACAAGATATTCTGAACTGAATGCATGTCTGCTCGTTGCAGAGCAAAACAATGAACTCTTGATGAAAAACCATGAATCTCGTCCAACGGGATCAGTAGCACTTCCTGAAGCAAATGCTACAAATATTGATGGTAATCGAAACAATACACGGGGACGAGGGCGAGGTCGTGGTCGAGGGCGAGGCCGTGGCTATTTTAATCGAAACCAAAGTCATAATCAGAACCATAATTATGGCCGTGGACAAGGTAATAATCGTGGTCGTGGCCAGAAAAGAAATAATTACCAATATTCACAAAGAAACAATGTCCACACACAAGATAAGGCCAAAGTGGCAAGGCATGACACTAGGACATCACAAAAATCTGATGGTTCATGTTATAGATGTGGTAGCACAGGCCATTGGTCAAGGACCTGTCGCACACCTGCACATCTTTGTCATCTTTATCAAGAGTCCATTAAAGGAAAAGGAAAAGAATCAAACCTCATTTATAATGTTGAATTCACTCCGCTAAATGGTGCTGATTTCTGTAATGACATGGAAGACATAAACTAAAAAAAAATCTATTATTGTTCTAGTAAAACTGTTTTTCCTTCGTTTGTTTTTCATGTAATGTCTTTCCTACAATAAATGAGCTTTCTTTTTAATAATAATTATGATTATGTTTATTCACTTATTATTCCTTTTATATGTGAAGTTTAATATGAGTCTAACTGGAGCACAACACCAAGAAAAGATTGGAGATCTTTGTATAGCAGATAGTGGTAGTACACATACTATTCTGAAATCAAAGAAATATTTTTCAGAATTAGTACCAACAAAAACAGTCATACATACAATATCAGGTCCTGCAGACTTGATAGAGGGAACCGGGAAAGCCCATTTTATATTACCAAATGGTACAAGCTTTTGTATAGAAAATGCCTTATTTTCTCCAAAGTCTAATAGAAACTTATTAAGTTTCAATGACATATATTTCAAAGGTTATGACACAAAAACTGTGACCATTGAAAATAAGAAATATATGTATATTATAGACAAAAACCATCTGCTTGAAAAACTACCAACACTTGATTCTGGTCTGCATTATACATATATACATATGATTGAATCAAATATGGTAGTAGAAGGAAAACATTGTGATCCTGGGACATTCAGTTTATGGCATGATAGGTTGGGCCACCCAGGATTAACAATGATGCGAAGGATAATTGAGAATACACATGGGCATCCATTGAAGGACCAAAAGTTCCCTCAATCCAATAGCATAAAACCATGTACATCTTGTTCCCTTGGAAAGTTAATTATAAAACACTCTCCAATGAAAGTTGAAAGGGAGTCACCTAGATTTCTAGAAAGAATTCAAGGTGATATATGTGGACCGATTCACCCACCATTTGGACCATTTAGATACTTTATGGTCTTAATAGATGCGTCCAGCAAATGGTCTCATGTTTGCCTATTATCAACTCGTAATATGGCATTTGCAAAGTTTCTTGCCCAAATTATTAAATTAAGGGCACATTTCCATGATTATACTATCAAAAGAGTGAGACTTGATAATGCTGGTGAATTTACTTCACAAGCATTTAATGACTATTGTATGTCTGTAGGAATTGTTGTTGAGCATCTAGTTGCTCATGTACACACACAAAATGGTTTAGCTGAATCACTGATTAAACGTCTCCAGCTAATAGCTAGACCATTGATAATGAGGAACAAACTTCCTGTTTCTGTTTGGGGCCATGCAATCTTACATGCTGGATCATTGATACGCATGAGACCAAGTTCATATCATGTATATTCTCCACTACAACTTGCTTTCGGTCAAGAGCCAAATATAGCCCATTTGAGAATTTTTGGGTGTGCAGTATATGTCCCTATTGCACCACCTCAACGGACAAAAATGGGTCCTCAAAGAAGGTTGGGAATATATGTTGGTTATGAGTCAGTCTCTATTATAAGATATCTTGAACCATTAACAGGTGATGTTTTCACAGCACGCCTAGCAGATTGTCAATTTGATGAGGCAAATTTCCCATCATTAGGTGGAGAAAAGAAGATTCTGGAAAAGGATGTGTCATGGCATGAGCCTACTTTATCATATCTTGACCCTCGCACAAAGCAATGTGACATGGAAGTTCAAAAGATAATGCATTTCCAAGAAATGGCAAATCAATTACCTGATGCATTTACTGACACAAAAAGGGTGACTAAATCATATATATACCAGCTGTCAATGTTCCAGCTCGAATTGACATTCCACATGGACAATCTGATGATAAAGTCACTCAAGAGTCTAAAACACGCTTGAAGCGTGGAAGACCATTTGGTTCTAAGGATAAGAACCCACGAAAAAGAAGAGGAGCAGAAAATGCACTAGATCACGATGAAAGTGTTCCTGGAGAAACACGAATTATTCAAATCCCCCCAGGAAAGGAGGATGATGCATTAAATTATGGTCAGACAAATAGAATATGTGACCAAAATGAAACTGACAATATAGGTGCAATATTTTCTTATTCAGTTGCATGTGATATTATGAATGATGATCCCGAACCACAATCTGTCATTGAATGTCAAAGAAGAAATGATTGGGCTAAATGGAAGGAAGCTATGCAAGTTGAATTAAATTCTCTTAACAAGAGAAAGGTTTTTGGGAACATTATCCTCACACCTGAAGTTGTGAAACCATTAGGATATAGATGGATCTTCGTACGAAAAAGAAATGAGAAAGACGAAATTGTAAGATACAAGGCCAGGCTTGTTGCTCAAGGTTTCTCTCAAAGACCTGGAATTGATTATGAAGAAACTTATTCACCGGTAATGGATGCAACCACTTTCAGATATTTAATCAGCTTGGCAGTATCTAAAAATTTAGAGATGCGTCTTATGGATGTTGTTACAGCTTACTTGTATGGATCACTTGATAGTGATATCTATATGAAAATCCCTGAAGGATTTAAAATGCCTGAAGCGTTAAGTGCAAAACCCAAAGAAATGTATTCTATAAAATGACAAAGATCTTTGTATGGGTTAAAGCAATTTGGGCGCATGTGGTACAATCGTTTAAGCGATTATTTGACAAGTAAAGGTTATAAAAATAACACTATTTGTCCATGTGTATTTATTAAGAAAACAACATCTGGATATGTGATCATAACAGTCTATGTTGATGATCTAAACATCATTGGAACGAATAAAGAAATCCTTGAAGTGATTGAACTTTTAAAGAAAGAATTTGAAATGAAAGATCTTGGAAAAACCAAATATTGTCTTGGTTTACAGATTGAGCATATGGCTAACGGAATACTTGTGCATCAATCAAATTACACAGAAAGAGTCTTGAAACATTTCAATATGGAAAATGCAAATCCTTTAAGCACTCCAATGGTTGTTAGATCATTAAATATTGACAAGGATCCATTTCGTCCATGCGAAGAAAATGAAGAAGTCCTTGGTTTAGAAGTACCATATCTAAATGCAATTGGAGCTCTTATGTATCTTACCAATTGTACTAGACCTGACATTTCTTTCGCTGTAAACTTGCTAGCAAGATTTAGTTCAGCCCCAACAAAAAGACATTGGAATGGAATCAAACATATTTTTCGATACCTTCGAGGAACTAGTGATTTAGGGTTATTTTACCCTAACACTTCAAAACAAGGCTTGATTGGTTATGCACATGCAGGTTATTTGTCTGATCCTCATAAAGCTAGATCTCAAACTGGATATGTATTCATGAATGGAGGTACTGCAATTTCCTGGCGTTCTCAAAAGCAAACACTTGTTGCCACATCCTCAAATCATGCTGAAGTAATTGCACTAAATGAAGCTAGTAGAGAATGTACATGGTTAAGATCGATGACACAACTAGTTTTAACTTCATGTGGACTTGAAAAGGATATATGTCCAACTTTAATTTATGAAGATAACTCAGCATTTGTCACTCAAATGAAAGAGGGATATATCAAGAGCGACAGGACAAAACATATACCTCCAAAGTTTTTTGAGTACACTCCAGAGCTTATAAAGAACCATCAAGTTGAAATCAAATATGTTCAATCCAGTAACAATGCAGCAGGCCTTTTTAAGAAGGCACTTCCTACTGCAATCTTCAGGAAACATGTCCATGACATCGGAATGCGACATGTGCATAGAATATAATGTGACAGATGTCTAAATAAGGGGGAGTCAACTATACACTGCACTCTTTTTCCCTTCGCTAAAGTTTTTTCCCACTGGGTTTTCTTTAGCAAGGTTTTTAATGAGGCAGTACGTCAAAGTTGAACGCTAAAATGATGTCATCCAAGGGGGAGTGTTGTAAATAATTGGTGGTGTTGTAAATAATTGGTGGATGACATAATAATTGGTGCATGGTAAATTTGTCAACATTTCTAACTAGTTACAATTATATGTTAGTAAAATTTGTAGTATAAATACCCCTCCATTGTAAAGAATGAGATACACCAAAAGTTATAAGAGATATAACTTTCATATTCTCTCTAAGTATTCTTTCTTCTCAATTAAAGTTCTTATCAAAGTTTACTAGTTTGGTTTGATTTATAGTTACATAAATTACGCTTAATTCATAACATATATATATATATATATATATATATATATATATATATATATATATAGGGTGAGGTTCAATAGAGAACCATAATTAACCAATGAACCAATCTTTTTTTCAACTTTTAGAACTTACTTTTTATAAAAAAAAAACTAAAAATACAGAAATTCATAACTTTTTATCCTTTTTCCAATGATATCAAATTTGAATTTTTTTTTTTTACGTCAAATTCACAATGTGAATATTTGAAAATTCACAATGTGAATCTGGATTCACACGGTGAATCTGAAAAATATTTTTCACATTCACAATGTTAATATATGAATTTAGATATTTTTTTCGATAAAGAATAAGCTCTAGAAATTGAAAAAAATATTTGGTTCCTTGATGAACCAATAATTATGGTTCTCTATTGAACTTTTAGGGTTTTTTTGTTTTCCAAATAACGCTTCCCTATATATAGGGAAGAGTTATTTGGAAGAGTTATTTGTTTTCCAAATAACTTTTAGGGTTTTTTTGTTTTCGAAATAACTCTTCCCTATATATATATATATATATATATATATATATATATATATATATATATATATATATATATATATAGGGAAGGGTTATTTGGAAAACAAAAAAACCCTAAAAATCATAAAAATGCATAAAAAAAATATTTAGATACAAATTTTTTTTAATTTTTTTATAGAAAAATCGCAGCTTTTAGTATAAAATCGCTGAAAAAAATCAATTTTTTTTAATAAAAAAAATTGGTTTTTTTTTCAAAAAAAAAAAATTCAGCGATTTTATACTAAAAGTTGCGATTTTTTCATAAAAAAAATTCAAAAAAAAGTATTGTGATCTCTAAGCATTTTTTTTAGGCATTTTTTTGATTTTTAGGGTTTTTTGTTTTCTATAGAACCTAAACCTCTATATATATATATATATATATATATATATATATATATATATATATATATATATATATATATATATATATATATATATATAATACATTATAAAGGAAATCTAACTATTTCTAAAAATAGTTTCAATATAATAATATTATTTTTTTTTAAGACGTTCAACCGTTTAAGCTAAGAGTACAACAAAGCATCAATATAACAATAATATAATCTTAGTCATCAACTAATAAAATATTAATATAATTTTAAGACGTACAAATGTTTAAGCTGACTATACAATTAGTCAATAATAAAATAATATTATTCGACCGATTCCTGTGAAATCAAGTCACGTTTGAACTTTGAATCCTTAGAAAAATGAGGGATTGAGTTTTAAATAACAATATTCACGAGCTATCCACAACTATCTCGTCTTAATTACCCACATCAAAATTCATCATCAAATTGCTGAATCTATTACTTTTGAGGTAATTTCGAGTAGTGGGTTTCTCTTGATTTCTACTTTTTGCTAAGCTTATGCTTCTAATTTGTGTTATCTAAACCGAAATTGGTGTCGCAAAATTTGTGTCATCTAAACCGATATTGGTGTCGCAAAAGGTCAATAAGCTTTAAAGTTAATGGAAAGTTTTGCATTCATCGTGCTCTGTAATTTTAATTTTATTGTTGAAGTTTTCCTGATGATTTCTTCGGAGCAAGACGACGATGTTGACTGTGAATGAAAGGGAGGGAGGATCAAAGAGCAACAACATAACAAAACTTGATTAGACTCCACGGTTGATCCTTTTTTCTTGGTGGTTGCTAATATCATTGTTTTTATTGTAAGTGATATCTCCTTTTTTATTTCTCAGTCACGATCTCACTTATGAAAACCCTAAATCTTGAAACATTTAATTTCCTTTACTTCACTATATACAAATCTCTTTAGTTTGATTGCTTAAGTTTTGATGCTGAATAGGATCTGGAAGTCGACGAAAATATCCACCTGTGGTTGAGGATTTTTGTCAGATAATGCTTTAGTTTGATTGCTTCCTTATCGCTTCTCATGAATACAATTACTCCATCACCGGTAATTTTGATTTCTTCCTTTAAATTTAATTGTTCAAAGACTGTTTTTCTAATGGTCATAGTTTTTGCTGATAAATCTACTCTTGAAGTAATGGTCAAGTTTGTGTTGATACATCTCTCATCTTGCTACTACCTAATTCCCTCACCTGGAACTTAAGGTATTGTAACTATGTTGTGTTTTTTTTTTCTAGATCATAGATAAACTTCATGTTTTTTCTTGATCAGGGCAAATTTATTGGTAACCTTTCAGATAACATAAGTTTTACTTACCAAACTTTTTATTGGCTTACATAGACGAAAATAACATAAGTTTACCGATCTTTTCCTTTTTTAAATATTTTTACTTACCAAACTTTCCGAGTAAACTCGCATTAAAATATGAATTATGTACTAATTTATTTGATTGCAACTTGAAAAGTTTAACTCTTGAGGCTTTGGCAACATTTTAGTTACTTCAGGGGTATATTTGTCAACTTTTGCCGACAAGTTATTTTCCTGATCTTTAAAAACCACAAGATAAACTAGATGGAAAGCTTGTGGAGCAGCTATTCGGTGATTGAATATGAGCCTTAAAATGTGAGGTTATGGTTGATTTTTAAATTTTGTGCAGGTCAAAAGACAAACGTCGAATAGGAAACCAATAGACTTCATCAGTTAAGCATATGCTTGTAAACTGCCTAAATGAATGATCAACATAATAATTATAGTTATTGTATTTGGTTGAATCATGTTTCTCCTCTTTTGATTTTGTTTTATAAAGTACTACATTAATTTACATTACCATTCAAATATATTTTATTAACAATATCTTGACCATGTTTAATATATTTACTCTTTTACATGGTTATTAAAAAATATGAAAAGCCTTGGCAAGTTAACATAACCTCTTTTGACTTATTTTACAATTTTAATGTTTTTTATTTTCTAATAATACAAAATTATGAAAAAAATTGGATTAAACTAAACTAAAATATAAACCAGGTTTTAAAACTATAAATATTAGAGAATTTAAAATATATAATAAAAAATAGTACAAGTACTATGTTATTTTCATATTTTTAAAGGAATATGATACAATGACACAATGCTACTTAATTAAACTTGGGACGACACATCATATAAATGAACTTAGCTAAAAGGTAAGGATTAAAGGTTATATTAGTTCAAATTTTAAATTGACATATTGTACTAGTCATATATTTTCCACCGTTGAAGAAAACCCTAAATATACAAAAACACACTTGAGCCACCGTTCGCCTTGATTTCTCTCAAAAAAATCTACCTGTCACAACTATGTTTGTTCGTAATATTACATGTTTCACAGTAAATGATACATATCGATGTAAATATATGTGGAGACCAATTTTTTTTAAATCTTTAAGAACCTTTATGGAGAGATAGAAGACTTCAACATATTGTTTATATGTGGAGACCAAATCAAGAAAAGTGAAGATTGTCCCTCTCAAGAAAGTAAAGACCAAATCAAGAAAGCAAAGACGGTAAATGATAGTTATCGATGTATATATATGTAGAGACCAAAAATGTTTATCTAAAAGAACTTTTGTGGAGAGATAGAAGACTCCAACATATATAGAAAGTAGAGACATAAGGAACTCGAACCCAAGATTATCTATCCAGAAAAAAAAACTTTTGTTGGGAGATGAGCGACTTTAACATATATAAAGACATAAAAGGACTATGTTGTACCAATGTGTGATACACTAACACTCCCTCAGAAACGGAGGCTTGATAATGTCAGACAAAGATGTGTTAAGCTATTAATCTTTATACCTAATACATTAAACCTAAAAGCCCAAACTTCAAGTCCTAAACATTGAACTTTAAAATAAACTATTGGACGAAAGATATTACAAACTTGTATATACGTTATAGATACCTTTTAAAGATAAAAGATATTTACTAATACATTGTGTTTGCTTAGGAATATGATATGTTTTCAAATGAAATAATCGTCCAAAACTACAAAGTATTATTCTTTTTTTAACCAAAAATTACAATCTACTTTTAATGTTTTATATATGATCAAATAAGTTAAGTTTTACATTTTAAAACAAGACATTTAATGTTTTAATTTTTATATATGAAAACATTTTTAATGTGAGTCTTTTATTAACAATATTTTTTCTTGATTATATCTATACTATATTATAAAAAGAAAATCTTATTTTTCCTAAAAATAGATTGAATATAATAATATTATTTTTTAAGATGTCAAAACCATTAAGCTAATAGTACAACAAATCATCAATATAATAATAATGTAATCTAAGTCATCCAAATAATAATGCATTATGTACAAATATCTTATGCTTAATAAACCTATACTGTCAAACCTAAATGTTTCAATTTTCCGTCTCATGTTTTGGTGTTAGGAAGCTTGCCAATTTGGATTGATGTTTACTAATTGATGAATGAGGGTTTTGTTTGGATTTAGATAGTTGTAAAGGGCGGATGATGCTTAATGTAAGAACAAACTTTTCATCTAAATTAATTAACAGTGAATTAAATCAAATCCAGTAAGAACCAATATATTTCTTATAAGTCACATTTTCATCTTACATTGGTAATTAGTGGTTATCATTGACAACATGTTATCTTATTTTTGAGAATTAGATTTTACCCATGTATTTTAATTGGCAATTAGCTTTTACCATCGCATTTTAATTGGTTAGGTAGCAAATATTCTTAGTCCACCGTTGTGTCTTATGGTTATTACAAATTAATAATTATTATTGTAAAAAGAGTTAAGATAAATCCCTTCTTGATGACCACTTCCCTTAAATTTAGGGAGATAATTTGTACACAACAATTTTTCTCCATACACAACAATTGATGCTTTAAAATGTTGTACTGTACAACTCTATAATGCATAAATTGTTGTGTATGGCAAAAAATTGTTGTGTACGAATCACTTTTATTTGTAGATATCAGCTTCCAACCAAAACAAAAACTAAAACTACCATAGCAAAACTATTCATTGAAAAATAGTTATTCGTTGTCGGTGCCCGCCGCTAATTCTTTGTAACATTTTAATTGGAATCCAACAATTCATTTAGTCTTTTAATTCTAACGTATCAAAGTCTTTGAAATCGAAAACTTTAAATCATAAACGAAACTATTTGAGGAAAAGACATAGAACACGTTTTTTTTTAACAAAACAACATTCTTTTGATCAAATGTGTATATAGCTTATTCATAAATGTAATGCATGTGTTTTGAAATACAAAATATTTTTGAAAGGTACTAATCGGCGAAAAGAAATAATTTTGTGTTCCTTGAAATAAAACATGTTTTCGAATAGAACTAATCGTCGAAAGAAAATAAGTGTCGAATGAAGCTATTCGCCGCCGCCGCTTTGCGCGGGTACACGGCTAGTGTGTGTGTGTATATATATATATATATATATATATATATATATATATATATATATATATATATATATATATATATTGAAACCTGTTAAATAAACAATGCCATGTTTCAATGATAACATCATAACAAAATTTTAGTTTTAGACCATCTCCAACCACTTTCATTTCTTTTCTAAAAAATGGAGTAAAAAATGGGGTAAATAGTGTTTCATTTCCAACCCTATTCCATTTTTTACCTCCAAAAAGTATATTCCTAATATATATTCCATTTTTACAATTTATATAGATTGTCAATCATACATCTTCTACTAATTTGGTTTTAACAAATATATAATCTATATTTTTTTCATTACAATACTATTAAATAAATAAGATTATATTTATAACACTTAATTATAAGCTTTTGTAAAATACGTTATCGTATTTTAAAATTTCAATATGTAATTAAAATTTTATATGAATTTGATAAACAAAAAATAAACTTTATATTTATAATTAATTAATATAATTTAATATATAATACAATATTATAATTATTAAATATTACATTAAATTATAATTAGTAGATAAAAATAAACTAATAATATATAAATATATAAAAAGAATGACTAAAATCGACAACTCAAAGTTCATTCCCATTTTGGAAGAAATGAATAGTATAACACCATATTTGGTGTTATACTATTCATTTCCCCCAAAATAGGGGAATAAATGGGGTAGGGTTGAAGAGGAATGAGAGAAAAAATGGGAGAAAAAATAGGAAATTGGAGTGGGTTGGAGATTCTCTTATAGTTTTACTAGTTTATAACCCGTGATAACCACAATTTTAAAGTTAATTAAACTTTCATATTAAAAAATAAACATTATTAATTAATTATTTTAAATAAATAATTACTTAAGAGATATTTTTTTAGTTATATAAAATTATAATTGTTGATTTAAATAAATATATGAAGTTATATCACCTTATAATCTGTATTAAATTTATTTTATTTTTTAACCTAATGTTATTAATTTAATATAATTAGAATGAAAAAAAAATTAAAATGGAAAATCAATTATTAATTTAATGTAATTAGAGTGAAAAATTTAAAATTTAAAATTTGAAATTAATAATTAATATGTTGACATTTGGCATTATAGGTTATATATAGTTATTAACGAGGAGTTCTAATAGTATGACACTTGTTAATAGGAGAATAAACCTATTCATTTATTAGAATAGAGATTGGACCTGATTAAATTTTTTATGAATGAATAGAATCCGGATAATTTGTTACGAATATACGCAATTAATCCTTAAAATTTAATTAATGAGACAATTAAAATAAACGGGTTTGAATAAAAAGGATTTAAACATCCAAACCATCTATCAACGTTACATCATATGACCATTCTTGGTTTAAAAATTTGAAAAAAAAAACACTTGTAAAAAATGATGATTAGACTTTTTCTTCAACTCGAAGGGAATCGTTTTCATCTCTTACTTGTTCTACCTTACGATAAAGTAAAATAAGGCCGAACCAAATGAGACCTTTCAACACCCTAACCATCCCAATCGTCACCACCAAATAATACAACCACCAACCCATGAAATCAACCATACCAACACCCACATCCATCTCTCTCTTCATCTCCGTCACCACCACCAGCGACTCCACCTCATCTCTCAACCTCCACCACCACAAACAACCCAAACTAGCCCCCATCACCACCCTCTCTACCCATCTCTCCTCCACCTCAAAACCATATATCGTATCATCCACCACCGGCTTCACTATCGTTCGCCACCAGTACTCCGTCGTGGCATACAACCCCAAGAAAAACACAATCCTGCATATAAAATTCCTCTCATGACCAAAACCCGAACCATCGATGCCAGCCCCTATGCTCCCTTCGATCCCCAGTCCAACACAAACCTGCAACGTGCAGAGAACAATCCACGCTGTATACAGACGCGGTCTGACGGTGGTCCCTGGTGAAACGGAAAAGCTTGGGAAAGTGATCCGGCCATTATTCAAGGTATGGACAAGGGAAGCAACGCAGAGAAGGGAAACAAGTATGTGGAGAGGGCTGAGTGGGATGGAATTTAGGAGGAGAGAGAAGAAGACCAGAGAGGGTGGCTGAGCCGCCGGGAAATCATTCAGGGACAAAAGATAATCAGCGGTGGAAAGACGAGCTAGGAGGAGGAATGAGAGGGGAAGGAGGAGGCTGAGAAGGGTTGTTGTGAAAATACGAAGGGTGCCTCTCCATTTCATTAAAATATTCTCAGTGATCCTATTCAGCCTCGTTATTTTGATGGAAGCCATATTGATCCGTATATGTTCCAAGAATTTGAATTTGAATCGTCTTGAGAGGAGACATTTGTTGAAGAGGTTATATATATATATGTTTTCGCAACGACTAATGAATAGAGTGGCATCCACGACTCGGTAGTTGGTTGACATATGACAGGGTTTCACTTGATGCCATTGAGGACGACGACTACACATGGCAACCAATCTACTAAAATATACTTATAATCCTAACAAATTTGTTAAGCATTTTACTATTTGAAAATAGGGGCGTAAACAAGCCCAATAGTGCCAAGGTCGAAATAACAAAAATATTCTACATGCTTTAACGTTGTCAAAACTAAAAAAATCCAGTCAACCATCTAATGTAATTCTGGTTTTGCATACATCCAAAATAGCAAAAATAAGCGACATTTGATGCAATATAGCAACAACCATTCAACTATTAGCTAGTAACATGTTTCAATAACAACAAAATAATAATAATAATAATAATAATAATAATAAAATAAAAAATAAAAGATATTTAGACATCAAAGCAGCAACAAATTAACCAAAATCAGCAAACATTAAAACACCACCAAAAAATAACAATTTAACCAAAAAATATTTTTAACCCTTTTTAAATATAGAGTAAATTACATGGATGGTTCCTATGGTTTGGTCCCTAACTATTTTTTCTTAACTCAGACGGTCCTAATATGTATTTCTATTGGGTGTTGGGTCCCTCAATATAATAAAAAGACTAAATCACTAAACTACCATTTTTTATTTTTTTATTTGTTTTTAAAAAAAATCTGATAAATTAATATGGTGGGACCCACCGTAAACCCTTACCTTCGTTACATTTCAATCATCCCCTGCCACTCCTAAATTATCCCTCTCCCACCAAAACCCAAAATGCACCATTTTTTTTTTCATTTACAGTGGTTAGATCTACCTTTGCTAACACCATCACCGTTGTTGCCATGAGCCTTCTTCTTCTTCTCTCACTCATCTGCATCGCCATCTGCAAGAACCCTCTACTCACCATCTTTTAATTCCTATGAACAAACCCAAACCCCTGAAGTTAGAACACTGTTATCGTTCCGGTGACGTTGATATTCTTCGGCAAGTCGTCGTTGGCAATGGTCTGAAATCGGAGTAAACCCTAACCCTGAAGTCGGAACAACTTACATCTGAAATCGAAATTTTTCTCGAAATGGAACCAGGTTAAACGCCTTTTTCGGTACATGTGGTTGCTATGTGGTGGTTGTCGTGGGAGTAGAGCTTTTAGGCAAAGGGAAATTGGTGTTTTCTGGCAAATGTGCCTTAGATCTGCAAATCAACACTTTTCCGGCAAGGGGACCGGGTCAAAAACATTTTTCGGCAATTGTGATCAAATCTTTGTTGTTCTTAGAATTCTACAATTTCTTATCATTTAGATCAGTGAAAGATGAGAACTGATCATTTGATTGTAGATTGAGCATGATATCAATAGTCTCTGAGTAGCCATGTTTTCCGATGACCTATAAGGTCTCCGTCTCACAACCACTTTTTCCGATTGAGCATAATATTAACTGATTGTTGTACTCTAGTTCTTTTTTATGGGAGAGAGAGAGAGAGATGTTACCTGTTAAGAATTGGGTAGAGAAAGGGTTGCTGAGTGGATCTCATTCAACATAAAAATTTAAATAAATAATAAAAAGGTTTTAAAATATAAGATATAAACAATAAATAAATCCAAAAAAACGAAGAAGAGTAATATAGTTTTTTTACGTCTATTAGGGACCAAACACGCAACAAAATATATTATAAGGACCGTCTGAGTTAAAAAAAACAACTAAGGACCAAGCGTGCAAATTATCCTAAACCACAGGGACCATTTATGTAATTTAGTCTTAAATATATGTTAAAAGAATACTTACTTCTCGTATATCTAAATAATGTTTGGTTTTTTCTTTTTTCTAATATACAGGAATAAATCCATGGATTTTGGGTTTAATCGGAGTTTGTTCAAGGTTTACACATTATACATAATTTTTAATCTAAAGAATGTAGGGTTATTATCACTGTACCCCAATAATGTTTAGTATATCGGTTTAAATGGTCCATCGTGATTTTTTTTTGTCTATGAAGGGTACAAACTTGTTTTTTTAGGTTTTAAAAGGTCCTTACGGAAATGTGAAGGGGTCACCCGGTGACCCCCATCCTAATTATCTGTTTTCATATGCCACATAATGCCACAAAGATAAAACTAATCCATCTCATTTGCCACGTTGGTGTGAGTAATAGACCTAAAAACGTATGTTTGAGGAACACTCAATCAATAGTCTCTTTCGTCGTCTTTCTTCCGCTTATTCCCCCCCCCCCCCCCCCTTTTTCTGCAACTGTTCTCTCAAATCGCTGAAGTGGATCCTTGCTATGGTTGTTTACATGAAGAGCGATCTATATTTTGCAGGTATTTTTACGAGGCTCCCCGCTATTACGTACTGAGATGGAACGAAGCAGAGGTTTGAGGATGTCGATTTTTTCGGGATGGAGATGAACGAATTTGTGGTGTTCGTTAAAGATTCATGAATGAGAAATGTATCAATGTGTATTATTGCATTTCGATATTGAATTTCCTGATGGATTAAGGATAATAGCTACCGAAAAGGACTACTAGGAGTTCATCGAAGTTGGATATGCTAGTGGTTGTGTAGTTCTTGTATGCATGGATCATCTTGGTGTTAATGTACATTAATGGATTATTTATGGGCAAGCTAAAGTATGCAGCCTCAAGACGAATTGTCTGGTGTAGATGAAGTTCCTGAAGAATTACAAGGTGATATGGATGTTGGCATTGATATGGATGATTTGCAAGGTGATATGGATGATGACATTGACATGGAATTTGACAATGAACCTGATGATTGCATTCCTATGAACAAGACAAAAAATGATGAGTTTCTGAGTAAGCTATGCCCAAAGGAGCAAGTAACCCCAGACAATCCACCTTATGAGGAGCCATATGATTAGATGAATGAGGATGAGGTAATACATAATGCCCAAGCTATTTATAATGAAAATGTTTATTGGAAAAAGCATAAGCCTATATTAGGTATGAGATTGGAAAGTCCTAAACAACTGAAACATATGATGTGCAATTATGCTGTTGCAAATGGTTATCAGTTATGCTACAAAAAAATGATAGTAGGAGACTTTTAGTTAAATGTTGTTCTGGGAGTGCAAGTTTAGAATGTGGGCTTCTTGGATTAGTGAAGAAAAGTTTTTCCAGATTAAGAGTCTCATAAATGAGCATAACAGTGCAAGAAGCTTCAAATTAGGATCAATTGTTAACTATTCCTGGATTAGTAGCCATTAGACCACATAATTCTTACAGAAACAAAAAGTTAGTGTTAGGATGCTTATAGGAAGAGGTTAAAGAGAAATTTGGTATAGATGCGAGTAAGGAAAAATGTAGAAGAGCAAAGAAATATGCAATTGAACTGATTGAAGGAACATTAGTGGAGCATTATGCAAAGCTTTGGTCATATGGTGAAGAGATAAGAAGATCAAATCCAGGAACAACAATCAAAATGAATGTCAATTGTATGCCAGATGGTAAGAATTAGTTTAGCAAGTTTTACATATGTTTTGAGGGCCTCAAGCAAGGTTGGAGAGGGAGTTGTAGAAGAGTAATAAATTTGTATGGTTGTTTCTTAAAGGGTTTATGTACTGGAGAGTTAAGATGTGATGTAGGAAGGGATGCTAATAATCATATATTCCCAATTTCATGGGCATTTTTCTATGTAGAAAATAAATAAAATTGGAAATGGTTCTTGGAAAATATTAAAGATGACCTTGAATTGGGAATGGTTTTGGTATTACATTGATGCCAAATCAGCATACGGTATGTCTATTACTTTCCTCTGTTACATATTGTAACTTTCAGTTTAATTTTGTTTAACATATTACCATTCTTTTGTAGGGGCTATTGGAGGCTGTCAAAGATGTATTGCCTACTGCTAAACATAGGCAGTGTGCAAGACATATTGTTGCCAACTTTAGGAAAAGATTTAGTGGTGTACACTATGAGACAATGTTTTGGAAGGCAAACAAGACATCCACTGAGCCTTTATTCAATGAAGCCATGAAGGAGATTGAACTGCTTAATCTTGTAGCGTTTGCATACCTTATGGAAATAAACCCCAAATCTTATAGTAGAGCATTCTTTCAAGAGGTAGGATGTGTGATGCAGTGGAAAATGGATTATCTGTGTGACATCCCTATTTTTCACGGTAAGAAAATACATTTTTATTTATTCTTATTTTAAAACAGAGTATTCTTTATTTTTGAGGAATTGGTCCCGTAAAAGTATTTCCAAATAAATGTTTTTCATTGATTATTTAAAAACTCGGGATGTCGTAACTGATACAAGAAACATAAGCATAAGCGTAAATATCATTGGCCTTACAACATCTAATGGCCTGTATTTCCTTTAATCTCTCATAGAATCCAAACATCATATACCTTCGTATCGATACCTTTGATACAAAAAATTGAGTGGGTTAGGTTGGGAAACCTGGCGAGTACATAGGGTTTTCAACCCAAAATAATATAGTTAATTTGATTAATTATTTACCTCATATTAAACAATTAACACGATTACCCATCATCATCTTTTTACATCTTCAACCCTAAGGACCTATCCTAAGGATCATCGTTTTTGACAATACGGTTACATGGATTTCTCCGCAATACATATTAGTAGGAAGTAGAGTACATCTTATGAACATGAAGTTCATCACTTACAGGTTTTGTTGACCTACATGTGTTCCACATGTGACATCCCCAAATGTACGGTCATTTTAAAAAAATTATTTATGCTTATTTTAAAACAGGGTATTTCTTATGTTGCGGAATTGGTCCCAAAAATATTATTTAAATGTGAGATAATATTAACATTAAATATATCCGAAGAAACGTTCGATATTGATGTCGTTTCAAAACTTGGGATGTCATAACTAATACAAAACATAAGCATGAACAAAACTTACATTAATTTACACTAATGATCTACATATCCTTTAATCTATTAGTGTCATGTATCTTCACATCGATATATGTGATACAAATAAACTGAGTGGGTCAGGTTGGGAAACTTGGTGAGATACATATGGTTTTCAACCCACTCCCGTAAGTAGATCAATTAATATAATGACTTGGAATTAATGATAAATCTTATTTATAGGTTCATAATAACGGATTATGACTATAAATATCAGTTACACTGAAAGCGATAGAATGTAGCTTAACTTACAGAGCTTTTAAGAGAAAACCGGGAAATTGTACTGGCAAGACTCCGAACTGATAGCTACCAGATGTCGGGCTCCTAGGGACTTCTGAGCTAGCCAAAATACCCTAACTACTAAGAGAAATTCGAGTTATGAGAATAGAGGTTCGAGAGAGAAGATGTGGGAGATATGGGGAAGGAATGAATTCTTGGCAGCTATTTGTAGGGATGAAAATCACCATGTGCGCCGTGCAAGGTCTAGTGCACGGCGCGCACCTCAGCCTTGTTGGCTCCTCTATTCCTTTGCCAAGTGTCGAATCCGGATGAAGCCACTCAACTCCCTTCTAGAAGGCACCACGTGTCACCACGTGGTAGTGCCCTGTGTCGAAATGTTGTGGAGCAACGTCGCCACGCCTCTTGGAGGGGTGAGGGGTCGGCTTGCCACGTGGCGCACCTTGGTGCTGCCATGTCATCAGTACAGGTATCTTCCTGAAATCTTCGGACGACCATAAATTTCTCATACGAGCTCCGTTTTCGACGTTCCTTATATCCCAGGAAACCTCTCAACGAGATATACAATTTGCCTTTAGACCCCAACAACTAATTCTTACTCTATCAAAAATTTATATTTTTTTATAGGCTTAGGCTCTTAGAAATCATTGCAAAAAGTATAACTCCTACATACATACTCCGTTATTGACTGTCTTTATACGGTTGGGCTCCTATTAACGAGATCTTCAATTCTCGTTTAGATTGTTTTGGATAACAATCAACTGATTATGTAACATCTTGATTTCTAGGTATTCTATTTATACCCTCAACATGAGAAATGTTGGCAAAATGGGTCCCTTATAGCATTTTGGAGAAAACGCGTATTCTGAGGGATGCTATGCGTCCGTTCTGGACGTTATGCGTTCTCGGTTGACTTGACTCGGTTGAATTTTTGACTTTTTGGCCTTTTGACTTGGACCAGATTTTGACCAAGTTTGACCTAAGGGTATTTTCAGTATTTTGAGTTGTAGTATGAGTTTTGGTCACTGTTATTTGTAAAGGTAACCGATAGAGTTGTTTTCCGGAGCAGCGTGTTGTTTCAACTTTTTCGTCTGTCTGTGAGGTGAGTCTCCTCACTATATCCATGGTTCGAAGACACCAATGCCGACCCATTATTCGATTATATAGAATGCTAGCTGTTATGTGATATATGAGTTTTGTGATCGGGTTGAAATACACCCCATGACAAGGCCCACTATTGTATGACCGGGTTGAAATACACCCCAGGGCGGGGCGCACTATTGTATGCCAGGTTGAAATACACCCACGACGGGGCCTACTATGATATGTTCGGATTGAAATATACCCCATGGTGAGGCCCCATGGCGGGGGCCATATTTGTCTATTGGATTGAAATATACCCCAGGGCAGGGCCTAGTTGTATGTTTGGTATGTGATACTTTGGGGCAATTCACTAAGCCTTTTGCGTACAGTTTATGTTTAGGGTTTCAAGTACTTCTGGTGCTAAAGGGAAGGGACCGACGTGATGGCATAACATCCTCCCCTTCTAATTTCTACACTTTTTTGATATTATTACTCTGATGGGTTTTGATATTGTATATGGTGAATGTTTTGGTACATCTTTATATTTGGAAACTATTAATTTTAAAATGAAAATTTTTATTACTGTTTTGGGATGTTACAAGTTGGTATCAGAGCTGGGGCACGGGTCGATATGTTCCACAGGGACGTTGAAATCTATAATGGGGTGGGGGGTGAAGGTGGGTAGATACCTGCACCTAATCCCACATCGTACTGGAAGGAGAACTAAGAATTCCTTATAAGGGGTGTGGATACCTTCTCTGTCACAACGCGTTTTAAAGCCGTGAGGGCAGCAGATCCCATAAGAACTCTGCAGTTAAGTGTGCTCGGGAGAGAGTAGTACCAGGATGGGTGACTCCTTGGGAAGTCCTCGTGACGAGTGGCCCAAAGCGGACAATATTGTGATACATGCCAAATGGGGATGTTACAAGTTGGTATCCGAGCCTTGTTTAAGGGGTACGGGCACACTTTCGGGTGTGTCAGAACTCAAACTGAGGAAATAATAATCTTTTCAAAAGAAATAGAAATCGGATTTCTGAAAAGATTTTTATTGAGTAAAAAAGGGGTGCGATGCGTGCAATCAGCCGAGCTCAAGTAAGTGGTTCCCAAATTACCCATACCCATGTATTGTCATTAGTATGCTTGATATGTGAATTGCATGCTAGATTAGGGCTAAGCATACCTTCAGGAATCATATGATAGAATTACCTGGTGTCATACCCCCAAACCGGAACGGCGGAAACGTTCGGGGGCGGATGACATCATGTACAATATCACAACAACTGTATAATAGTAATCAAAGTACAACAACCATGATATTGATAATGTATAGTTTTACATCTGTGTTCAAATCAATTTTTACTTGACACCAAAATGTATAGCAAAAACTAAAAGACGTGACTCTATGAAGCTTCGTCTTCTCAACTGTGGATACTTGTTTACTGATTCCCTGAGAATACAAGTAGTTTTGAAAAGAGTGTCAACAGTTAAGTTGGTGAGTTCATAAGCATGTTTGTATTTTAAAATTTGTCATTTGCTCCTTGAAACTGTACGTGTTTTCTTTCAGAAAATCCAATATTTTCTGTTGTAAATAAATTGTAGTCTTAGTATCTTAAGATTAAAATGTATAAGTGTTGTTGTACTCTGAAATAGTATAATGTAGTTTTAATTCACATAAAACCATAAAATGTATGTTTTCTCTGTACTGGAAATAGTATTATGTATTTGTACTTGTATGAAAACTCTGTAAATGTAAGTGCCTGGATTCACCAGCTGTATTGTAAAATATGTATTGTAGTTTTATTATTAAATAAAACCATACGAAGTTGTTTGTGTATTCGTACACTAAACGTATTGTTCAATAACCAAATTGTGAGTTATTATTACCATGCTTGATGACTTAAGATGGCCTGAATACGACGTTCTTCAGGCGTCGGAAATGGTATGACATTTGTCACCCCAGGCCTGCCGGCCTAACTGTAGCTAACAGTTTAGGTGCGTGATTGTCAGTCCCGTATAGATCTATACACAAGTGTCACGCTCTCCCTCCAGGAGACTCTGGTTATAATTTCAGGGCTTGGTTGGTACTTAGATAAGTACTTGAAGTATGTCTCACAAAGCTATATTGACGGTTATGTGTAGAATAATGAAAAGTCACTTCGTAATGGATAAACTGTATGTATGTTTCACAAACTATACCTATTATAGTTTATATGTTTGTTTCTATTGAATTGTAACCTGAACTTGATAAAATAGTACGTATGTTCCATAAACTATACCTATTATAGTTTATATGTTTTGTTCCTATTGAATTGAAAACCTTTGTATTATTAACGATTTTGCAAGTTTGAAATCGTAATTCCGTGATAAAGACATTCCGTGAAGTTTAACATTTATGTCCAAATGGTAATAAAATAAATTGTAAAAATATTATTTTTGTTTAACATGTTTAAACAGTTTTATACTTATATATATATATATATATATATATATATAATTACGATTAAAAAGGCCGTCGAATAAATGATTCTACCCTAAGCCCACAACCAAACAAGGAACAGGAAATAAAGCAAAATCACCAATTATAAGCCTGTTGAATCTTAATTATATATATATATATATATATATATATATATATATATATATATATATATATATATATGTTTTTAAATAACGACAACGATTGAAACTATTTGAAATAATTTAAATATTAACAAAAGATTTCTTGTGTTTTACTTGTATCCCCCCCCCATCCGCCTTTAAAACAATGAAAAATCGTGAAAACGTAGGGGTATGAAACTCACCTTGAGTGTGATCGCGGTTAAGTAACGGGATAGAAACAATGACTTCGAGCTAGAATACGGGAAGGATGTTGTAATCCTAATGGTTTTAAACACATAATAATGTGTGATTAAGATGATAATAATCATGAGATGTTTGCAAAAACACTAGATTTATATAGGAACTTACCAAAATACTAAGGAATAATATGGATCATAAAGCTTCCTGGGAAAATGTTTGTGAAGAACTTGGAGAGAACAAAGGTTTGTATTTGAGAGAATATGAAGTGAAAATAGGTTAACTGTAAATGAGTTTAGGAAAGTCTCTATTTCGTGTATATATATATATATATATATATATATATATATATATATATATATATATATATATATATATATATATGGAATGAGATAAGAGGATGTGATAAGAAGTGTTAGTGAGGTGATATTTACATTGGTAAGTGTAATAGTGCATTGGGAAGGCATCTTATCTTAATCTAAAAGGGGTTTTCGGCCTAAGTGGGAGTGATTTCGGTCTAGCATGACCGAAATCATCAAATATCCCACACACAAAGTAGTTTTCGGTCCTAGTCTCAATCAAGAAGGGGATTTCGGTTCAAGAAGAAAGTATTTCAGCCTTAATAGGCCTTGGACTTGTGATTTCGGTCATGGTATACTTCCATGAAGTTGTTTTTGGTTCTAGACATGATCCAAGAGAAGGTTTTCGGTCCTATATGGCCGAAAACTCAAAGGTAGTGGACCTATAATTGAAGATACTCAAACAATGTGATTCATTTGACCTTTGTTGACCTTTTTGACTCCTAAAGTCTTGTTAGCTTGTATTAGTTTATGTCCACATGGTCTTTAATATATAAGTATATATGTCTCATATAAGGATGGCTTTTCAAAGTATAATGGTTAACTTATATAAACATGGTTCTCAATTTACACACACACACACATATATATATATATATATATATATATATATATATATATATATATATAAACATATATACAAATTATGCCATCAAGACTAGAGGTGATTAAAATGTAACAAGGTTACAATGCGGTTTCCACTTATACATGATACATCCTTTAACTTAGTTTGGCTCTAAGTTTACCAGTTGTCACATCATCCCCCCGTTAGAGGGAATTTCGTCCCGAAATTGTTTCTAAAGTGTTACTCATGAACTATGGAAAAGATGTGGGTACTTTTGTTTCATCTGATCTTCCCGTTCCCAAGTGAATTTAGGTCCCCTCTTGGCATTCCAGCGAACCTTCACTATTGGTATACGGCTTTGTTTCGTTCTTTTTATTTCCCTGTCCATGATTTCCACTGGTTCTTCTACGAAGTGTAGACTCTCGTTTAACTCGATTTTGTCGAGTGGGATTACAAGAGTCTCGTCAGACAGACACTTCTTTAGATTGGACACGTGAAAAGTGGGATGAAAGTTACTGAGTTCATGCGGTAAATTGAGTTTATACGCCACCAGACCGATTCTAGCAAGAATCTCGAATGGTCCGATGTACCTTGGATTTAGTTTTCCACGTTTGCTAAAATGTATCATTCCTTTCCAGGGTGAGACCTTTAACAGGACGCGGCCACCAACCTGAAATTCCAAGGGTTTTCGTCGTTTGTCCGCATAACTCTTTTTTCTGTCTCTAGAGGCTTTCAGTCGTTCTCGAATTTGGACGATTTTCTCTGTTGTTTCTCGAATGATCTCGGGACCGGTTAGAGTGTTGTTGGGTACTTGATTCTTGGCTAGTTGCGTATCACGCACTTCAGTCCAGCACAGAGGAGATCTGCACTTACGGCCATAGAGGGCTTCAAATGGAGCAACTTTGATGCTAGTGTGATAGCTATTGTTGTACGAGAATTCGACAAGTGGTAAATGGGTATCCCACGCTTTACCAAAATCTATCACACAAGCTCTCAACATGTCTTCCAGCGTTTGTATGGTTCTCTTGCTTTGCCCATCAGTTTGGGGATGGTACGCTATACTCATGTCGAGTTTGGTTCCCAAGGACTTTTGCAGTGATTGCCAAAACCGCGAGGTAAATCTATTACCTCTGTAAGAGATAATGGATATTGGCACACCATACAATCATACTATCTCTTTTATGTACGTCCTCGTTAACTTCTCCATTTTGCCAGTTTCTTTTATTGGCAGGAAGTGCGTGGATTTGGTTAATCTGTCGACGATTACCCAAATGGTGTCATGACCACCCGTTGTCCTGGGTAACTTGGTTATGAAATCCATAGTTATTCGCTCCCACTTCCATTCGGGTATTTTTGGTTGTTTTAGTAGACCCGAAGGCTTCTGGTATTCTACCTTGACTTTGGCGCAAGTCAGGCACTTGCCCACATAGGTAGCAATTTCAACTTTCATGTTTGGCCACCAATAGAGTTTCTTGAGATCCAGATACATCTTATCTGAACCAGGATGAATGGAGTATCGATTTTTGTGTGCTTCGTTCATGACAACATCTCTTTAGCCACCAAACTTCAGTGTCCAGATCCGATTCATGAGATAATGAACTCCGTCACCCTT
Organism: Lactuca virosa; assembly: GCF_052849685.1. Taxonomy (NCBI): domain Eukaryota; kingdom Viridiplantae; phylum Streptophyta; class Magnoliopsida; order Asterales; family Asteraceae; genus Lactuca; species Lactuca virosa. The sequence goes on from NC_136434.1 coordinate 3,236,704, forward strand.
GATTTCTAAGTTCTTCTCCATTCCTCTTAAGGCTTCACCTGCCACATTATCAGGCTTCAAGGCTTCCAGCTGAGCCTCTTTGATCTGTGTGGACAGGTGTGAATGGATAGTCATAGTTAGAGACTTTACTCGGCGGCCCGAGTATTCTTTTCGACTAAGGGCATCTGCTACTACATTGGCTTTGCCGGGATGATAGCGAATCTCACATTCATAATCATTGAGTAGTTCCACCCATCGTCGCTGTCTCTGAGTTCTTTCTGATCGAATATGTGCTGGAGGATTTTGTGGTCCGTAAAGACTATGCATTTCGTACCATAAAGGTAATGCCTCCATATTTTTAGAGCAAAAATGACTGCTCCCAGTTCGAGGTCGTGTGTGGTATAGTTGACCTCGTGGTTCTGAAGTTGTCTCGCGGCATAGATAAGTGTGGAAGGTAGTATTGGGCCCGTACTACTAGAAGCACAAGATTTGTACTTAAGAGAAGGATAGACTTGGAGACTCTAAGGAGACCCGAATCGTGAGAATTTCCTTGATTCTTATGATGACTGTTTCTATGTTGTGTTTCCGTTTGCGGATGGTGATGATCACTCGAGGAGGAGGCTCTGGTTCTGGTTCTGGTTAAGGTTTGGCTCAGGCACGAAACCAGTTGATGAGAGGTTGCGTGAGTTCATTGTGGCCAAGGTTACTCGCGGTATCTTGGATGCTACTCCTGTGATGTTTGGTACCATCAAAGAGAGGATTATGGAGCTTATGGATGAGCGGCTCAGGTCCTTTCGAGTCGAGATTGCTGCAGGCCATATTGGAGCACGGACTCCCTTGTTTCGGGAGTTCAAGGCATGTAGAGCTCTAGAGTTCTTTGGAGCTAAGGACCCCATTGCTAGCCAACGCTGGATCACTGACATGGAGAATTCTCAGCAGATGAGTTTTTTCCCTGAGGGGGAAAAGGTGAGATTCACATCCTGCCTGCTAAGGGACTGAGCACGAGACTGGTGGGATGAGGTTGGCCGAGCTGTAGGGAGTTCCAGGAACTTCGCCAAACTACTGAGACTGTGGGGGAGATCACCGCCACGATCTGAGAGAGGGCTATGTTGGTTCCACAGTATACTGTGGATGAGGAGATGAAGAAGACGAGATATCATAATATGTTGAGGGATACGTCAGGGAGTTTGTGAGCTTTTCGGGGTGCAAGACGCTGAATGATATGGTGGAGAAGGCATGCGAGTGAAAGATTGAGCTAGAGCTTCGGTCGAAGTGAAATTCGGAGCGGGTATAGACAGCAGTGGGCCAGGCTAAGAGGCCCAAGACCTCTGATGTACACACCAGGGGCCAGCAGGGCCGAAGCCGATGCGGAAAGTGCGGTAAGCCGTATAGTGGGGAATGTCGGGTGTTGGGTTTAATATGTTTTAGTTGTGGACAGTCGGGTCATATGAGTAGGGACTGCCCCCGGGGTGCTCTGATTTGATTTCATTGTAATCAGACCAGCCATAAAAAGGACGATTATTCGGGATTGACAGGAGGGACAGTGGCGACACCTACACCAGCCACCTTGAGGATTACTGATGGCTACCAGGGAAGGGCGGAGGCACCTGTGGTGAAGAGCAAGGCATTACAGCTGACCAACGATGAGGACCGTGCAGCACCAGATGTGGTTACCGGTATATGACTTATTTATATCTTTTGTTTCTTTCCTTATTTATGCTCATGATTATATCTGATCTCTTATAGGGACCTTTCTGGTCAATGGTATGGCCATTAGTGTATTTTTTGATTCGGAAGCTACCCGATCTTTTGTATCTCTTATGCTTAGCAAGAAGTTTCATGATGCTCCTAGGATTCTGGATTACCCGTTGGAGGTCGAGATTGCTGATGATTGTTCTGTGAGTGCTTCGAGGGTTCATCGTCGGTGTAACCTAAACCTGTTCAGCGAGAGGTACTCCATTTATTTGGTGTCGATCCCTCTGCATGGATCAAAGGTTATCATCAGGTAGGATTGGTTGGGCCCCAATGGGGCCATGACCGACTGTGAGCGCCAGTTAGTGAGAGTTTGAACCCCAAGTTGGGGAGTTTTAGTTATTCCCGGTGAGAGATTTTTTCATGGGCCAGCTCTCTGTTCAGCTATGAGGGCCATGAGATATCTTCAACAGGGTTGTTCTGGGTTCCTGGCTTATGTGGCAGATATTCGATTTGAGGGCACAACGTCATTGAGTGAGGTGCCCATTGTTCGAGATTTTTTTGATGTGTTTCCAGAGGAGTTTCCAGAAGTGCCTCCTGAGAGGCAAGTCGAGTTTCCGATTGATTTGGTTCATGGAGTGGCTCCAATAGACAAGGCACCATATTGCTTGGCAACACCAGAGATGCAGGAGTTGTCTACGTAGTTTCAGGAGCTGCTAGACAAGGGTTTTATTTGGTCGAGTAGCTCACCTTGGGGAGTACCGATCCTCTTTATGAAGAAAAAGGATGGTTCACACAGGATGTGAATTGACTACCGGGAGTTGAATAAGTTAACGGTGAAGAACCGTTACCCACTACCGAGGATTGACGACTTATTTGAACAGCTTTAGGGTGCATCTTGGTTTTCGAAGATTGATTTGCGATCAGGGTACCATAAAGCAAGGGCCAGTGACGATGATATGCAGAAGACAACATTCAAGACTCGTTATGGTCATTACGAGTTTGTGGTGATGGCATTCGGTCTCACCAATGCACCGACAACATTCATGGATCTCATGAACTGAGTTTACAGGCCGATGTTGGATCGGTCAGTGATAGTATTCATGAATGATATTTTGGTCTATTCCAAGTCCAAGGAGTAGCACGAGGAGCACTTGCAAGAGGTGTTGGAGACCCTAAGGAGGGAGAGGTTGTATGCCAAATTCTCCAAATGTGAGTTCTGGTTGCGTGAGGTGTAGTTCTTAGGGCACATCGTCAACCAGAGGGGTATATTGGTTGACCCGACCAAGATTGAGGCCGTAATGCGATGGAAGGTCCCGAGGACCCCATCTAAGATACAAAACTTCTTGGGGATCGCGGGGTATTATCAGATATTTATCCAGGATTTCTCTAAGATTGCAGTGCCTTTGACTCGCTTGATGAAGAAGAATGTTACTTTTCGATGGGGGCTGGATCAACAGTTAGCTTTTGAGACTCTGAGGCAGAGATTGTGTGAGGCCCCAATTCTCGCTCTTCCCGAGGGTATGGATGATTTTGTGATTTATTTTGACGCCTCTATTTCGGATTTGGGAGATATCCTCATACATAGGGGTCATGTGATTGCTTACACTTCAAGGCAACTGAAGTCTCAAGAAGTGAATTATCCTATGCATGATTTAGAGTTGGGGGATGTGGTGTTTGCCCTCAAGATTTGGAGACACTATCTACATGGGGTTAGGTGCACTATCTACATTGACCACAAGAGTTTAAGGTACTTGATGGATCAACCGAATTTGAATATGCGACAACGGAGATGGTTGGATGTGGTAAATGATTATGATTGCGAGATCTTGTACCACCCTGGAAAGGCCAATGTGGTGGCCGATGCTTTGAGCCATAAGTAAGTGAGTTCTCCTATCAGGGATATTTGTTTGAGGATGGTTATTACTTCACCTTTGTTGGATATGATCAAAAAGGCTCAGGTGGAGGGTTTGAAGAATGAGAACTGGAAGGCCTAGCAAATTAGGGGGCATATTCCTTTATTTGTCAGAGAGAGTCGGGGGTTGTTGACTCAGTGTGGCAGACTTTGGGTTCCAACTACTGGTGGGGTGAGACAGACAGTTCTAGAAGAGGCCCATAAGTCAAAGTTTTCGATTCATTCAGGGGCCATTAAGATGTATCGAGATCTGAAGTTGAGTTATTGGTGGACCTATATGAAGAGGGAGATAGTATGGTTTGTTGAGCAGTGCTTGACTTGCAGGAAAGCTAAGGCCGAACATCAGAGACCCCACGACAAGATGCATCCATTACCCATTCCTATGTGGAAATTGGAAGAGATTACCATGGATTTCATCTCAAAACTGCCAAGGACGATACATGGAGTTGATTCTATTTGGTTCATTGTTGATAGATTGACCAAGAGTGCACATTTCATACGTATTTCCGAGAGTATATCTGTTGAGATGTTAGCTGACATCTACATGCAGGAGGTGGTGGTTCGGTACGGTGTTCCATTTTCGGTGGTTTCGAATCGGGATGTTTTTTTCACCTCCAGGTTTTGGAGGAAGTTTCATGAGGAGTTTGGTACTCAATTGCACTTCAGCACAACATACCACCCCAGACCGATGGATAGAGTGAGCGGACGATTCAGTCACTCGAACATATGCGCTAGGCATGCGTGTTGGATTTTGGAGGGAGTTGGGATACTTACCTTCCACTGGCCGAATTCTCCTACAACAGTTATGATGCTAGTATTGACCGACCACCGTTTGAGATGTTGTGTGGGAGGAGGTGGATGACCCCGGTTTGCTAGGGGAGGTCGGGCATCAGGTCATGAAGAGTACTGAAGTGGTACTCAAGACTAGTGGGTTGATTCAACAGGTGCGCGATAGGTTGCGAGTCGCGTAAAGCCGGCAGAAGAGTTATGCAGACCGGTGATGTTCAGATCTCGAGTTTTAGGTGGGGGACTTGGTACTTCTAAAGGTGTCACCTTTAAAAGGTGTCATCCGATTTCTAAACTGAGACAGACTAGGCCCCCGATTTATTGGCCCCTTCAGGATTACCGCTCGGGTGGGAAAGGTTGCATACCGGATGGATTTGCCTGATGAGCTCAGCCAAATCCACAACACTTTCCTTGTTTCTCAACTACGGAAGTGTGTGGCCGATGAGTCCGCGGTTATCCCTTTGGATGGTATTCAGGTTGATGATCGCCTGAATTATGTTGAGAGACTAGTGATGATCTTGGATAGGAAGACGAAGACCTTGCGCAATAAGGTGGTATCTTTGGTCACGGTCCAGAGGCAACATCGAAAAGGTTCCAAATGGACTTGGGAGCCCGAGGAGAAGATGCGAGAGCACTACCCTGATTTATTCACGACAACAGACTTTGAGGACGAAGTCTAGTTCAAGTGGAGGAGATTTGTAACATATTGATTTTCAGGTATTCCATTTATACCCTCGATATGAGAAATGTTGGAAAAATGGGTCCCTTGTAGCGTTTTGGAGAAAACGTGTATTTTGGGGGACACTATGCATCCATTCTGGACGCTATGCGTTCTTGGCTGAGTTGACTCGGTTAACTTTTTGACTTTTTGACCTTTTGACTTGGATCGGATTTTGACCAAGTTTGACCTAAGGGTATTTTGAGCTGTAGTCTGAGTTTTGGTCACCATTATTTGTAAAGGTGACCGGTAGAGTTTGTTTCCGGAGCAGCATGTTGTTTCAACTTTTTCGTCTGTTTGTGAGGTGAGTCTCCTCACTGTATCCATGGGTCGAAGGCACCGATGTCGACCCATTATTTGATTATATAGAATGTTAGCTGTTATGTGATATATGAGTTTTGTGACCGGGTTGAAATACACCCTAGAGCGGGGCCCACTATTGTATGATCGAGTTGAAATACACCCCAGGGCGGGGCCCACTATTGTATGCCGAGTTGAAATACACCCCAAGGTGGGGCCACCCACTATGGCATGTTCGGGTTGAAATATACCCCAGGGCGGGGCCCAGATGTATGTTTGGTATGTGGTACTTTGGGGGAACTCACTAAGCCTTTTGCTTACAGTTTATGTTTATGGTTTCACGTATTTTCGGTAATAAAGGGAAGGGCTCGGCGTGATGACACATCATCCTCCCCTCATGATTTCCGTACTTTTTGGATATTATTACTCTGATAGTTTTTGATATTGTATATGGTGAATGTTTTAGAACATCTTGATATTTGGAAACTACTACTTTTAAAATGAAAAATTTTACTACTATTTTGGGACGTTACAAGTTAGGTGGGTGGATACCTGCACCTGATCCCACATCGGGTGGGAAGGAGGACTAAGCATTCCTTATAAGGGGTGTGGATGCCTACCCTATCACATTGAGGTTTAAAGTCGTGAGGGCAACAGATCCCATAAGAACTTCTCAGTTAAGCGTGATTGGGTAAGAGTAGTACCAGGATGGGTGACCCCTTGGGAAGTCCTCGTGCCGAGTGGCCTAAAGCGGACAATATTGTGATACATGCCAGATGGGGATGTTACAAATGGTATCAGAGTTAGGGCATGTGTCTATGTGTTTGACAGGGATGTCGAACCCTATAATTGGGGGTGAAGGTGGGTGGATACCTGCACCTGATCCCACATCGGCTGGGAAGGAGAACTAAGAATTCCTTATAAGGTGTGTGGATACATTCCCTGTCACAACGCGTTTTAAAACCGTGAGGGCAACATATCCCATAAGAACTGTGCAGTTAAGCGTGCTCAGGCGAGAGTAGTACTAGGATGGGTGACCCCCTCGGAAGTCTTCGTGTCGAGTGGCCCAAAGCGGACAATATTGTGATAAGTGTCAGATGGGGATGTTACATATTAGAATTTCGATTTCTGTACCCGTACTGATGTGTCGAAACTTTGAAAAATCATAACTCCATATCATGAAGTCAGATTTGGAAGTTCTCTATATGCACGCTCTTGGTTTAGCGACTATTACGACTTTTGTTTAGATACCTTAGGTTAAAAAGTAATTTATCAAAAATACATTTTTTACGATACACAGAGCTGTGCCGGTTTAATAACGAAACTTCGAATAAACATAACTTCCTCGTGCGAAGTCGAATTTCAGCGTTTCTTTATATGTGTGGAATCCTTGTAACACATACTATAACTTGGTTAAGATTATTTATTCTAAATAATCTTCTATAAAAATGTCAATTTTATAGCCTATTCTATTTTAATTGACTAGCCTGAATCTGTGGGCGTTACAATTATCTCCCCCTTAGGATGATTACCTCCTGAAATTATTAACAAAACAGGGCTTGTATAATGACTCCGCACGTTACCTTTCCATCCTAGGTAATAACCGTGACTCTTAAGTCTTTTCTATAAGTTTTTAACTCCGAAACTTCTTGATCGTTGAGGGTGCTAAATTCTACATTTTCTCTTCCTTCCAAATTTGTTCTCTATTAGATACTACTGCTCTTCCTAGAATAGACTTAACCTAAATTAAGGTCCTTAATTCGAATATTGTAGTAGATTGATGGGTCATGTTCTAATGACCTCCCATCGTATGATGCAACGATTAGATTCAGGTCTCTTTGAGTCAGATTCTAACATGAAAGATATCTTCCTTCATGTTCTAATGTGATATAATCACCTTCTAGCATGTATCACATCTAGCTACAAGCTGCTTAATCCTAACAACGATCTCGATACTTCTATTGATCACTTCGATTATCCTTTCCTTTAATATAAAGTTGGATGCTATGTCGATCATTCTTCGTAGGTTATTCGGAATCGATTTGATGTGACCACCACGGTCGGAAATAGCATTCGTCTTCTTAGTCGTTACCGGAACGATGGTGAAGACGAACATGAATAAAACAAATTCAATTTCTAGCGCCTTGGTACCTTGTGACTCTTCCTGATCCAAGTGTGAGTCATGTGCTTCTGGTAGTATAGGCCTCTACTACCTTTCACATCTACTCATACTTGTCCCAAGTATTGTCTCGCAGTCCCTAAGTCACCATACAAGAAGATCAGACAACAACTTAACACATTGACTCGTATAACATAATTAGGGATTATATTACCTCTTAAAAATGGTTACAAGATTTATTTATACTACATTCCTATTACAGCAGGCCACATACCCTAATACTACTCATCTTCTTCTTCATATCCCATACTTGAATAAGCCGCTCTCTATTCCCGACCTATTGTTTTCTCATCAAGGATCATATTATATGCTCTTGCTTCTGGCTTTGGCGGAATATTTGGTCTTGCAACTTCTTTCTTTTTTGGGTAGTCCTTCATGACATGCCCTTCCTCCTTACATTCGAAACACACCCTTCCTTCATACCAGCACTCATCATAATAGTGACCAGGTCTTCCACACCTGTAGCAAGTCACTTCTCTTTTGCATTACCCAACATGCATCTTCTTGCATTTATTGCACCATTCTGCTTCATTGACACCCCTAGACCTCTTGTTGTTGGGTTCAGACTTCGAGGATTTTCCTTTCTTATCGGATCTTGAAGATCCCTCAAGCTTCCTTTTCTCTCCTTTCTCAACTTTTTGCAGACTCGTATCCCATATCTGGATTTCTACATTCCTAGCTGCCCAGATGGCCACTTTCAAGGTAGCTGCTAGTTTTACCATTGGACCGAAATCCGCAGGTAATGCACAAGCAAACCTATTCACCTTGGAAAGTTCGATAGGTACCAGGTAAGGAACTAGCTTCATCTTCTTGGTGAAGGATGCAACATACTCGTTGACCCTCATCTTTCCTTTCTTCAGGTTCTAGAATTCATTGTTGATCTACAGAAGATCATGTTCAGAGCAATATTTCATCCTCGGCTCCTTAAAGAAGTCCTCCCAAGTCATCTTCCTTGCATCTTCCTTTGGCATGGATTCAGCCAATAGTTTCCAGCAACTCGGTACTCCAGACTTTAGTTGTCCGATTGCAAACACAATCTTCTGCCTCTTGCTACAGTCGCAGCTCTCAAATATTATTTCTATCTTAGAGATCCAATCCATTACTTCCACTGGTATTGGGCTTCAAGAAAGACTTGGTGGCTTGGAGGCCTTGAAGGTTTTGTATAGGCACCCTTTCCTAACAACTCCTTCGTCTAGGTGGTTATTCCTATGCACTTGTGGTGCAGCCTGATTAACAGTTCTACTGTAGTCTCCTTCCTCCGACTGCTTCTCTTCCAACTCATGTTGTACAATGGGTGCAGTAGGTTCATCCCTATTCATTTGAAGTAGACGCCTTGTCTCTTCTATTTGATGATCTAACATTGCTTGTATCATCGCCATTGTGATGGTTCCGGGTGCAGGTGCGATGACCGGTGCACGACCCATCACTTGCTTAGAATGTTGGTTTCCATTGTTGTTTTCAAATCCGCTTCTTGTCCTCACCATGTCGTTCTATACACCAAATCGGTGTTTAGTGTACCGAGACGAGAATATAGATAGGGAAGGTTTATACATGTAATCCTTGTTATTACTCTGAAATGTTATATGTCAATTCTAATACTGTAATTACACGTTTAGAAACCTGAACACATAAAATTTCTAAATTCTAGGTCAACAATAGACCTTATATTTAATCAGATAATAGCATTTTACATAGGCAACCTAAGGCATACTATAATTCAAATCATTTATCACATAAAAGCAAAATTAGGCATCTTATCCCATAGCGAGCTAGTGCTTGTGTCATTATAATAGACACTCATCTCACAATCATCACTTAGAATTCTAAGTTTAAATCTAGAAATCCTAAAAATTCCTAGTTCGCTTAAACTAATGCTCATATACCAACAATGACATCCCCAAATTATGGTCATTTTAAAATTTTATTTATATTTATTTTTAAAATAGGTTAAGTTTGAAAGTAACTATGCACTCACCTGACTTAGGTGGGTGACTGGTGATCTAGGCAGAGTTTCACCTAACACCTTAGATATTTCCTTGACGTGACCTAAGTATGATTAATACATAATTTTAGTCTAATGATCCTGGTGACTAATAATAGTCTAGATTCTAACTAATCCCAATGTCTACATCAAGATCTATCAAGCAAGGATCAGCCAGGCAAGACAGTTGGGAGGCTGGATCATTTCGACATATAGCGTTTTTGAAATCCAATAACCAAGCCAACGTATCCATTCTAGAAACCTCTCCCGTAAGTACAACAATCAATATAACGACTTGGAATTACAGATAAATATTATTTATAGGTTCATAATAACAGCTTATGACTATAAATATAAGTTACACTGAAAGCGATAGAGTGTAGCTTAACTTACATAACTATTAAGAAAAAACCAGGAAACTGCATTGGCAAGACTCCGACCTGATAACTACTAGATGTCGGGCTCCTAGGGACTACTAAGCAAGCCAAAATACCCTAACTACTAAGAGAATTTTGAGTTGTGATAATAGAGGTTCGAGAGAAGATGTGGGAGATATGGGGGAAGGAATGAATTCTTTGTAACACCCCGATTTCCAGGAATGAGATTTTAGGGATTTCATACAATTAAGAAAGCCTACTCGACGGGTTGGGAGTCCCCAACTCATCGTGTAGAATATCATATGGTCGCGCAAACTTTAAAACCTACTCGACGAGTTGGAGGACCCAACTCGACGATTTGAAGTTGGATGTGAAAACCCTAATTTTTAGGGTTTGCACCCTATTTAAAGGACCTTAAGTCCTGCCTCCAGCCTCCCTTACCACCTTCACGTACAGAAACAAACCCTAATCGAGCTAACCTTCTATTTTGAGTGTGTGAGGCTAAAGAGTGTGTGTGTTTGGTGCATTCTTGAAGAGGCTCGAAGATTGAGAAGCTTGGAACGAGAAGGAGCTTGTAGATATAGTATCTACTTCGTTTTGGCTTTCATTCGAAGGTAAAAAGTCATTACCTTAATCATTCTCTTGTTAGATCTCTCCATTCAAGAGTTTAGGGTCTTTCTAGCCCACTTTGGATCCATTTTTTGGCAGTTGAACATGATTTGAAATTGTAACTTCGGATCTGGACACTAGTAGGCCCCTTCGGCCTAATGACTCGAGCTTTATCAAGCTTTGGCCAACTTCCATGCCTTAAACCCCTTTGTTAAGCCTTGTTTTAGCAAGTTATCCCCTTAATGCCATGCATGGATGTAAAGCTTGCAGCTTTACGTGATATCTCAGCCTTAGAAGACTAGATCTACAGTCTTGGTTTTTGCTTAAAGACGTCTGAATGAGAAAAGGGCTGAAGGAACTCGACGAGTTGCATAGCCAACTCGACGAATTGAGTCAGGTTTTTCCCGCTTTCTGGATTCTGAATGGACTCGTCGAGTTGAGGAGATAAATCGACGAGTTAGCTAGGGGTTTTCACGGTTTTCTGAGTTCTAAGGAATTCGACGAGTTGCTGGATCCACTCGACGAGTTGGGTCAACATGGACTGTTGACCTTGACTGTTGACTTTGACTTTGACCAGGGTTGACCAAGTTTGACTTCTGAGGGTATTTTGGTAATTTGGGATTTTGATGGAATTAGTCAAATGATGATTACATACGGCTGAGTTCAGAGCTGTGATTGGGAGTTGAATATTGTCACTTCAGCACTACTTGTGAGGTGAGTTATTCTCACTATATCAACATGGTCTAAGGCACCAAGGCCGGCCCTTTATGGTTTGTATCCTGGTTATAGGATTATGCTATGTTAGTGATTTGTTAGATGTGTATCCTGGTTAAAGGATTATGCTATGTGATCTATTAGATCTGTATCCTGGTTATAGGATGATGCTATGTTTGTGATCTGTTAGATCGGTATCCTGGTATATAGGATGATGCTATGAATAGTGATCTGTTAGACCTGTGTGACTATCTATACATGCTAGCTAGCATATGATATTTGTGTGCACATGATTGTTTGATTGGGGGTTGGTTTGAGGCGGACCTGCTTTGTGCTTAGGCCAACATACCCAGGGCGGCCCAGATAGACTGCAGACCCGGTAAGGGCGTACTATTCAGGGTGAAGGACCGACGAGCGGTCCGGATAGGCTGAAGGCCCTACGAGGCGGTCCAGACGTGCTGATAGCTCGGAGAACGGTTCGGATAGGCTGATGGTCCTATGAGGCGGTCCAGTCAGGTTGATGGCTCAGTATGCATGCTGTTTGTTTGCTATGATATGGATATGTTTGTATGGCGTTGGTATTTTGGGGGAACTCACTAAGCTTCGGTCTTACAGTTGTTGATTTTGTTTCAGGTACTTCTGATGATCGCGAGAAGGTGAAGGCTTGATCGTGCACCTCCTCACATTTTATGATTTTGATTTCTGGGATACTCTGACATGAAACTATTTTGAAACACTTTGTAATAATTAATGGGTTTTAATTGGTTGAAAAAGTTTTAAATTGGCTTGAATTTTTATGGATGTTACATTCTTGGCAGCTATTTACAGGGCTAAAAATCACAATGCGCGCCGCGCAAGGTCTGGTGGGCGCCACACACCTCAACCTTGTTGGCTCCTCTCTTCCTTTGCTACATGTCGCGTCCGAATGAAGCCACACAGCCCCCTTCTAGAAGGTACCACGTGTCACCATGTGGTGGTGCCATGCATCAAAATGTTGTGTAGCCACATCGCCGCGTCTCTTGGAGGCATCAGGGGTCAAATTGCCACGTGGCGCACTCAAGTGTTGCAACGTCATCAATATAGGTATCTTCCTGAAATCTTCAGATGACCAAAACTTTCGCATACGAGCTCCGTTTTTGACGTTACTTATGTCCCCCGAAAGCTCTCAATGAGATATACAACTTTCCTTTATACCCAAATAGCTAATTCTTACCCTGTCAAAAATTTATTTTTTTGATAGGCTTAGGCTGTTAGAAATCACTACAAAAAGTATAACTCCAACATACAAAATCCATTCTTGACTGTCTTTATGATGATGGGCTCCTATTAACGAGATCTTCAACTCTTGTTTAAATTTTTTTGGCTAACAATCAACCGATTAGAATTTCGATTTCTATGCCGGCACTGCTGCGCCGAAACTTCGAAAAATCATAACTTCATCTTATGAAGTCAGATTTGGATTTTCTTTATATGCACGCTCTCGGTTTAATGAGTACTACAACTTTTGTTTAGATCCCTTAGGCTAAAATGTAATTTATCAAAATATACTTTTTCTGATATGCAGAGTAATGCCGGTTTAATCGCGAAACTTCGAAGAAGCTTAACTTCTTCGTACGAAGTCGGATTTTAGTGTTCTTTATATGTGCGGAATCCTTGTCACACATACTAGAACTTGGTTAAGATTATTCATCCTAAATAATCTTATACAAAAATTTCATTTTTATAGCCTATTCTATTTTAATTGACTAGCCCAAATCTACAGACGTTACACCATGAGACTGTTTTGAAGGGTTCGTGCTTGTTACCTATACCCTGCTAGATGACTACATTTGATACAAAAGTACCAGTTCTTACATCATTAGTTTACTAGTACTATTTCTACATCGTTGGTACAAAGGTACAATTTCCTACATAGTTTTCGTCTCACATCGCCCATCACCCTCATCATTATTCATCTTCCATTGCCTATCATCGTCATCATTACTTATTTTCATCACCCATTACTACCCAATGTATAAAATATGTATATACAGTAATATCATATAAACATCATCTTATAATTCTTCATCTAACACAGAACATCTTGATCATATAAAAGGCACATATAACATTTAATTATCTAAATACTTTATATCTATGTGTAAAATGAAAGTAACTATGCACTCACTTGTTAAAAATGGATGACCAAAAAGTTGGGCATTGCTTCGCTTCAGACTAGCTTTTCCTTTGATGTGACCTAGGTTCATATCACTAAGTCTTAGCCTTATATTCCTGGAGACTAATGATAGTCTAAATTCCTCACTAATCCCAATGTCTACATCAAGATCTATCAAGTAAGGAATAACCAGGTAGTATCATATCAGATGTAGGGTCTGTTTGGTATACAAAGTATACTTTTTGGAAATCCCACTTTAAACACCTCACTAAATCCAACCGAGACATCAACCCCATAAGTAGATCAATCAACATAATGACTTAGAATCACTGATAAATCTTATTTATAGGTTCATAATAACAAAATGAATATAATTATAAGTTACATTGAAGGCGATACAAGTGTAGGTTAACTTACAGATATTTTTCCTGACAAAAGTCTAGAAATTGCAATAGCAGAGTTCCGACTCGAGAGCTTCAATTTGTTGGACACTCCGATCTTCCTGAGGCGCGTCCGGAATTTAAAAACTTTGAAAATTCCTATCTTCTTCATACAAACTCCATTTTTGACGTTATTTTTATCCATGTGTAGTTATCGATGAGATCTACAACTTTCATTTTGACTCCTTCAGCTAATTCTTAATTTATTTTTAAGGATATATTTTTAACAGGCTTAGACTGTTAAAGTTCTTATAAAAATCATAACTTTCTTATATGACATCTGTTCTCTATTGTCTTTATATCGACGAAATAGTATCAACGAGATCTTCGACTCTCGTTTTAATTGTTTTTCCTAACAATCGACAAATCTTAAATTCGATTTCTATGTCGTACACTGTTACGCTGAAGCTTTGGAAAATCATAACTTCCTCATATGAAGTCAGATTTGGACGTTCTCTATATGCACATACTCAGTTTTTTTATTATTACGACTTTCGTTTAGATTATTTATCCTAAATAATATTCTATCAAAATATCTCTTGATCGACGTGACAAATAATTATCCTATTATTCTTTAATCGTCTAACCGTATCTTGCAGGTGTTACAATTATCTCCCCCTTATATGTCTTTCCAAATGAGTTTAAACTCTTGGACTTCTTGACTGTTGGCGGTGCTCAACCTTGCATCCTCTCTACGCTCACTATTGGAATTCTCAGTCCTAATCTTTAGGTTATAAACTCGATCTTCATCTGATACTTCTGCTTCTTTTGGAACAGATTCGATCTCTGGTAAGGTCTTTACTTCGACTATCGTAACAGACCAAATGTTCATGCTCTAATGACCTTCCGTCGCATGATGCAATGGCTAGACTCAGGTCTCTTTGGGCCAGACTCCATCATGGAAGATACCTTCCTTAATGTTCTAATATGATATAACCACATCTTGGTAGGTAACATCTCTAGCTATTGGTTTTTTAGTCTTAACGACGGTCGCGTTGCTTCTATTGATCACTTCGATTATCCTTTCCTTCAATATTCTGGCTTAAGTTGGATGCTACATCGAACTTGGTTATCTATACTGAGTAACTTAATTCATAGCTCTTATCTTGGTCAGAATCGATTTGTAATGACCATTAGGATCGAATAACATTTATCTTCATAATCATCACCAAATCGACGGTAATGACGGAAACAAGCAAAACAAACTCAACTACTAGTGCCTTAGTAACCTTGTGACTCTTCCTGATCCGAGCGCGACTCATGTGCTTCTGGTATTATAGGCCTCTATTACCTTTCAAACCTACTCATACTCGTCCCAAGTATTATCTCGCAGTTCATTAAGTTACCATAAAAGAAAACCATACAACATCTCAACACATTGAATAACATAATTTAGGAAACTATATTGCTTCATAGATGATTACAGTGTTATTCCAGCTTATCATGTATTATTCCTTTTATATTAGGCGACATAAGATATTACTAGTAAACTTATATGGCTCATTCATTCAAGAACTCCTGGAAAGTAGCTCCTAACTCCCACCTTCTTGCTTCCTCATCAAGTATCATATGGTATGCTCTGGCCTTCACCTTCGGTGGCACAGTCGTCCTTGCTGCTTCATTTTTCTTTGGGAAATTTTTTGAAATATGCCCATTCTCTCCACATTCATAGCATACCCTAGCATTGTACATACAATCCTTGGAATAGTAACCGGCCGTCCCACACGTATAGCAAGTCACTCCTCAGTCGCATCCTCTGAAGTGCTTCTTTTGACACTTCTCAAACCATTTGGCTTCATTGTTACCCCCGGACCTCTTCTCATTCGGTCCTAGCTTGGCTTTTTCCATGCCCTTCTCCCTTATCTGGGTTTCTACATTCCAGGCCGCCCATATGGCTGCTTTCAGAGTAGTTTCTAGTTTTACAGTTGGACCAAAATCCACTGGAAGTCCATTAGAAAACCTATACAGCTTGGAAAGCTCAGTAGGAAATGTAACACCCGTATTCCATATGGATCAGTTTAGGGCATTAAGGAGTCAAAAGCATGTTTTTAGGGAAAAATAGGTGTCACGACGTGACCATAAGGTGGTCACGACGTGACAAGCCAAAGTGAAGAACGTGTATATGGCCTGTAGTTACAATGTGAAACGTATGTGGTCATGATGTGAGGATGGCTGCATCACAAGCTCATGATCTTTTAGGGTTTCATTTTTATTTAAACCCCATAAACTCAATTTTAGGGTTCTTTATTAGCCTCCATCACCCTCAAACCTCAGAAACCCTAACCCTAATCCCTCGTGGTGGTTCTTGGCTGATTTTGATGCTCTTGATAGCTTTAAGAAGAAGAATAAGGTGTTTAGTGTATTAATCAGCATGGAAACCTCATCATCATCCTCTTGTACACATTCTAGACCTTTTTGAGTGTCCAAGATTCAAACTTTATGCTTCTAGGTTGCTAGATCTATGTCCTTGTCCCTTTATCTTCAAGTATGAGCAAGTTGAAGTGATGTGATTCCATAAAGTTGGCAACTTTATCGATCCTTAAAGCCATTTGAGTGTTATATGGTTTATATCTAGAATTTGGTTGTATATTGGACCCTTGCATGAGTTTTGGGTCATTTTATTGGATTTTGACCTAGATTGTTGTAACGCTCGTTTCAGGTATCAATTATTTCTCAAGATTTTAGGGTTTTAGACTGGAACTCGACGAGTTGGGAAGCTCCAACTCGTCGAGTAGAGATCATTGTGGACGCGGGACTTAGGGTCTACTCGACGAGTTGGAAGGCCTCCACTCGACGAGTAGACGCTGGAAAGGAAATCCCTAATTTTTCGGGTTTTGTACCCTTTATAAAGAACTTATGGCTCATTGTAGCCTCTCTCATCATTCTTACAGCCCAGAGAAACCCTAGTTCGAGCCTTATACCATCTTGAGTGTGTGAGAGAGCTTTGGAGAGTGATTTTGGTGTGGTTGTGAAGGAATTTGGAGCTTGAAGAGGGTGGAGTAAATAGAGAAGCAGTAGATTCGGCATCTACTTTGTTTTGGCAACAATATTGAGGTATAAAGTTGCTACCTTGACCTTATTTTGCTTAGATCTCATCTTATGAAAGTATATGGTCATTTTTGGTGCATAATGGTATTATTCTCGGATTTGGACCTGTCATGAGGATATGGTTTCAGATCTGGACACCTCTAGGCCTCCATGGACATAAAGTTGCTCACTTTATCTAGTCTTAGCCCTTCTCCATGCCCTACACCTTGTATGAAGCTTAGTTTTAGTGTTTAAGGCTCTTGAGGCCTTGCATGCACGTAAAGTTTGCAACTTTACGTGGTATTTTAGTCCTAAGGGATTGGATCTGTAGTTTGGGGATTTAGATTCGACTGGAAGGGGCTGAACACGTTAAGACATGGAAAAATTGACGAGTTGCCCTGGAAATTCGACGAGTTGGATCGGGTTTTCCCATTTTCTGTATGCAGAGTAAACTCGACGAGTTGATAAGATAATTCGACGTGTTGGTTAGTGTGACAACCCCCTAATTTCTCGGCCAGAAAAGACCGATTTAATTTATGCTTTTAAAATAAAGTCAGAGAAATTCTTTTAAAAGACGTTGCGGAATTGGTCCCCAAAACAAAACGTGATAAAAATTTATTAAAAACTTTCTTTAAGAAAGTATATATTTTCCTTTTATATCAAAATCTCGGGATGTTATCTTTCGATACAGATCAAAAGCATAAACAAGACATTATAAGCCTTACAACAGTTATTTACAACTAGTGGCCTATAATCCAAAAATCTCTCATCATCATCCGACTATGCTCGGGGTCCACTACCTGTAAGATAAAAAACTGAGTGGGTCAGGCTTGGGAGCTTGGTGAGCATATAGGGTTTTCAACCCACAATAAATAAATTTATTAATTTCATCAAACAACAATAACCCGATTACCCATTCCCGTTATCCTCACTTTACGTCCCTAAAACAACTATCACAAGGGACCTAGTCTAAGGATTTTCATCAGGGCGACAACACTGCTTGGGGGGGGGGGGGGGGGTTTCCCAGCAATTTATGTCAAATAAGGCAACCATGTGGGGGATGGAGTACAGCAAATGAACACCCAAGCTCATTAACACCTACAGGTTGCGAGCCTGCCAGCGTTCCACTGGACTGTCTAGAAAAGTCCGTGGTCGTCATCCATACTCCGCTAAATGACTGGATCACAATAACATCGAGGCCTCTCATCATTTTATTTCATCACACATCAACTATCTACCCATGTTTTACCCAACATATTTGTAGATAAAAATACATATACTGTTTAATTTATTTAAAAATCTGTATAAATCATTCATTCATCATCCATCTCAAATAAATAAACAATATATAATCACATAGCACGTATTTTATATAAAATATTTCATATCTATGTGTAAGATGAAAGTGACTACACACTCACTTGATTTAATGATAATCGGGCAGCACTTCGTTTCCTAAAACGATCGTTTCTCATAAAACCGGAAGTTTTATTGAGAAACCGGGCTCTGCGAGGGTTGAGCTTCAAAACCGAAAAGATAAATTTCTCGGGCTTTTCGGGCACTTCGAGGCGTGTTTCAGGTGTTTGGTATAATACCGGGGCTTTGGGGGAAGTTGGAATGAAAGAAATATGGGTTTAGGGGTGTAAAATGACAAATTTCCAAAATATACCCGGGAGGTCTCGCACCCTTCTATTTATAGGGGCGAGGCTTCTGATCCAAGGGCTGAGAAGACTCCACGCGACAACAGATCCGAAGAGAAGGCAGGTGGCTCGCACGTGCGAGGGTCAGCTGTTGGCCTCTGATTGGACCGAGGTCTAGGTCCGAGGGTTGGGTCGTGGCGCTACGTGCAAAGCTCGGACACGTCAAGAAAGGGCACGCGTCAGACTCCTACTGGACCGCGCTTCGGATGCGAGGGCATGCGACACGCCTCGCCAGCTGGCTTCGGTGACTCAGCAATTTCGGACACGTGGCGCGTTATGAGCGAGGGTGACATGGCCGAAGTCCCACCATGCGAAATTTCTCGGATTTGGCATTTTTTCTCGATTTTTGTGCCAAAACTTCTAAAATCAATAACTTTCGCATACGGGCTCCGTTTTTGACGTTCTTTATATGCACGCGTAGGTAAAATTACGCTTTGCAACTTTCATTTAGACTTCGTTGGCTAATTTTGACTTTAATTTTTATATTATTATTTTTAACAGACCGGGACAGGAAATCCGTTAAAAATTCATAACTTCTTCATCCGACGTCCGTTTTCGTCTGTCTTTTTACCGTTGTACTACTATTGACGAGACCTTCGATTCTCATTTAGGTTGTGTCGGATAAAATCACTCGATCTAAAATTCGAGTTTTTAGCTGTCTACTGCTAAGCTGAAACTTAGAAAAATCATAACTTCCTCATACGCAGTCAGATTTGGACGTTCTTTTTATACATACTCTCGGTTTAACGAACACTACGACTTTCGTTTAGATCAATAAGGCTAAAAAGTAGTTTATCAAAAACTCACTTTTTACGTCATTCGGCACCGTGCCGGTTTTGTTGCGAAACTTCGACATGTCATAACTTCTTCGTTACAACTCGGATTTCGACATTCTTTATATATCCGTAATCCTTGTCACGACCACTACAACTTTCTTAATAGATATCGGCTTTATCTAATATTATTTTCGACGCTCATTTTTATTCTTAATTAATTAAATCCTAGTAATTAAGCATAAAACACATAATATTCACATAATTCATTTTCATTTCTTCAAAATGAGTTTCAAAGGTTAACCTAGACTATTATGTCAATATTAATGCCTGGCCTAGAAACACGGGCGTTACAGTTAGGGTTTTCCCCGACTTTCTGAACCCTGAAGGAACTCGACGAGTTGCTAGATGCACTCGACGAGTTGGGTCAACATGGACTGTTGACCTTGACTTTGACCATGGTTGACTTGGAGGGTATTCTTGGCATTTCGGGATTATGACAAAGTTAGTCACATGATGGTTGTAGGCCGTTGAGTTGGAGCTGCGGATTAAGACTTATCTTATCTGTTCTTATCAGTTCAACATTCTTAAGAGGTGAGTCTTCTCACCATACCAATGGGTCTAAGGCACCAAGGGCGGCCCATTTTATGATATGTGGATTGTTGATTGATTATGTGTTATGTTAGTATGACATTTGCATGGAAGTCCCTGGGGGGTTCTCGTGGCAGTAGATTGAGACCATGTGGGGGTTCCCATGGCATTTGGTGTAAGACCTTGGAGGGTTTCCATGGCATCCTAGTATATTTGCATGTATAACTTGTATGATATTTTCTTGGTAGTGAAGACCATGTGGGGGTTCCCATGGCAGTTAGTGAAGACCATGTGGGAGTTCCCATGACAGGTAGTTAAGACCAAGTGGGGGTTCCAGTGGCACTAGGTATAAGACCTTGGAGGATTTCCATGGCATCCTTATATGTTGTATGCATGGCTTATGTGGTTTATGTAGCTTATATAGCTAATATGGATTATGTGATTATGTGGATTATGTGGGGTATGCTTTGGGGGAATCACTAAGCATTAGCTTACAGTTTGTTGATTTGTTTCAGGTACTTCTGAGCCTAAGGGCAAGGGCAAGGCTTGATGGCGCGTCATGCACTCTCCGACCACTTATTTGGGGACACTATGATTTGATGAATAAAATGTTGATGTTATGGATTTTGAAAACAATTGTCATTTGGATTTCATGTTTTATGGGAATGTTTTGATTAATTAAAAATGAAAAATTTGTTTGAAAATTTGGGTTGTTACAATTGTATAGAGGACATGCATAGAGCATGCATGTACATAAAGTTTTTATTTTTATGAACCTTTGGAGTCCCTTTAAGATTTCTAGAAATGAGAGTTAAAGACTTAATGGATTAGGGACTCAAAACATTAAGTTGTTGTCTCAGACTATGGTCACGACGTGACATTGAGGATGTAACGACATGACGATTGAAGTTTCCATGATTATCTTGTCCGGTTGATCTCATGATGTGACCAATGATGGTTCTCGTCGTGATACTTGCTAAGTGGGTTGTCTGTGATTGAGTTGAAGCACGACGAGTTGGAATCGGGTCGAGAGTGTCCTAACGACGTGACCAAGGGTTGGTCATGACGTGAGGCTCAGTGGTCGATATTGTTGGCTGATGACTTTGACTTTGACGCGTGAGTTGTTGTCCTAGGTTGACTTTTGCTCAAGATTTGATGGATTTATTGTGTAGGCTAATGTTAGGCCTTGTATGTTTTGATAGGAGGGTGGTAGCATCTGTTACGGGGCATTGAGCTGTGGTTTAGCTGATTTCAAGATTTAGGTAAGTCTTCTCTCTATACTGTGTAGAGTGCAAGTTTTCTTTGTGATGCTTGCTTGGAAGACCCCGAGGGCAGCCCGTGGCATTTGTATGAAAGACCATGGGGGCATCCTATGGCATTTGTATGAAATACCATGGGGGCATACCATAGCATTTGCATGAAAGACCATGGGGATAGCACATGACATTTGCATGAATGATCATGGGGGTAGCCCATGACACTTGGACGTAAGACCATGGGGGCAGCCCATGGTATTACAGGGGAAGACCATGGGGGTAGCTCATGGCAATGTATGTATGGTATGTGGTATTTTGGGGAACTCACTAAGCTTTGTGCTTATGGTTTTGTGGTTTAAACATTTTCAGGCACTTCCAGTTCCAAAGGGAAGGGTCCAACTTGACTGCACCACATCTCCTGATGGATTTTTCCGTATTGATCACTTTTGATATACTCTGACGTTACAAGTTGCTATCAGAGCCTTGGTTTAAGGGATTCGGGCATGCTCTCAGGAGTGTCTGAACTAAAACTGAGGAATTGATAATCTTTTTGAAAGAAAATAAATTTTCCAAAAAGCTTTTTACAAAAGAAAGGGGTGTGATGCGTGCTATCATCCGAGCTCAAGTAAGTGATTCCCAGAATACCCATACATGTTTATATATTGTATGTTATGGAATGTTTGCATGCTAGGATAAGGATGAGGGTACCTTCATGAATTACATGATAGAATGGCCTTATTTGTGATGCCTTGTAGCCTAGGAGGAATTGGATGTTATGCCTTATTTGGAATCTCTGTTGGTGGAATTATTTGCTAAGTGTATGTTTAAAAATTGTATACGGTTAGGATCATATAGCCCTAGAATGACTGCTTTAGCCTTATTTTCCGTTCCTCGTCTAGTTGTGGGCTTAGGGTAGAATCATTTATTCGAAAGTTTATTTGATCCCGTATTGTGTATAATTTGCATGCATAAGACAACCGGCAGTGTTGGTAGAAGTTCCTAGCATCGCAGAAGTTATTGAGTTAGGGGATGCCTTTTTAGGTTTTGCGGCATATCGAGTGTTACTGCTCGAATGCTACTTGCTTTGTTCTTTGTGGGACTCTTATTGATGTGTGTTAACTATTAAATGAATATGCTAAGTTACATGTTGCAAAGGTTAAATAATTTTAGTACTATTGATTCGGCCCTCTTGTACAGCTCTCGTCTAATTCTAACCATTATAGGGTTGGTCTTTTAGTCGAAGTATTATTTAAGTTTTGTTGCATGTAATTGTATTCATAAATTAGTTAACTAACATCAGAAGGAGTTTTTCAACAGCTGATGGCAGGGTGAGGTGGGGATCTTAGGAGAGCCTAGGAAGTGCTTTAGTGCAATTGATGCATTATTTAGCAGGTTTTAGGAGTATTAGTAGGAGAAGGTGACTTAGAGGATTCGAGATGATTCTTGAGGAAAGTATGGATATGTGTGTAAGGTAGGATTGGGCCAGTACTACTGAAAGCACAGGATCCGTACTAAAATCAAGGAAAGTCGGAGGATTCTGAGAAGCCGGGGAATGAGGATTCTTTGGGCATGTTCGGATCATTTGTATGGTTGTTTTTTCAATATGGTGATGATCACTCGTGGAGGAGATTCTATTTCATGTTTAGGCTATGGTGCTGAGACGATTGATGATAAGATTCACGAGTTCGTTTCATCTGAGATCACTCGCGGTATTTTGGATGCGACTCCTGTGATGTTTGGTACCATAAAAGAGGGGATCATGGAGCTACATGATGATATTCGGGATATTGGTGAGCATGTCGATCTGCAAGACCTTGGATGATATGATTGATAGAGCCTGGGAACGGGAGATTGAGATGCAGCTTCGGACGAGGCGCGAGCCGAAGCAGGTTCAGACCGTAGTGGACCAAGCGAGGAGGCCCAAGAATCAGGATTTGTGATCGGGATACGATCAGGGCCGAGGTTGTTGTGTCAAGTGTGGGAGGAATCACGAGGGGAGCTGTCGTAATAAGGGAAGGGGCTGCTTCAGCTGCAGACAGTCTGGTCATTTGAGCAAAAACTGTCCTCGAGGTTCAAGTTCAGTTTGTTTTCACGACAATCAGGTGGGCCACAACAAGGCCGACTATTCGAGTTTGACGAGTGGAGCGGTGAGGGTACCTGCTCTAGCTACTCTGAGGATTATAGATTGTCGCGAGGGCACGACGGAGACTCCAGTGGTGAGGAGCGAAGCATTTCAATTTCATGCCGATGAGACCCGAGTTCCATCAGATGATGTTGCATGTATGATTTATGCCTATGATCATGTGATTGTGTGTGCGAGACGTTATGTTCGGTTTAGTTAAGTCTCCACCTAAGGATCGTAGTTTCTTTATGGTTTCCTGGTTATTATTATTCGAGGGTTTATCATATGCCATTTTACATGCCGAGGATCATGGTTGGACTGTATCTAATTGAGTCGGTTGTAGGTGTCAGTTCGGGATGCAACAGTCAGTGATCGTTGAGACCTAGGTGGGAGTTAATTGAGTGTTCTGCTTGGAGGATCAACAGCCTGATTGATTTTGATGGTTTCAGCGCATTGAATCAGAGTAATTCGCAGTGTAAGTCTATTGAATTTTGGTATTCAGAATTGAAGATATTTTTCATGTTTGTGAGGCATAAGAGTTTGTTCAGGACACGAGTGCAAGTTTAGTTACTGATAGGTTCATGCCTTCAGGCAAGTGAGCATGGTCCTTGCATTAGGACCTGATAGGTAAAGATCGCGTTTTGGTTAGTTGCTCCTTCTGGGTTGCAAAGGATAGGGTTAATAAGTGCTTGAGCCACTCAGGTTGAATGTCAGATGAATGGTTGGTTAGCTCGCTGATCCAATCGCTATCTTAAGTACGGGGAAGAGTTTTTGTTAAGATATCAACCAACTTCAGGTCATGGTCGATGCATTTTTGCATGGGCTTAGTTCAGTAGTTGAAATTGTTCGAGGTTTTTTTCGAGTTGTTTCAGTTGATGGTGCTATGGGTGCATTGATATTTTATCAAGGGTGGGAGCGGTGAATATTTTGACTCCTGGCTAGGGGTCGGAGAAATATTGTTCAGATTTCAGGAAAGGCCACAGATTTACAAAGGGTTCCTTTTCGGCAGGTCGCATCAGTAAGGTTGGTAAGGGAGTCGATCTAGCCGTGGTTCTGACAGCATTCAAGTTAATTTTGGAGTTTTCTTTCGAGCAGGAAATTATTCGATAAGTTATGCATTTCAAGTATATGTTCGGTTAATTAGGATCAGGTTATTGCTTTGATTTGAGAAGTTTTATGGTTGGGTTGCTTATTGATATGGATT
Organism: Lactuca virosa; assembly: GCF_052849685.1. NCBI lineage: Eukaryota > Viridiplantae > Streptophyta > Magnoliopsida > Asterales > Asteraceae > Lactuca > Lactuca virosa. The sequence goes on from NC_136434.1 coordinate 3,261,222, forward strand.
GTGAACACAAGTTGGAAATGTTGGGGTCTTATCACTTTGGATTGTGGTTATATAGTGGAATTCTGGAAGTTGTTTTAGGAATTCAGATTCTTTTATGGCTAGAAGTGTCAGGAGTGGATGTTAAGAACCAAGTGGTAAAGTTTTGGGTTGCCTAGAAAATTCAAATGGTTATGGGGTGGTTAGTGAGTAGCTGATTCCAAGTGGAGGAGAACTGATTGGGAGTGATGGAAATAATTCCAAGTACGGATCAAATTGGAGTTTCATACCTAAGGGCAAGAGGATAATTAGTTCTGTTTGTGGTAGGAGCCGAGGCTTATACAGGGAATAGTGTTCTTTAGTCTTCCGTAACCAGGGAATCAAAGATTAAGGATTCAAGTTATCTCGTTCGGGGACGTGAAGCATCAGTAGGGACGTATTTTGGGTCCGTGGATAGATTCGGGTTAAGGGTTTTGTTAGGACCTCTATACATTTTCTTATCTGTTGAAGGCTCTGGGGTTCGAAGCACGACCCGAACGCCTGATGGGATCCAGAAAGTCGGGGGTTTCGGCCTGTTCTGATTTTTTTGGCTAGATATTGTTATGGGTAATGGCAAGACCATGGGATGGGCCCATGGCAGTTGTGGAAGTGTTGTAATACTTTGGGGTATCCGTAGCATTGACTAGGTTGGTAGGAAATTATGGAAGTATTGTAAGACTGTGGGGTAGCCGTAGCATTAACTAGGTTAGTAGGTAGTTATGGAAGTGTTGTAAGGATTTGGGGTAGCCATAACATTCACTAGGTTGGAAGGCAGTTGTGGAAGTGTTGTAAGACTGCGGGGTATCCGTAGCATTAACTAGGTTGGTATGCGGTTGTGGAAGTATTTTAAGTCTACGACTTGGTTCATATCATTCATGAGGATGAGTTATGCCATCGCAGGAATGGTTGTGAGACTGTGGGTGGACAAAAATATTCGTAGTATTGAGATAGGTCGTAGGTCGATTTGGGGCCAAATGTGAAATAAGACTATGACTTATCCGCAATAGTTACCTAGAGTGCAGCGGACTTGTTGGTGGTACATATGTTGGTTGGTTGATTCGTTCTTTGTTTAGAGAGGAGGACGGTTGAATATGTGTTGGCGGATAGGCTAGGGTTTCCTTTTTTAGTTAGACTCTTGGTCGGGGTCACGTTGTGCGACCGGGTGTGAGGTTGTCAGTTCCAGCAATCGGTCAGGGATTCTGCATTGTCGGACAACATGGAACCAAGGAGATCTCAGATAAATCAAAAATGTGGATCTTTGGTTAGCAAGATGAGATTTATATGTTGGTATGGCACCAATGACTGAGACTTGTGTTAGGAGTCACCTTCATATTCGAGTATAAGGTTGCCAAAATCGGCGAATGGTCAGGGGTTCTGTTTTCTAGTTATTAATAAGATATTCATGGTCGGAGGGGTTTTGTTCGAATCAGGCTATGATTGGAGTCTTTATGGACGTGGTTTGAATGGTTCTTCCTATTTGGATGTCAGGAATGGTATCGGGTTTTCGAATTTTGGGCATTGTAGTTGTGGTTACTCTTCGTTGGCTATGTTCGGTGTGTCAAGGTTCGCTTCTCGTCAGGGTATGTGATGTCTGCTAAGATTGAGTTTCGGTAGTAATATTGGAAAGCGGTCGTCTGTGTGAGATGATTTCTCAGTTCTCTTTTGAATTCTTGAATTTCAGACAAGTTTGGCTAGTGTAGTAAAGTAAGTGGTAAGGAATGATTTCGAGGACGAAATCTAATTTAAGTGGGGAGAGTTGTAACACCCGTATTCCAGATGGATCTGTTTAGGGCATTAAGGAGTCAAAAGCATGTTTTTGGGGAAAACCAGGTGTCATCATGTGACCATAAGGTGCTCACGATGTGACAAGCCAAAGTGAAGAACACTTATCTAGACTGTAGTCATGACGTGAAACGTATGTGGTCACGATGTGAGGATGGATGTAGCCTAAGCCCATGATCTTTTAGGGTTTCCTTCACCTTTAAACCCCATAAAATCGATTTTAGGGTTCTATATTAGCCTCCATCACCCTCAAACCTCAAAACCCTCACCCTAATCCCTCTTGGTGGTTATTGTCTCATCTTGGTGCTTTTGGTAGCTTGAAGAAGAAGAAGGTGTTCTAGTGTATTGATTCAGCAAGGAAACATCATCATCACCCTCTTGTGCACATTGTGAACCTTTCTGAGTGTCCAAGATTCAAACTTTATGCTTCTAGGTTGTTATATCTAAGTCATTGTCCCTTGATCTTCAAGTATGAGCAAGTTGAAGTGATGTGATTCCATAAAGTTGGCAACTTTATGGATTCTTGAAGCCATTTGAGTGGTATATGGTTCAGATCTAGAATTTGGTTGTGTATTGGAACCTTGCATGAGTGTTGGGTCATTTTCTTGGATTTTGACCTAGATTGGAAAGAGGACAAGCATGGAGCATGCATGTCCATAAAGTTGTCATTCTTATGAACCTTTGGAGTCCCTTTAAGCTTTTTAGAAAGTGGGAGTTGAAGACTTAATGGATTAAGGACTCAAACTATTAAGTTGTTGTCTCAGACTGTGGTCACGACATGGCATTGAGGATGTCACGATGTGACAATTGAAGTTTCCACGATTATCTTGTCTGGTTGTTCTCACGGTGTGACCAAGGAAGGTTCACGTCGTGATGCTTGCTGAGTGGCTTGTCTGTGACCAAGTTAGCTGAGTTGGAGCGTGACGAGTTGGAATCGGGATGAGTTTGTTCTCATGACGTGACCAAGGGTTGGTCACGACGTGAGGCTAAATGGTTGATATTGTTGGTTGTTGACTTTGACTTTGACCGTTGACTTGTTGTCCTGGGTTGACTTTTGGTCAATATTTGTTGGATTTAGTGTGTAGGCTAAGGTTGGGCCTTATATGTTTTGATAGGAGTGTGGTAGCATCTGTTGTGGGGCATAAAGTTGCAGTTTAGCTAATTTCGAGAGTCAGGTGAGTCTTCTCTCTATACTGTGTAGAGTGATAGTTGCCTTTGTGATACTTGCATGGAAGACCTCGGGTGCAGCCCATGGCATTTGTATGAAAGACCATGGGGACAGCCCATTGCATTTGTATGAAAGAACATGGGGGCAGCCCATGGTATTTGCATGAAAGAGCATGGGGGTAGTCCATGTCATTTTCATGAAAGAGAATGGGGGTAGCTTTTCCTGAAAGAACATCGGGGTAGGCCATGGAATTTGCATGAAAGAGCATGGGGGTAGCCCATGACACTTGGACGTAAGACCATGGGGTAGCCCATGACATCTCAGGAGAAGAACATAGGGGTAGCCCATGTTAATGTATGTATGGTATGTGGTATTTTGAGGAACTTACTAATATTTGTGCTTACGTTTTGTGGTTTAAACATTTTCAGGTACTCCCAATTCCAAAGGGAAGGGCCTGGCTTGACTGCACCACATTCCCCGATGGCTTTTTCCGCATTGATTACTTTTGATATACTTTGATATTTGAAAATACATTTTACTTTGTTTGGTTTTGGGATCAATTGGTTATTTGACTCGGTGATTTAAAATGAAATTTTTTAATATCATTTTTGGGATGTTACCGGAACCAGGTACAAAACCAACTTCATCTTCACATTAAAAATTGCAGCATACTTGTTGACACTCAGCCTTCCCTTCTTCAGGTTTTGGAATTCATTATTGATCTCCAAAAGATCTTGTTCAGAGCAGTATTGCTTCTTCATCTCTTCCAGAAAGTTTTCCCAAGACATATTCCTTACTTCTCCCTTCAGCATGGAGTCAGCCAATAAATTCCACCAACTTAACACTCTAGTCTGCGGTTGTCTGACCGCCAAGATGGTCTTATGTCAGTTGCTGCAATCACAGCTTTCAAACACCATCTCCATCTCAGAGATCCAATCTATAACTTCTACTGATGTCAGGCTAACAGAAAGACTTGGTGGTTTGGAAACCATAAAGCCCTTGAACTTGCATCCATCTCATTCAATCTCCAGTTCAGTGTTATTCCTCCTAACCTTGGGGTTCCATACGACTCACTTTCCAACTATAATTTCCTTCTTCATATTTCCCCTCATTGATCTCAGTTTGCACGACAGGCACAGTGGGTTCTCTTCCATTATTTCGGATAAGTTGTCTCATCTCCTCCCTTTGTTTGACTAACATGGCCCGAATCATAGCTTGGACTCCTGCCATCGTGACAGGTTCAACTACTGGCACGACTCCAAGTGTGTGACATCCCGAATTTCACGGCCATAAAAGACCCATTTGTTTATGCTTATTTAAAAATCAGAGTATCCTTTTTGAAGAATAATATTGCGGAATTTGTTCCCAAAAACATGATAATGTTATTATCAAAGCATTTCCAAAGAAATGTATTTTATTTATATTAAAACATTGGGATTTCATCGTCAATACAGAAACATAAGCATAACGAAATATTACAAGCCTTATAGTAATTAAACTAGTGGCCTAATACTCATTGAATCTCTCAGCAGAATGTATCTTTAATATCGCTACCTGTGATACAATAAACTAAGTGGGTCAGGTTGGGAAACCTGGTGAGTACATAGGGTTTTCAACGCATAATAATATAATTAATATGTTTAATCATCAAACCATTTACCCAATTTCCCATCCCCGTTATCTTCTTTATTCTTAAGGATCTACCCTAAAGATAATCTATGATGACAATACTAGTTCAGGGATTCCTCAATAATACTTGTCAGTAGGTATTCTTCAATATTCATTCCTAAGGATTTGTCCTACGGAATAGGCATGAAGTCCATCACTGCTAGGGTTTATCTAACAGGCACTAAGTCCATAGTTGCCGATGTTATCTATTAGACACAACTGCCAATGTTATCTATTAGGCACTAACTCAATAGCTCCCAATGTTCATTTATAAGGCACTATGTCCATAGCTGCCTGGGTTTTTTTAGAGTACATCTGGTGAACACGTAGTTCAAAAACACCTACAAGTTGCGAGCCTGCTAGCATTCCATTGGACTGTTGATATGTGCATATTTAGCTATATATTTCTATTAGAATTTTATTACTTTTTGGCTAATTTATTGCAATTTATGGACAAAAGGTACTTAATTATGTTTAAATTGTATTTTCAGTCTAAAATATGTGCTCGGAAGCAAAAAGGAAGCAGGAAATGTAATCGGGAACTCGGGAATTGAAGAAAGAAGAAAAAAAAGTCAAAATCCTGAAAGAATCGGCGAGTTAGGTCGTCTAATTGACGAGTCCACATGAATGTTCGCGAAGCAAATATAAAGTCCTTGCCGTACACAGATTCTACAAAGGGAACTCGGCGAGTCGGTTATCTACTCGGCGAGTAGCCCCTGTTTTTTGAAACCTATAAATAGAAGCCAATTGCCGAGACAAAAGGACTCTCTGGAACCCTTGGGGATTAATTTGCGACTAAAGGTGCTGCTGGAGCTTTGGAGTTCGTGGAGAAAACCCTAACCTTCAATTTTAAGGAGATTAAAGGCAAATTTAGTTTACTCTTCACTTTATCCTTTATTTGAACCATGTTTGAATTATTAGATCTTGTTTGTGAGTTACTATCTGCTGTAATTATGAGCTAAACCTTATATCTTCTGTTTAGGGTAGATAAATTTTTAACTATGGATTGACTTGTGGTTGGATTAATTGTTTATTGGTGAATTTCGTTTTATTAAGCTTGTTAAAGAACCTTATGCATTAACCACAACTATTTTCTGTTAATTAACAAGTTATTAAGCTGCATGAACATCTCTTAATTGCTTATCTCATATGATTTATGTGAAAACATTATTATGTGCCTAGGAATAGTGAACGTGAAACTAGGATTAACTAGAAAATGGGTAAATTAATGTGTGAGCTTGTGTGATAAACCATTAGCAAGAGGTTAATTGAATTAGTAATTTGATTAGCTAATTACAAGTCTTATTTAACCCGAATAAATAAACTAGGAAATTCATTAGTTTAATCACTTGATCACTGCTTAAATTAATCTGTTTTCTAAGGATTGGTAATAGCGAATGTGAACCTAATCACTTTATTCGGTAACCAATAACAATTAATCCATTGCAGTTGCCAAAAAATCAACCATAGGAGTAAATGAATCGAACCTAAACAGAAGTCTTCTTATTATTGAATTTAGTTGGTTTTTACTTTCTTTAGTTGTTAGTTACTTAATTTGCATGTTAGTTAATTTGTTAAGTTTCTAGTCTTGCAAAACTAGAGAAAACCTTTTACTTTTATTACTTGTTTTAGTTATTTCTAGTCATTAGTTTAATTACCGTTCCCTGTGTTCGATACCCTGTTTATTCAACTATACCACCAATTGACAGGTCCACTGCCTTTGTGTGTCTAAATTATATCTTAAAAGTAGGATTAAAACTAGTGCATTTATATACACATCAAGTTTTTGGCGCCGCTGCCGGGAAACGGTTCAAAAATTAATTCTAATTTCTAGTGTTATCGATCCTTTGTGTGAGATCTATATTGCACAAAGTTACTGCTTTAGTAATTTAGTTATTAGATTTAAGTATTAAGTTTTTCTGTTTTTAGGATTTTTGTTAGATTTTTTTTCTGTCTTAACCTTGAACTCGCCGAGTGCAGTCGAAGCTACTCGACGAGTCCAAGGCGAATTTCCAGTTTCGTTTTTATTTCATTTTTGTTCTTTTTACGCGTGTTTCTTGTTTTCTTTCATGTATTTTATGACCCGAGGATCAGGCACATCCTTGATCCCACCACTCGCAAACCCGGAATCAGCTCTTAGGAAGGACAAGAACAAACCTGTAGAATCATCTTCAACACCAAAGAAGTCACCATTTAAAAGCCTCAAATCAGCTTTCAGCAAGAAAAAGGGCCAGAAAGTTGGAGAATCCAACAATACGAAGGAAGACACCGAGTACAAATCCGAAAAAGAAGGAAGTGAATCTGACATAGAAGGAAGCGACATAGAAGGCGAACTAGCTGGCACCATGGCTAACATCGATGAAGTTCCCATGGGTGAATGGAAGAAAACGATGTGTGACGATACCGACCCAGGACTCGTGCAACCCGCGATTCTCGCAACTGCCACCTTTGAACTTAAGGGCCACATACTTGCTCAACATAAGGAAATCCCATTCTTTGGGAAGGATCACGAAGATGCATACAAGCATCTTGACGAGGTCAACGACATAGCCGACTACTTCAATGTTCCTAATGTGACTCGTGATACTATTTTGCTTCGTATGTTACCGGTCACATTTAAGGGAGCCGTGAAAGATTGGTTAAAATCACTCCCTCCAGGATCCATCACCACTTGGGCTAAGATGCGTGAGGAATTTATTGATCAATTTTTCCCTCCTTCAAAAATAACAAAATTGAAGAAAGCCATAGCCAATTTTGAGAAACAAGCTGGAGAGTCACTTTATGAGGTATGGGAGAGATACAAAGGCTTACTAAGGAACTGCCCACATCATGATCTAAACAGTCAACAAGAAGTCTCCATTTTCTATGATGGAGTGAACGTGACAACAAGACAACTCCTTGATTCACAAGGACCACTCACGAAGAAGCCACCCCCGGTGATAAAGCAACTAATTGAGGAATTCTCTAAGCACTCTAGAGAATATCATAACCCAAGGAATGACTTAACTCGAGGGGCAGTGAATTCTATTACCGATGACATGGCAGCAATGATGAAAAAATTGGAAAGCATGGATCAAAGAATGACTAAGATGGACCAATCCATCCATGCCATTAGAGTGGGATGTGAAAACTGTAGAGGGCCTCACCTTACTAAAGATTGTGACCTTGACGAGAACGGGAACCGGAAAGTACAAGTGTGCTATTCAAGTGGTGATAGGTATGATGATAATTGGCAAAAACCCAAGAAAGAATGGCTACCATATGATGAGTACAAGAAGGCAAAGGAGGAAAAGTATAAGCAAAAAGATAGAGGTTTTTATCAAAAAGAGGAACCGGTGCAAGAAAAGAAATCAGACTTGGAAGATATCCTTACAAGATTCGTAGCCGCGTCCGAGAAAAGGCATAACGATACCGATGATGCAATAAAAGATCAACAAAACATGTTGAGAGAACACCAAATTATGATGAAAGATCAACAAGCTCTGCTTAGGAATCAGCAAGCATCCATCCTCAACATAGAAAAACAGTTGGGCCAACTTGCACAATAAGTGAACGAGAGACGACCGGGTGGACTTCCTAGCAATACCGAAAGCAATCCGAAAGGCGCACATATTAACATCGTGACAACTAGGAGTGGGAAGATTATAACTCCTCTGGCCTCTATTCAGAAAGAAGATCCTAAGTTGGTGCAAGAGGAAGAAGCAGAAACTGAAAAATCGCAAATTCCCGATCCGACTCGCCGAGTCCCAGATATGGACTCGACGAGTCCCCCACCTGAACAGAAAAACAAACCTCCTGTTAAGCCATATCAGCCTCCACTGGCATTTCCAGCTTGAGCCAGACAAGAAAAGCATGATGTTGATTACCAAAAGTTCCTGGAACACATAAAGGCCCTTCAAATTAATATGCCATTCATCGAGGCAGTTGCACAAATGCCTAAATATGCCAAATTCCTAAAGGAGCTTCTAACTAATAGAAAGTAGATGCAAGAGGTGAAGAAAGTGGTCTTAAATGAAAAAATTTTAGCTGCCATGTTGAACAATTTACCTAAGAAGAAGGGTGATCCGGGAAGTTTGACATTACCTTGTCAATTCGGAAATTTAGCAACTATACATGCATTGGCTGATTCGGGGGCAAGTGTAAACCTCATGCCATATTCATTCTTCAAGAAATTAGATCTTCCGGAGCCAAGTCCAATTCGAATGGCAATTCACTTAGCAAATAAAACGGTCACATTTCCAAGGGGAATATGCGAATATCTATTGGTGAAAGTTGATATGTTTGTGTTCCCCGCGGACTTCATAGTACTAGACATGGAAGTGGACCCTCAAGTCCCAATCATACTTCGAAGACCTTTCCTCAACACCGCGAGCTCTATAGTAGACATGCGAGATTCTAAACTTACCCTCCGGGTGGGAGACGATTCAGTTACTTTTGGAGTTGATCAAGCAATGAAGCATGCAAGGTATAGTGATAACACAGCATTCTCGGTTGATATGTTGGAAGAATTAATGGAGGAATGGAAAGAAGTCAAGTCAAACAAGTCCACCGTTACCTTTGAAGATGAATTTGATGTTGAAAGAGACCTGATGGAGATAGAGAGATTGCTAGAGGAAGCTGGATATAATGAATTAATCAGAAGTGTTGAAAGCCCGACTCGGCGAGCAGCACCCACCGACTCGATGAGTCCATTCGAAAAAACCCGATCAGTCGCGAATTTAGCCTGGGACTCGACGAGTCCCCTCACTGGACTCGACGTGTTCAGCATTCAGAACACAAAATATGAACTAAAAATCCTACCAGATCATCTGGAATATGCATTTCTTGAAGAAGGCCAACAAAAAACAATAATTATAGCCTCTGATCTAGCTAAACATGAGAAAGAAAGCCTTGTGGGAGTACTAAAGAAAAGACAAGGGGCCATAGCATGGACGATAACCGATATCAAGGGGATAAGTCCAACATAGTGTTCTCATAAGATTAACCTGGAAGATAGAGCTAAACCTGTAGTTCAACGCCAAAGAAGACTTAACCCAAACATGCAAGAAGTGGTGAAAAAGGAGGTGGTTAAACTATTAGATGCTGATATCATTTACTCAATCCCTGATAGCCCGTGGGTAAGTTCGGTGCAAGTGGTACCGAAGAAAGGAGGAATGATGGTGGTTACCAATGAAGATAACGGGTTAATTCCAACAAGAACAGTAACCGGGTGGCGCGTTTGTATCGACTATAGAAAGCTTAATGATGCTACATGCAAGGATCACTTCACATTGCCATTTATTGATCAAATGCTAGAAAGGCTTTCCGGTCATCTATACTATTGTTTTCTCGATGGTTTCTCGGGGTATTTTCAAATACCAATTGATCCACAAGACCAAGAGAAGACCACTTTTACATGCCCAAGTGGGACTTTTGCATACCGACGCATGCCTTTTGGGTTATGTAATGCACCTGCTACATTCCAAAGGTGCATGATGGCTATTTTCCATGACATGATCGAGAAATTTATGGAGGTTTTCATGGATGACTTCTCGGTTTTCGAATCCTCTTTTGAAGATTATTTATCCAACTTGGACCTAATTTTAGCAAGATGCGAGAAGACAAACCTAGTACTCAATTGGGAAAAGTGCCACTTCATGGTAATGGAAGGGATTGTCTTAGGACACAAGGTTTCAAGGATGGGGATCGAGGTAGATAGAGCAAAAGTTGACACAATAGCTAAGTTACCACCTCCAACAAATGTAAAAGGGGTAAGGAGTTTTCTTGGCCATGCGGGATTTTATCGTCGCTTCATTAAAGACTTCTCAAAGATCACTAGGCCTTTGACTCAACTACTCTTGAAGGACGCTCCATTCAATTTCTCTCAAGATTGTCATGAAGCATTTCAATTATTAAAAGAAAGGTTGACTACTACTCCTATAATGATAGCCCCAAATTGGAATCTTCCTTTTGAGCTAATGTGTGATGCAAGTGACTACGCGATAGGAGCAGTTTTGGGACAAAGAATTGACAAACATTTTTAGCCTATATATTATGCAAGTAAAACTTTAAACCCGACTCAAGAAAACTATACTACTACCGAGAAAGAGTTGCTAGCGGTGGTATACGCTTTTGATAAATTCCGACCCTATTTAGTCTTGTCCAAAACAATTGTTTTCACGGACCATTGTACCCTAAAGTATCTATTTGCTAAACAAGATGCAAAACCAAGATTGATACGTTGGGTCTTACTTCTACAAGAATTTGATATTGAAATACGAGATAAAAAGGGAATGGAGAATGTGGTTGCCGATCATTTGTCAAGATTAGAGAACCCGCATTTGGAGGAATTAGAAGAAAACAAGATTGGAGATGATTTTCCCGAAGAATATCTTTTGGTGATAGCATAAGAAGTACCATGGTTTGCGGATATAGCTAATTACTTAGCCACTGCATACATTCCAAAAGACTTAACCCGACAACAAAAGAAGAAATTCTTTTCAGAAATCAAGTATTACTTTTGGGACGAGCCGTACCTTTTCCGAAGTTGCGCGGACGGGATGATACGAACATGTGTGTTCGGGAAAGAGAGTCGAGAAATCTTGGAACATTGCCATAGCGGGCCCACCGGAGGACATCATGGAGCACAATATACGGCTAAAAATATTTTTGATATTGGTTTCTATTGGCCTTCAATTTTCAAAGATGCGGCTCAATATGTCAAAGAATGCGATTTGTGCCAAAGTGCGGGGAACATATCATCCCGAAACGAGATGCTCCAACACAATATTCAATTTTGTGAGATATTTGATATTTTGGGGATTGACTTTATGGGACCCTTCCCAATGTCAAAAGGGAACAAATATATCCTTGTGGCAGTCGACTACATGTCTAAATGGGCGGAAGCACAAGCATTACCTAATAATGATGCTCGAGTGGTGGTGCGTTTTCTTAAAAAGTTATTTTCAAGGTTTGGAGTTCCTAAAGCTCTTATTAGTGACCAGGGCACTCACTTTGCAAATGATCAATTAGCTAAGGTGTTAAAAAGATATGGTGTACACCATAGGTTTTCAACATCCTATCATCCACAAACGAGTGGACAAACTGAAGTGACAAATCGGGCATTAAAAAGAATTTTGGAGAGATTGGTTGGAGGAAATAGAAAGGAGTGGTCGGATAAGCTTGATGATGCACTTTGGGCTTTTCGAACAGCTTTCAAAACACCTATTGGTACTACACCATATAGGTTAGTTTATATAAAAAATTGTCACTTGCTGGTTGAAATAGAGCATAAAGCATTTTGGGCGTTAAAGATGTGTAATTTTGAGTTGGTTGAACTTCGTACCAACCGGTTGATGCAAATGAAATCCCTTGAAGAACTTAGAAATGAAGCATATACAAATTCATTAATATACAAAGAGAAGACTAAGAAATGACATGATATGAGACTAAAGGGTAATAAGGACTTTCATGAAGGACAAAAGGTGCTACTCTTCAATTCAAGGTTAAAGCTTTTCCCGGGCAAGCTAAAAACAAGGTGGGATGGGCATTTTGTGGTTAAACAAGTTTTCCCACATGGAGCTATCGAGCTTATATCAAAAGATGGAACTCCTTTCAAGGTTATGGGCATCGGGTGAAGATATATGAAGAAGGAATCCCAAAAGACGAATGACTTGAAGAAGGGCTAGATTTGGAGGAAACCACTGAAACGTAGCGCGGGAAGGAGTCCAACTAACCACTCCTCAAAAAGAAGCGCTTCCGGGAGGCAACCCGGTTTTAGAGCTTGCTTTCTTTTTACCTTTCTTTTTTATTTTATTTTCGTTTTTTTTAGGATTTGTCTGTTTCATTCATCTTCTTTGAATAAAATGATTGCTTGAGGGCAAGCAAAGCTCAAGTGTGGGGTATAGTGGCATAAAATTGAAGAACTCAAATGTTTTTTCAAAAAGAATGAAAAAACCGTCGAGTCCATTTAACTGCTCGGCGAGTCCATTTGAAAAATCGTGATATTTTGCAGATTTGCGTATCTACTTGGCGAGTAGGTACCCCTACTCGACAACTCCACGTATTAACCCGAAAAAAATAAATAATTTTTACATTCTGTAAATTAGGGTTTTAACCCTAGTTGGTAAAACACATTCACAATTGTAGCCACCAGCCGCTCGACGAGCAAGTTTTCTCTCAAGGTTTCATCTCCAATTTCTTGTGTTTCCCTCACAATCTCACCAAAAAGGTAACAATTTTCTGTTTAATCTTGTTAAAGTTTCAACCTTTGGTAGATTAATGACCATAATTTGTGAAAAATCAGATTTTGGAGTTTACTTCAATTCTAGGGTTTTGATTTTTGGTCAAATTAGGTTGTTATAGATGAATTTTTTTGTGGATTAATGCCTAATAGACATACCTAGACAAACCCCCGGACTAATTTATGGTTTTAGATGGATAATTTTGTCCGATTCAGAAGAGCGACTCGCACAGTTCATGCGACTCGCTGAGTCGGTTCGTCTACTCGACGAGTCCATGATGTAGTTACCAGATTTATTATATTTTAATGTTCTGTGGTATCTTGGTTTGTTCTGTTTTGTGATGTTTTGCAGAAAAATATCAAGGAGAGGCCAAATTTCAAGAGGAAGAGGCCATGGGGACATCCCATGGTTAAACTTCCCACAAATTACTTCAAAGTCCTCATTAGACCGTGCTAAGAACAAGCTGGAGACACTTAGGAGAAAGTAAATCTATGTGCCTAATGAGATCAATTGGCATTGGATTGGCCAGGTGGGATTGGCCAGGCGGGATTGGAGGAGGAATTGACCCCGTACTTGGTCAAGACCTTTGAGCATAATGGGGTGACAATCACTTGTGATGGATGGAGTCGGTTGTTTAGAATCCAAGAACCAGTTTATCAAGAATTGTGCTGGGAATTTTTCTCTACCATCTCCTTTCGAGGTGGTAGTGATTACTACAATCCGGGTATCATTACTTTATGTCTTGGAGGGGAATTACGCCAGTGCAGTATAGTCGAGCTCACATGGAGGATAGGGATCTATGATCAACACATAATCATGTCTGAAAATTTCGAGTCCTTCCTTGGACACCGCCACAAAGACCTGCCCGAGGAAGTGGTTGCTGCTACCTGGTGGAACACTATCGCCAACAAGGTTTATATTCCTTCTTCTGCTCAGGAGGGAAGCATCCGTTCTCCCATTCACCGTTTGATCCACCGTCTTGTCGCAAGCACCATCAATATGCGAAAGGACGATAACAAAGTCCCGACCCTCGACATTTTCTACTTGTGGAGCATCATTACTCCCGACACGTTTTGCAATTTTTCTTATTGTTTGGCAAAATACTTGGCGGAAGGGGCAGTCAAAGAGAGGATCACCTCTAAAATTAATGGAGGAATGTTCGTGACCAAATTGGCTAGGACATATGGGATCTTGGAACAAGGGGCGACGAATGTGTTGACAATGATTCCTACACCATCTTTTAGCATCACACTATTTAGGAGGGCAATAATTATAGAAGACTATGGTGGGGGACACATTGTTATTCCCAATGATGATGAGGTTTTGGTACTCGAGGAGCCGGGACGGATGGTGAGACCACGAAGGGAACATGTGCGAGAAGAACCACCAGTAATCCCAGTGGATGATGAGCTGCCTATGGACTGGTATAATGTGGAGTTGAGGAGGTACCAGGATGATCTTGGTCAGAGCATGAACTACCACCATGGGTCATTTGTCCATTTGTTTGAACAAATGAATCTTGCACCAAGACCCGGGCCCGAATATCCTTATGTGCAAAGTTGGGAAGAGAGGGCGAGTCAAAGGAGAAATTAAGCCGGAGGAAGCGGAGTTGGAGGGGATGAAGATGAAGATGAAGATTCATATCTTTTGATTTTATTTATTTGGTTTTGTTAAATACAATTGTTTTTATTTGTTTTTGTGTGTTTGGTTGATGTTTAAACTTTAAGTAGTTAGGATTAAGTAGGAATTCTTATTGTTTTCCTTTCCTATCATTTTTGTTTTGTTTTTGATCTTTTCAGTTGAGGTTAAGGGATGCATGCAAGGGTCTAGAGTCAAGGCTAACTAAGTGAGAAATCAAGTCTAGGCGAGAGAAAAACGAAGTTTTGAGTCAAGTTTTGAGTCCGGTTGATTGAGGATTTATTAGGAGCTTATTTACTGAAGCAAAATGAGGGAAAATATTAATCTAATTTTCCCCACATACATCAGAAATGGACCTGGGCAGAATTCACATTTTTTCCACTCAGCGGTCTACTCGCCGAGTGCACTTTATGGGCTCGACGAGTCCAAGTTAAAAACCACGATTTTTCTGCCAATTACGCTACAAATCGGCGAGTTACCATACCTGCTCGACGAGTTGCTCATTCTTCTACTATCACGCTGATGATTTGATGACATTTGACATGACCATTGGTTATATTCTTTGAAGATCATTTTCCGAGCATTTTCCGAGACTTTTCCTGCATAATTGGAGCTATACCACACGATAATGACACCTAAGGCATGGGTGAGCTGTTCCCATGTCTAAAGTCAATTGAAGATGGAGCTCCAAATGAAGAACATCAACCTCGCGACTACTATCCTAGGGGAGTTTGTTCCAATTCCCTCTTTACTTTGTCATTTTCTATATCATGCATAATATGCAATGAGGGCATTGCATAAATTAAGTGTGGGGTAGGGGGTTGATCATATTAGTTATATTAGAATCCTAATTTAGGCATAATTTTGAAATTTTTGCATTAAATTTGCTAGGATTAATTTAGAAAATTTTGGTAAAGCAATTAAGATTCCATGCCAGTTTTATGTTTGATTATTGCATGAAGACCCAAATGTTTAGTTGCGCCTATACACGTTATAATGCATTTTTGGCCCCCCTTTATTCTAGTGAAATCATGGGTCAAAAACACAACCTCGCTTAGTTTGAGGGACGCAACATGTTTAGCATCGTGTACTTGAAATGTATCCAGGAAAACTAATACTTTAACCAATAAAGATTGAAGTTGAGCGCCCTTGCTTAAGCATGTAGGATTTGAGTGAGAAAAAAAGTGAAGTACATGTTGAAAAAAAAAGAGAGAATTACAAGAAAAAGTTATAAGAATTTTGGAGCAATCAAAGTGAAGATCAAAAGATCAAAATTCCGAAGATTCAAAAAGTTGAAGATACCAAAAATCAACAAGGTGGTGAATTTAAAGAAATCAAAGATCAAATATCAAAGAAGTGAAGAATTCCAAATAAGCTCTATAGTGGTATCAAAAAGTTGTAATTGTCTAGATTATGTATTCTTGGGTTGCTCAACCAAAAATACCTTGAGGTTAGGAATTTTTCTGCGGATGGATTCGGAGGGATGCATAAAATGAGCATTGT
Organism: Lactuca virosa; assembly: GCF_052849685.1. NCBI lineage: Eukaryota > Viridiplantae > Streptophyta > Magnoliopsida > Asterales > Asteraceae > Lactuca > Lactuca virosa. The sequence goes on from NC_136434.1 coordinate 3,277,218, forward strand.
TCAAAAGAAGTGGGTGAGTGTTTATGAGGATTGTTAGTATTTAGAATTGAGGGGGGTCCTTAGGAAAAATTTTAGACACAAATGCATGCGTTGCGGTCTTGGCATAATGGCTGGGTTGGATTGGGATTGTTTTATGTGATGCTAGTATGTTTAAAATTCAATTTTGCTTGGGGGCAAGCAAAAGTCAAGTGTGGGGTATTTTGATATGTGCATATTCAGCTATATATTTCGATTATAATTTTATTACTTTTTGGCTAATTTATTGCAATTTATGGATAAAAGGTACTTAATTATGTTTAAATTGTATTTTCAGTCTAAAAGATGTGCCCGGAAGCAAAAGGAAGCAGGAAATGTAATCGGGAACTCGGGAATTGAAGAAAGAAGAAAAAAAGTCAAAATCCTGAAAGACTCGGCGAGTTGGATCGTCTACTCGACGAGTCCACACGAATGTTCACGAAGTAAATACAAAGTCCTTGCCGTACACAAATTCTACAAAGGGGACTCGGCGAGTCGGTTATCTACTCGGCGAGTAGCCCCAGTTTTCTGAAGCCTATAAATAGAAGCCAATTGCCGAGACAAAAGGTTAATTGAATTAGTAATTTGATTAGCTAATTACAAGTCTTATTTAACTCGAATAAATAAACTAGGAAATTCATTAGTTTAATCACTTGATCACTGATTAAATTAATCTGTTTTCTAAGGATTGGTAATAGCGAATGTGAACCTAATCACTTTAATCGGTAGCCAATAACAATTAATCCATTGCACTTGCCATAAAATCAACCATAGGAGTAAATGAATCGAACCTAACCAAAAGTCTTCTTATTATTGAATTTAGTTGGTTTTTACTTGCTTTAGCTGTTAGTTACTTAATTTGCGTGTTAGTTAATTTGTTAAGTTTCTAGTCTTGCAAAACTAGAGAAAACCTTTTACTTTTATTACTTGTTTTAGTTAATTCTAGTCATTAGTTTAATTACCGTTCCCTGTGTTCGATACCCTGCTTATTCAACTATACCACCAATTGACAGGTCCACTGCCTTTGTGTGTCTAAATTATATCTTAAAAGTAGGATTAAAACTAGTGCATTTATATACACATTAACTGTCTAGAATAGTCTGTAGTTGTCATCTATACTATACTAGATGACGTCATCTTTAAAGTCAATGCCTCTCATCACTTATTTCATCTTTCGTCTACCCATCTTTACCCAATATATTTATAGGTATAAAAATATATATACAGTTTAAATCAAGGAAAACATGTATAAATCGTTCATCTAGCATAAATATCAGGAACACAGATAATACGCACATATATCATGTATTTATATAAAATACTTCATATCTATGTGTAAGATGAAAGTAACTATGCACTCACTTGTTAAAGTGATGATTCGAAATTCAGACAGTGCTTCGCTTCTAGCAATTTTCTTTTCCTTTGACGTAACCTAGTATCATTATCACTAAGTCTTAGTCTAATATTTATTGCGACTAATTATTTGTCTAGATTCATCATTAATTCAAAGTCTACTTCAAGATCTATCAAGTAAGGAACAACCAGGTAGGATCATATCAGAGGTAGAGTCCGTTTGGTATACAAAGTATACTATTTGGAAATCCCACTTTAACCACCTCACTAAATCCATGTTAGACATCATCTCCGTAAGTATACAACATCTAATGGTATACATTTCCTTTAATCTCCCATCAGATCCAAACATCATCTCCCATCAGATCCAAACATCATATACCTTCATATTGATACCTTTGATACAAAGAAACCAAGTGGGTCAGGTTGGGAAACCTGGTGAGTACATAGGGTTTTCAAACCAAAATAATATAGTTAATTTGATTAATTATTTACTTCATATTAAACAATTAACCTGATTACCCATCCCCATCTTCTTACATCTTCAACCCTAAGGACCTATCCTAATGATCATCATGGCTGAGAGTGCTCTTACATGGATTTCTCTGCAATACATATCAGTAGGAAGTAGGGTACATCTTATGAACATTAAGTTCATCACCTACTCGTTTTGCGGACCTGCGTGTGTTCTACGACACTGCTTTGAATAGTCCATGGTTGTCACCAATACCTGGCTAGATGACTACATCGTTGATACAAAAGTACCAGTTCCTATATCGTTAGTACAATGGTACCGGTTCCTATATCGTTTTCGTCTCACATCGCTCATGACCCTCATCATTATTCATCTTCTATTTCCTATCATCCTCATCATTACTTATTTTTATCACCCATTACTACCCAATGTATTAAATATGTATATACAGTAATATCATATAAACATCATCTTATAATACTTCATCTAACACATAACATATTGATCAGATAAAAAGCACATATAACATTTAATTGTATAAATACTTTATATCTATATGTAAGATGAAAGTAACTATGCAATAACTTGTTAAAAGTGGATGACTGGAAAGTTCGCAATTCGCTTCAGTACTTAGCTTTTCCTTTGATGCAACCTAGGTTCATATCACTAAGTATTAGTCTTATATTCATGGAGACTAATGATAGTCTAGATTCCTCACTAATCTCATTGTCTACATCAAGATCTATCAAGTATGGAATAACCAGTTAGGATCATATCGGAAGTAGGGTCTGTTTGGTATACAAAGTATACTATTTAGAAATCTGACTTTAAACACCTCACTAAATCCAGCCTAGACATCACCCCCGTAAGTGGAATCACTAGTAAATCTTACTTATAGGTTCATAATAACGACTATGAATATAAATATAAGTTACAATAAAAGTGATACAAGTGTATCTTAACTTATAGAGATTTTCCTGACAAAATTCTAGAAATTGCACTGACAGAGTTCCGAATCGAGAGCTTCTATTTTCCGGGCACTCCGATCCTCCAGATCCAAGATAAAACCCTAAAATCTAAGAAATTTTGGAAATTTTAGAGAGATATAGCCAGAGAGGAGTTCTGGTGGAGTGAGGAATGGATGTGAGGTGTTGCTCTATTTATAGGGTAGATTTTGAGTTTGCGTGTCGCACGTTTAGATGTGCGCAACGCACACTCCATCCACGTCGTTCCTCTCGCCTGGTGACACATGTCGAAAGTATTATGGGCCACATCCACTTGTTAGTGCGTGTCGCGCACCGCACGTGCTCAGGCGCGTCCAAAATTTAAAAACTTTAAAAAATCGTATATTCTTCATACGAACTTCGTTTTTGACGTTCTTTATATTCACGTGTAGCTATCGATGAGATCTACAACTTTCATTTAGACTCTGTTAGCTAATTCTTACTTTATTTTTAAGGTTATATTTTTACAGGCTTAGACTGTTAAATTCCGTATAAAAATCATAACTCTCTTATATCACAGTCGTTCTTTATTGTCCTTTTATCGACGAGATCTTTGACTCTCGTTTCGATTGTTATTCATAACAATCGACCGATCTTAAGATCGATTTCTGTGTCGTACATTGCTATGCTAAGCTTTGGAAAATCATAATTTCCTCATATGAAGTCAGATTTGGACGTTCTCTATATGCACACCCTCGGTTTTACGATTACTATGACTTTCTTCTAGATCATTTATCCTAAATAATATTTTATCAAAATATATGTTTATGACATGGTGAATAATTATCCTATTATTCTTTAATCATCTAGCCTTATCTTGCAGGTGTTGAAATCTGAGAGCTTTAGTAGTGTGATAAGGAATGCAAGGAAAAAGCCAATCATCACAATGTTAGAAGAGATTAGATTATATGTTATGGAGAGGCTATTTCATTTGAACATCAAAGCTAGGTCATGCCTGATTACAAACCTTACCCAACAATTACCCTTCTACTCAATCAATTGAAGAGAGCTCAAAGGTATTTTATATGCATTAAAGTCCTAATTGTAAAATGATACTAACTTATGTTCTATCTCAAATACATATTGGCATGTTTTACCAAGTGGTCTAAAACCAATTTGAAACAAGAAACTTGGTAGAGTTCTATGTTGTTGATCTAGATAAGAAGACTTGTACTTGTAGAGTGTGGAAACTTAATGGGTATGGATGCATGCATTCCGTTGCTACTATCACATATGTTAATAGAGATTTTGTCACTTATGTGGATCCAATGTACTATGATGCCTTTTACAAGAACACTTATAAGTACCAAATAAATGGGATGAATGGTAACAATATGTGGCCACCTACTGACTTCATACCGCATTTTCCACCATTGAAGAGAAGAATGCCTGGTAGACCTAAAGTAAACAGAAGAAGAGATGCATATGATAGGCTTCTAATACACACTGTATCTAAGGTAGGGAAAAATATCTTGTGCAATGTGTGTAAACAAGCTGGACAAAACAAGGTAACTTGTCCTAAATTTCAGAAGCTTCATGTTGAAAGACCCACAAAACAAAAGGTTAAGAAAAAGGAAACAACAGGGAGGGAAAAAGGTGAAGGAAGTAGTGGAACAAAACTAGTTGGTGACGAAGATAAAGGAGCAAAAGCAGTTGGTGAAGGGGATAGTGGAGCAAAACCAGTTGGTGATGGAGATCAAGGAGCAAAAGCAGTTAGTGAAGGAGATCGAGGAGCAAAATTAGTTGGTAAAGGGAAAAGAAAACAAATAAGAGAGAATTATCAAGATGAAACTTGCTAAGAGGGTTAAGGGAAAGGACGGGAAAGGAGATACTAGTGCAAACCCACTGGACCTTAATTACTAGGATATGTTTGTGATGTTGTTGTTATGTTTGGGTTTCTATATTCATGTACTTGTTAGCGTTGCTTTGTAATAGTTTAGATGTTTTCAAGTTACTATGATTGTTTGAGAAACTTTTGTCATGGTTTGTTTGTATGATAATAACTTGTAATGCACGTGCATGTTGCATGTAATATATTACTTTAAGGTACCATAAGGTCCTTGTACTTTAAGGGAACATGTTGTCCTTGTATTCTAAAGTGGACACATATACAATAATTGTTAACAATTTGAAAATGGTATATATCAACGTACTTTATGTAATGCAATGGTAAACCTTAGCTTTATGTAATGCAATGGTAAACCTTAACTTTATGTTTGTTAACAAACACTACACAACGACTGTATCGTTTAAGAAGATCACATTAAGGGTAATAAAATAGGTTAGCATCATTACAATTACAACTTATCATTTAATAACATCACATTAAGGGTAATAAAACAAGTTTTACATACTTAAACGCAAACAATCTTCATTTCAATTACAACTTGTTCATACGTAAAACCCAAATAACTTTGATTACAACTTGTAAATAACTAAACCCAAAAAAACCCAACTGCAAAATAAGATCAACTTCAACTTCAAAACTTCTGATTCCAGCTTCTTCTTCGACCTAAGCAGTCCACTTATAATCATTGATTCACTGTTGCACTTTACTTTAACAACCCAAGCTATAAAACCTGATCGGGCTCCCTGATAATGAAACTAGGGTTATAATTACAAAATGATTATGAAACTAGGGTTACAATTACAAAATGAAAACCTACAATTTACCTTGTTTGGACATGAGTAAAATGGTCTTTCGGGGTTAGTGTTATCTGTGATGTTGTACAACACTTCCACACCAAATTCCATCTGCTCGATTTTATTGGATCTCAGTCAGGAGTTCATTGAAGGAGAAAACAAAGTTAGAGATCCTTTTTACTAAAATATCATTGTTACACATTTTAGTAGGGAGAAAGGACAAAAAAAATCCCTAGCATGCAAGGCGCATGGGGTTCACTAACCTATTACTGTTTGCTTCTTCTTCGTTTGCATGTTAGGATGTCAATATATATATATATATATATATATATATATATATATATATATATATATATATATATATATATATATATATATATATATATATATATATATATAACAGTGAAAAATCCAAAATTTTACATACAAAATGCCTAAGATGAACTCAGGTCTTTTTCATTAGCCATTGCAACAACGGTTACAAAATGCATGTCATCAACACATGTCTTTTTACATTCATCCAAAGTTAGCACCAAAAAAAATTATAACATATATATATATATATATATATATATATATATATATATATATATATGCTTCATAATGTACCACTAACACTTCATCCAAGCTTCATAACGGTGTGGAGCAGAACAACCATTATCCTGAGCATGGCCACCATCATGCCGCCCATCACCAGAACAAGAGCTTGAAACTTCCTGTCATGGTCTTCCAACTTACGCTGGAGACTAATGTGATCAACCCTATAGAAAATAAAATCTTGGGCAAGCTCCTCTTTCATCCTCTGCATCTCGCTTCGATTCGCTTCAATCTTCTCTCCGTAATCGCACAAAATGGAATGTAGGTCATTGTAGTTGAGAAACTCCACCGAATTTATGGAGTCGGGTGATGGAGGTGGTGGAAACGACATTACGTGGATTTAGGGTTCTGGTCGGAGAAGTGTTTGCCCAAATAAGGTAAAGAACTTGTAGGATTCATTAGCTTAAAGCCTACATAGGTTTGTCCTATTTTTTATGCCCATACCACCGAGATAACTTGGGCTCTAAGGTTGGTTGGAGGATTGGTGGAAGTAAGTGGGTGTAATAACTGTTGGCTTACCTGGCAACAACAAGTCAACTCACCACTGAGTCATTGTTGACTCACCTGCTTATTTGGCAGCTGACAAGGCAGTTTAACCTTCTAAAATGGGTAAAGGTATTAAATTAACCGGTAAAAAACAAGTTCGTACCCTTCAAAGAAAAAAAAATCACGAGAGACCATTTAAGCCAATATACTAAACATTGTTGGGCTATAGTGACAATAACCCAATAATGTATGGTAATTGATATGGTGTATTACAAAACTTTCCTCATGTGTAACTTTTAAAAACTTCCTCATACCCTGGCTCATAATTTGGTATGGAGCAGCCGACTTGCCTCTGTTATACCCTCATTCAGATTATGCATAATATTAACACCATTCAACCACTATCGGATTATAGAGTAAATGCTTGGTAATCTTCAATTTCAAATTTCTCTTTCTTCCATCATTCTTTCTTTTTCTCTATTTATCTTCAATGTTTGTTTTTGCACTAAAGGTGAGAACTCATCGTTGAATTTGCTTTATTTCTATATATCTTTTTAAATATCTCTGAATGAATCAAAAATAGAATTTCTTTAGGTATTTCTTTTGACTTTGTTTGTTTTTGTTGAAGGATATTATGCTTTGTGATTAATAGTAATCAATCAGCCTTATAATGATTGCTAACTTGCAGTTGTAATTGAGGTGGGGGTGTCACGAAAACTTTTGTCTGAGGTAAGCCTAAACCCTTTTTACGAAACCATACCTCATTTGTGTCTTTTAAACATTTGAAAAAAAATACAACACTTTTGTCTTTGATCTTTGTAATGTATTGTCATTTTTGTTTTAGAAATTTTTGCCGAATGCATTTTCCAAAGGTGTTAGATCCCGATATGCAAAATGTCATATAATTGGAACAGGTAATAACATCTCATGTTTAATTATTTATGTTATTGGTATTGTACTTTTAACTTTTATCTAATTATAGAATTGTAGTTTCATAATTGTTTTATTAGGATATTTTAATATGAAAAATGTAATCAAATTTAGCAATAAGGATTGCTTTGTATATGAAGAAAAATTGCTATATTGAGTACCTTTTCCAAAATATTATGCTATAATTGGAAGAGAACATATAAAAATTTTATTTAAACAAATAGCATATGATAAAAATATACATTTACGATCTAATACTTTGGTTTTTGCAGATCGAATGCATTCAAGTTTAGACCAACTATTTGTATTCTGATCAGCAAGATTATCCATACAAAGCTCCAGATTTTTTAGGGTGGGCCCCACGAGTGAGAGCCATGAGGTCAGCCCTGTAGTAAACTACAAGCTCTTCAAGTTACAAGATGCCACATCTTTAGCATTGTTCATGTTTAATGAAATGTATTGGACTATAGCTTCTAGTAATGAGCCCATTCTCTGAGGATAATAATCAAATATGTGATAGATTTTGTTATAATTTGATTCATCCTCTCAAATTTAAAAATCATAATGGTTTTTAACTATCTTTAGGATAATGCATTTAGGTGGTTTTGTTTTGGTTCCTAGTATGTTTATTCCTACACAAAGTCAGTTCCATGTTTGCTTACATCCATTTCATGTTTCTTTACATTCGTTTCATGTTTTCCACTTTATTGCTTTCATGTTTTTTCAGGTATCGTTATGGTACTAAATTAGATGATGTGAATGCATATTTTTTCGTTTATAACTACTTTGTTGCATCAACAAGTAAAAAGTGAGATTTAGTCAACCAATTCACTCACATGCATAAGATTTCTCTTTCTTATCATGTACATATCTAAATGTTGTTTATAAGTGAATTTTTTTGTTTCATTATTATTCCAGGTGAGGAAAAAGTGAAAGCAGAGTTTGTTACAAAACCATATAGAATATACCTGTAGGGTCTGGAAAAAATACACAAAGTCTATTGCACAATTGTAATTATGAAGGTTAGAAACCTATATTATATGAAACTTGATTCATGTTTGATATGTTCTATGTTATTTTCTATTAATGTTTTATCATAATTTTCCAATTTGTAGTTTTTGAAGCATGCAATGGATTAATATTCAATTAAATGACTATTCATTTTTTAATGAAAAACTATGTTCATCAAGCTACCGGTCATTAGTGAGCAACGTTCTCGACATGAAAGTAGGATGCTATATTAAAAGGGATATCTCCAGAAAAGTCCCAATATTTTGGGCAAATTTTTAATAAAGTCCTAAATTTTATTTTTTGAATAAAAAAGTTCTGACATTTTCACCTTTTGAATAAAAAAGCCCAAGAAACCGGCTAATTTATTCACTTTAGCCCTTTTTGACATGTTCAGCAGGTCATGGTACCAAATTGTTAATTTTTCGAAAATAATGAGACTTTTTTGCAGATTTCGTCAAAAATTTTATATAATGTATAAACATATTTTTTACATATCTATATCTATTTTTATGTATTTTTGTATCTTTTATGTTTTTATATGTATATATTTACGTATTTTTATGTATTTTAAATGTATAAACGTATTTTTTTACTTATTTATATGTATTTTTAACCATTTTACATATTTTTTTATGTATTTTTATGTGCTATTTTTTATGTATTTTGTATTTTTATATATTTTTATGTATTTATGTATTTTTTAAACTTTTTATATAGATGTTTATGTATTTTAGGTGTATAAACGTAGTTTTTACGTATTTATATCTATTTTTAAGTATTTTACATATTTTCTATGTATTACGTATTTATGTATTTTTTAAAAGTTTTTTATATAGATGTTTTTGTATATTTGTGTATTTTAAATGTATAAACGTATTGTTTTACGTATTTATATGTATTTTTTAAGTATTTTACATATTTTTTGTGTGTTTTTATGTGTTTTTTATCTATTATGTATTTATATATATTTTTGCGTATTTATGTAATTTTTTAGTTTTCTTATATAGATGTTTATGTATTTTTATGTATATTAAATGTTTAATCACGTAAAAATAATACAATTAATCATTTAATATACATAAAAATACATAAACATCTATATATGAAAACTAAAAAAATACATAACTACGTAAAAATACATATAAATACATAATACATAAAAAAACACATAAAAACACACAAAAAATATGTAAAATACTTTAAAAAATACATATAAATACGTAAAACAATACGTCTATACATTTAAAATACATAAATATAGAAAAACATCTATATAAAACACTTAAAAAATACATAAATACGTAATACATCAAAAATATGTAAAATACTTAAAAATAGATATAAATACGTAAAAAATATGTTTATACATTTAAAATACATAAACATCTATATAAAAAGCTTTAAAAAGTATATAAATACGTAAAAATACATAGAATTACATATAAATACATAATACATAAAAAAACACATAAAATACATAAAAAAAATATGTAAAATGGTTGAAAATACATATAAATAAGTAAAAAAATATGTTTATATATTTAAAATACATAAAAATACGTAAATATATACATATAAAAACATAAAAAATACACAAATACATAAAAATAGATATAGATATGTAAAAAAAATATGTTTATACATCATATAAAAATTTTGACGAAATCTGCAAAAAAATCTCATTATTTTCGAAAAATTAACAATTTCGTCACATGACCTACTGAACAGGTCAAAAAGGGCTAAAGTGAATAAATTAGCCGGTTTCTTGGGCTTTTTTATTCAAAAGGTGAAAATGTCAGGACTTTTTTATTCAAAAAATAAAATTTAGGACTTTATTAAAAATTTGCCCAAAATATTGGGACTTTTCTGGAGATATCCCTTACAAATAAATAATGTCTTGTTCTTTGTTTTCAATCTATGGAGTTTTCGACACCAATTTCTTCCACAAAGTAAGACTTGTACAGTTTCGGGATTCAAAGATGCTTTATATTAGGGGCAAGTCAATGAAGGGCTTAGGCGGGTCACTTGACATACCTAAGTTTTAAAATTTTATAATAAATTATATAAAAATAATTTTATGGACTACCTTAAATATTTGGAGTGACCTGCCTTATTTTGTTTGAAATAAAAAATACAAATCGAGATTTCTAAAGCCCGCATCTTATATTTTAGTAGCCCAAAAATTCAATTCATTTACAATATTATACAATTTAAAATTAAATAAAGGAAAAAAGGAAAAGGAATTAAAAAATAATCAAACATGGTAATTGGAATACATCAGTGCCATTTCGTTCTTACTCCACCATCACGTTTCACGTACGTACGTAAGGGCACAAGACTGTTCAAGTGATCGACGATTACTTAGAAAGCCACCATCACGCCAACTGCCGCCTCTGACACCTTCGACGGCCTTTGGCCTCCTCCTGTGCTAGTCTGTATCATCCCTCAACAGTCTCTGATATAGTTATGAGCATATTTCAGCATATAAGATCTTGTAGGGTACAATTGTAAGAAATTTGGATTTTTTTTCTTATACGATATTACGACCCGACCCGCTACTAGAATATTTTTTGGTACTCTTTCATTTCAATCGATTTCACTTAAATAGTGAACCACATTGATTTCTGTTCTCGACTCACCATTGCTCTTTATGTGTCAATAACTTTACTACCCATGGTAAAAGTAGCTTCTGCTGCAACAATAGTGCGAGGGATCGCTAGTATATCTCGAGCGATACCAGATAATATATGACACTTTAACGGATTTGACCACCATCATTGTAAAGCATCAATGAGTGTTGGAGCGAATTGACAAATGTAACAACCATCCTCAAGATAATTATCTAACTATGATTTTTGTGGCTGAACATTATAAATTGACCTTACAAATTGAGCAAACTCGGACTACTTGGAAGATGAAGGTTGATTGTTGAATTTTTACCACTTAAAACAACAATAGTTTCATGAAATTAAAGTAATATTCATCCATATATTCTGCATACAAGTCATATAAAGCTTTTTTTTTTCTCTTTGTGTATATTTTCATGAGCTTTATTTTTTAGATACATCCAAGGAAATCCAGTCAACGTATACACTATGCTTTCGTAGTCCCGTCAGAAATCACACCTTTTTTAAATTCAACCATATAGTAAAAGTCTTTGTCCCATTTTTCCTTTCAATTTGGGAATTTCCCTCCTCTACATTTTCTTCGGTACTATTATTATGAGTATGTCTATCATTTACCGAAGCAATGCTCTCTTGTTGTGAGTTTCCAGTTGTTAGGTGCATAAGTTGCACCTTTTTATATACTTATTTCATGTTTACTTGTAGCATTGCATGACATTTAATGTAATTTTGCATGTATTTTGCATTTTTGGGACAAATCGAGGATCTATCCACCTTTCATGATTTGTGTGGATGTTTCAGGGTGATTTAAAGATTGGAGCATGCTTATGATGTTTCAAAGAAGCTCTATGCGAAGTTTTGGAATTTTTAGAGCTAAATCGAGGAATTTAAAAAATCGGAAAATATGCATTTCTCAGTTGAGTACATAGGTCGTGCTTTGGGAAGGAATCATTACACGAGCCCGTGCTTTGGAGGTTTTTCAGCAAAATAAGGCCATTACACGACCTGTGTAATGGAAAGACATCATTACACGAGCCCGTGTAACAGAGTTTGTCAATTTTTCAATTCTACAACTTCCTATTAAAAGGAGTTTTTTAGCAGTTTTCATGTAGACTTCGGCCAAGAACTTTGAAGGGGAAATTTTCACACATCTTGTCATCATTTTGCACTTTGGAAGCACTTTGTTCTTGATTTTGTAAGTTAGTTTAAAAATCAAAACTTGTTGAATTTATGTTCTAAGTTAGTCATGTGTGGCTAACTTTTCTTATCATTTTCGGTTCTAGATTTCTATGTACTTGTTGTTTAGATTGTAATTTGAACTTGATTTCATGTTTATTATCTAGTAATCTTTGATTTTGTCCACATTATGTCTTGAATCACAAACCACTTCAAACGTATGAGTCTTTTCAGAAGAGAATCTTACTTATATACTACCAATATATATAGAAATATATAAATGAGGAGAAAACAAAAAGTTATTAGTAAAGAAAATTAATTTTAGGAACATGAAAAATCATTTAGTCAAGTAACTATAAGATCAAAATTAAAAAACTTTTGAGTGGTTGTTATTAATTAGTTTAAACTTGAAAGGTTTTGATGTTTCAAATAAATATAGTGTAAGTATATGTCATATCTTAAAACTTAATCACTTGAATGGTCTCTTTTATAAGATTTTTGAAAATGATGATGTATATATATATATATATATATATATATATATATATATATATATATAACAAATAACAAATAGTATGAAAGTACTATAAATTTAAATAACATAAAAACACTAAAAAAGCATATATTATCAAATTTGTATTCAAGAAACATATTAAATATTCATAAAATCACAAAAAATATATATATATGTAGAAATCAACGTAAGCTAAAAATATATTTGGTACATTGAGAAAAGTAAAAAAAAATCTTACTTTTTTCTGCTACTAAAACTATTTCTTCAACTATTCAAAATCTTCAACTCTTTGTATTTGAATCACGAACCACTTCAAACATATGAAGGTTTTTGAAAGATAATTTTACTTATATACCACTACTATGGATAGATATGTATAAATAAAGTGAAAACAAAAAGTTGTTAGTAAATGACATTAATTTTAAGAAAATAAATGTGCATGTTAAAATAATATTGTTTAATATATTTAAATATATATAGTGTGTAAAATTGTTATGTTATTGACATTAACTTTGACATAACAATTTTACACTAAGTTTATATACAAAATCACAACTATTTTGAACAATATTACTCAATGACCTCTATCGTTGTTTGCACTAAAAAAATTATCATTTTAGTGTTATTTTTAACAATTCTTATGATCGATTAACTTGAAATTTTAAACAGTTTTAGGATATTATTTTAATTGATTTGGCATTTCGATTCAGGTTTATATTTAAAACATTTAAACATTTTAAGTATTAAAAAACTTTGATCAATTTTTAAGTTTATTTGAGATTTTGGTCTAAGTTTTATATCTAATACCATATTTAAATTAACAAACTAAATAAATTTTATTAATAACTCAAAAGTAAAATATAGACGTTATGCTTAACACCGTATTTAAATTAAAAAACTAAGTATATTATAATAATATATCATAAAATCTACCATTAATATGATAATATTTTATATTTAGTAAGTCAAATAAAATTGAAAGCTAAACAAATATATCATGCATATCTTGAATTTTATGTATAAAAAATAACAAATAATGTGAATGTATTATAACTTTTACTAACGTAAAAGCACTATAACATATATTATAAAAAGTATATTTAAGAAACATATTAAACTCTATTAAAATCATACCAAAAGAATGCATATAAATCAATGTAAGCTAAAATGTATATATTAAACTCTATTAAAATCATACCAAAAGAATGCATATAAATCAATGTAAGCTAAAATGTATTTGGTATAATGAGAAAAATATTAAAATTCTTATTTTTTTATTTAACAAAACATATCTCTTCAACTCATAATAATACTTCAAATCTTTACATTTGAATCACAAACCGCTTCAAATATATAAATATTTTTGGAGGAGAATCTTAATTATATACTAACAATATAGATAGAAATATATAAATGAGGAGAATACAAAAAGTTTATAGTAAAGAAAATTAATTTTAGGAACATGAGAAATCATTTAGTTAAGTAATTATAAGATATAAATTAAAACACTCTTGAGTGGATGTTATTAATTAGTTGAAACTTGAAAGGTTATGAAGGTTTCAAGTAAATATGGCGTAAGTATATGTCAGATCTTAAAGCATATCACTTGGATGATCTCTTTTATAAGATTTTTGAAAATGAAGATATATATATATATATATATATATATATATATATATATATATATATATATATATTATACAAACCTTACTATTTCTAAAAATAGATTTAAGATGTCCAAATGTTTAAGCGAATAGTACAACAAAACATCATTAAAATAATATCATAATTTAAGTGTTACAAAATACAATACAATAAATACAAGTTTGTAGTACACAATGTGCAATATTGAAACATTCGAATCCTAACATAACATTTAAATTTTAAATAGAGTCAACATAATTCCTTAAATATCTAAACAAATTAAATCATTTTCAGTTCTTTATCTCCCAAAGGTTGCCCCTTTAGATTCCCAATTTGGTAATTTGCACCTGTCTCTCGCATCGCGCTTCCTTCCCCTATATGCGACATTTAACCAACCGTACGACTCCCTCACTCTTCACCGCCACGACCACTCAATTTCGTGGTCATCGTTACACATGTTAAGCCTTCGTTCCCTGCAACACCTATGTTGATTTGTTCACTTCCACTCTCCAGTTGTTGGTGTTTCATTCTCCTGTAAATATACATTTATACATCCACACCTTCTCTTTAGTAACCTGAATCCCTCATTTCAAACACCTCCACAAGCTCTGAGTTCAAATGATTCTAGAAGTTGCGACGATTTAAACGTATACTCCTCACTCTCTATACCGATTTAAAGGTAATCATTGTATCTATCTCTGCTATTTGACATTTTGGTAAAAGCATTCTGATTTATTGTATATTGTAATCAATTTCATCTTGAAATGAGTTGAATTTTTTATTTTCTTAGTATACGCTGCCACGATTTTAGATCCTGCACCGATTTCAAGCCCTAATTTTCACTATCGATCCGATTTGAAGGTAAGCAACGATTTTATCATTCTTTTGAACCTGTTCCATGTATCTTTCCATCTTTCTTAATCTAGGGTTTTTATTTGTTTTTATTGTGTGCTGTTACATTTCTAATTGTTTTGATTTTCATTTCCATGATCATTTTATGTAGATTTGGTGCTTCTTATCCAACAGTTTGCAGATCATAATATGTTTAGAGTTGTGGAAATACCCAATTTATTTGGTCTATTGATCTTCCTATCAATGAAGAAGTTCATGTTTGTGATCTGATTCTTAGTCTATGGTTCGATCAAATGATTTTATCCTTTGGTGTTATAAGTTTTGTTCAATATTCTTGGATTTGTCTTTTCATAAAAGTTTTTGTCTTCTACAGGATGAGCTATGAAGTCCCTCTTGGCTAAATCTTCTTTAATACCTTCCCCACATATCACTTCTTCTCACCATCGTTCACCACCACAATCTCTCCTTAACAACAAAGTCCTCTAACATATGCCCATGTTCTCTTATCATTTGACCTTGATTTTAAATTTCAAAGCTCTAACCTCAGGTAGCATTTCTAACCTCGATATCTATGGTGTTTTGACCTCATGATATTTCTATAAGAGAAGTTTTCCTCTCTGCTATTATAGGATCACATTTAGATTTTGGTCAGGTTTTCTCATAAATCTTTTCATCTCGTCAATGTTCTTGACATGAATAAGGGTATTTTGTCTCTATTTGTTTCTTTATATTGAGGAATTGAACTTCAGTTTTTTTGAATTAAGGCATTGCACTTCCAAAATCAAGTCTCTTCCGGGTTTAGTGAAGGGCGTGCTGATGTATGCTTTTCTAAATTACACTAATAGGAAATAATTAATTTAAAGTGTAATGTTTTTCTAAGTACATAATTAAAATACAATGATTTAATGAGAAAATAAAGTTAAAGCATATAGTTTAGTTAGAAAAAAATAAAATGGTTGTTTGTGTGGAAAAAAATGACCATAACATAGTATTGTTGATTCGAAAAACCAATGTACTAGACCCAAATATGAACATAAGTACATTTTTAGTTGATGTGTTGTTTTTAATTCCTTCTTTTAATCGCTTCTAACGGATGCACTATAACACGACTTTCATACAAAGGTACCTTGCTCTTTAATTCTTTTTAATAATAGACCCTGCAATATAAGCAATGTAGTAACTTGCATGTTAGCATATAATAAGCCAGAAATCCCAAAAATATAACTTACTATTACTTACAAGTTTGCTTATGTTTTTTTTTATGAAATCTGTGTTTATTGGTTCTATTATTATGATATGGAGGGTATAATGGTCAAAGTAAGAGGTAAAGCAATACAAGTAAGCAAGTTAATAAACTTATATTTTATGACATGATCTCTTTCCAAACTAGCAGGTGAACAAATGTTGAAGGCAATAGAGAAGAAAATATATCATATATGGTGGAAATGAAATCTCTGATTCATCTAGGTGCTAGCTGCTGGAAAATGTGTTTGCTGATCCAAGAGGCTATGGAATGGGATATGATGGAAGTTATACGTGTTTATATTTTTGAAGGAAATAACAATGTACATTGAGCCCCATTCCAAACTTTAACCTTTTGAGCAATATATTAAGCACATGAAATAAATTAAGTCAATTAATGCAATAAACATTAATGTTCCATGATTTTTCAAAGTTTTTCAATGTTTTTCGGTTTTTCAATTGTCGTAGATCAAAAGGGTTAAGCATAAGAGTAGTGTGGTATAAGATATTGTTTAATTGCTTTAAGTTGCAGTAAAATGCATTATATGGTGATAAGCATTGTACGTCTTAACATTCTGGTTAACTAATATATTTAACCAATAGATTATCAAACTCAAATCGTTATACACACATAAATAATGGAAATAAATAAATCAATTTATTACATTAACCTCTTAAAAGTAAATCGATTCAATTATTCATTAACTAAACAATTATTTTCTTTTGTATTCCATTTTGCATTTTAAATACATTCAAATAAAAAAATAGTTTTTACATATAAAATATAAGCCATATATGTATAATAAAAAAAAATCTTTTAAGTTTTAGATAATAACATTAACGTTAATTGCAATATCTTCAAAAGCTTAAATAAAAAATCTATCCTTTTTTTAATAGTAATATGATCAAGCACATCAAACAAGCTAAACATAAATAACAACTGTTTGTTACGACAATAGATAAAAAATAATAATAATATAATAATGTCGAATATAGCTTCATACCTTTATTTTAAAATTAATATACGTTGTTATGTTGAGTTAAAAATATAGCTATATTATTGTATTCTGTTGAAACTAAAAATAAAAGGGTTGCAATTTTTATATTTAAAATTTTCCAATCTAGAGAAAAAAAATAACATACATTACAAATATATATTAATGGTAACTAATATATATTAATGGTAACTAATATTTCTGAGTTAATTATATGATCTTTAGAGTATTTCAAAAACAAAGTGATGGCCAAAGGGAAAATTTCACAAGAAAAAAATAATTATTCGTCGTCTTTTATCACTATGTACTCTCGATTTCAAATGTATTAACTATGATAGACAATCAGTTATCTATGCACTTCAAATTACAATGGTCTAAAGGTAAACTGATTGTTGAAATAATACGAAACTATTCTTTACCCTTCTCTATATAAGCAAACTATTCACTGAAATTAATTAATCACTGTTCAGAAACTATTTTCCGCCGCTTTGCGTGGGTAACAACTACTATATATATATATATATATATATATATATATATATATATATATATATATATATATATGGTTACGTTTCCGGTGAGGATTTTTTTTGGTGAAGACTCGTGAGGACACCTTATACAAAAAAAAAATACAAATCATAAAATCGAGCATAGTACTACATTGGAGAGAAAAAAATTGGAAATTTTTTTTAGATCATTAAAATTGAATCATGGATCATAAAAATGATCCATGATTCAATTTTAATGATCCAAAAAAAAAATTCAAATTTTTTCTCTCCAATATAGTAATATGCTCGATTTTATGATTTTTGTATTTTTTTTTTATTTTTTTCTATTTTTTAAGGTGTCCTCACCGAAAAAAGAGTCCTCACATGATCATGCTTATATATATATATATATATATATATATATATATATATATATATATATATATATATATATATATCTTGAATTTTATATAGGAAAAACTGCAATAAAGTCCTTACATATCGGTCTTATAATCGATTTAGTCCTTATATCTGTTTTTATTTAATTAAGTCCCAAAAAACGGTAACCATATTCAATTTAACTCTTTTACCTGGTCAACAGGTCATTCAGCTTTCAAAAATTACATTTTTGGCTTAGATTTCAAAATTAATTACAAATTTGGTCCAAAATTTACACTTTCGGCCCATATTTTAAATTGTATTACAAAATTGGACAAAAATTTACCCTTTTTGCCCAAATTTTAGAATTTTGTATGAATTCATCCTAACTTTAATTTTTTTACAACCTTTTTTTTCTCAAAAAAAAATTCCGAATATGTTTTTTTCTTTATAAAATCATCTTTATACAAAAAAAAAACATATTTTCACATAAAAAGTCTTATATTTTTTATATAAAAACTTTTTTTAAAAAAACTTTTTTCTACGAAATGCCTATTTATAACAATTGTATTTATTAAGTACATAAATATATACAAATCTTTTTTTATAAAAAATATATATATATATATATACATAAATGTACTTTTGTAAAAAAAATACATACAAACACCTATTTTATTATAAATACATTTATATGCAAACACAAATTTATAAAAAAAAGAATGTATACAAACACTTATTTTATAGTAAACCTATACATTTCTTTTGTAAAAACATATTTATATGCACCAAAATAAGTGTTTGTATACATTTCTATTATATATATATATATATATATATATATATATATATATATATATATATATGTATATATATATATATATAAACACCTATTTTATAATAAATGTATTTGTATTCAAACACGTTTATATATAAAATTTATACAAACACGTATTATTTAAAAAATTATTCAAACACGTTTTTATAAACGAAATGTATATAAAGACGATTTTATAAAAAAAATATATAGATACACACCTATTTGTGTGCATATATATATATATATATATATATATATATATATATATATATATATATATATATATATATATATATATAGGTTTAGGTTTTATGGAAAACAAAAAAACCCTAAAAATCATAAAAATGCATAAAAAAAATACTTAGAGATCACAAAACTTTTTTTTGAATTTTTTTTATCAAAAATTCGCAGCTTTTAACATAAAATCGCTGAAAATGTTTTTGAAAAAAAAAATTACAAAAAAAAAAAAAATTGATTTTTTTTTCAGCGAAATTGTCAAAAAGGCTGCGATTTTTTGATAAAAAAATTCAAAAAAAAGTTTTGTAATGTCTAGGTATTTTTTTTATGCATTTTTATGATTTTTAGGGTTTTTTTGTTTTCCAAAGAACCCTTCCCTATATATATATATATATATATATATATATATATATATATATATATATATATATATATATATATATATATATATATATATATATATATATATATATATATATAGGCTTAGGTTATTCTATTCAAAGTAATTATTGTGTTATTGTATGCATAAATGTGGGCCAATCAATTTTACTTATTTTAAGCAAGTGATTATTACATATTATTGAATTAAATATAATTCAAAAATACCATCTATTCTAACTAGAAGAGTATTTTAGTCAATTAATATAGATTTAATAAAAGAAATTTGCATATTTTAAGGGATCATATATTCTATTAATTTTAAAAATCTGATTTTACGAATTATAAGGTTTTTAATTCGGACATTCTGACAGAATATGTTTGAGTATGTTCAAAAATAAAAATATTCTTGAACCATAAAATAAATAAAAATATTCTTGAACATATTTCTTGATCATGACTTTTAAAAATTTCTTGTAGAATAACAAAATTCTCGAACCATTAATTGAAGAATTAAAATAAAAATTACATTAATTCTTATAGAATACATGTCACAATTGCTAAGAATTACATCTATTGTTAAAGAATAAAACTAAAAAACTTTCAAATCGGGAAAAAAAAACATCATAATCTGACAAATACACTAATACATTCTAAAAGAATAATGTTGCTAAGAAACACTTTCAATTTTGTTGTCGGTTCTTCAAGCATCAACTTCTTCAAGCATCAACTTTTTCAAGCATCAACTTCTGTAAAAACAAATCCATTTGTAGTTTAGAATCCAATAACGCATTAGCAAATGATACATAAAAAACTATATTGGTTTGGAAAATATGCGGACTTGTTAATTGCACCAAAACCAATAACCAAAAATTGTAGAACATGTATAATCAATGAGAAAATATCCATATTCCATTCAAACAGAATTAGAATTCGTGTTTCCATTCTGATAGAATTTGAATTCGTGATTTCATTCAGATAGATTGGAATTGTATAAAATACACAAACCACTAAGGGATTACTAGAAGATTGATTTAGTACTTAGTAGTAGCAAATAGTTACATAATCGAATTAGTTACTCATGTGTTCTAACAAAAACATAGTATAACAACAAAAATGCCAACAAAAAAATTTCATAGAGTGTAAAGATTAAAAAATACATCACAATATATGTAACACATAATAAGAATTAAAAAAAAATTGTATGTAGATATTTAGTAAGTAGGATAGTAGTACCCGTATCTATTTACAGGTGGAGCTCCATAAGGCATCATGGGTGGTTGACCCGGTGCAACATACCCACCATTATTGATTTTAGCCAAACTAACTTGACATTACATTCCATTTCTCGCATACTGATTCCAAACCATCTGTTCTTGAACAAGCAAGTGTTGTTTCTTTTCAATGTCCGCCATTTAGACATAAGCAGGTAATGGGACACTTAACGAAGCAGCAAACGGGTCACCACCCACGGGTTGAACTGACCCGTCAGGAGCCGGGAGAGCCAACACCGGTGTGGCGGACGACTTCCCCGGTAAAGCCACACTACTTGCACTGCCGCCACTCAAACTGGTGGTGCTCACATGTTGCCTCACTATTCCCTGTTCATACATTTCGTTCAACAACAACGGATCAATGGTGGATATTGTGCACACCAACAAGAAATCGAGAAAGAGAAAAAAGGGGAAATAGAGAGGGGGGATGTTGGTTTCTTTGTTTTGGGTGTTTCTTGAATTCTTGTTTCCTGATACATATTCTTAAATTAGGCTTAAGCTCGATAAAGCAAGATGATGAAGCTGAGAAATCTGGTTCGAGGAAAAGGAAAAACCAATACAGAGGAATCCGTCAACGACCTTGGGGTATTGATTTGCCTCACTATTCCCTGTTCATACATTCTGTTCAAAACCCTAGAGAGAATGTAACAACGTGATTTTTCAAAACAATTTTTCATTTTTAAATCATACTTTCAATCACACGATAATCAATAAACATAATGTATTCACTGTGTCATAACAAAACATGTCCCAGAATCTCAATAACATAAATTCTATAAGTGTGTACGGATCATGCCGGCGCCTTCCCGCGATCCTCGCTAGTACCTGAAACACATATCATAACAACTGTAAGCATAAATGCTTAGTGAGTTCCCCAAATACCACATACCACACATACGCCTTTCCAGGCCATAAATCTATAGGATCTTCCGATCCATGTGTCAGGGGACTTCCGTCCCAAATCCCGGTGGACCTTCTGGTCCTACCCGTATCGACCTTCCGGTCCGTAACCTCTTGACCTTCCGGTCCATATCATCCTGACCTTCCGGTCCTTACCATACGTAACATACATAGCACATACATATATTTCATCCTGACCTTCCGGTCCTTACCATACGTAACATACATAGCACATACATATCACATAACCGCATATAGCACATACATCATAGTATACAAGACCTTCCGGTCACACATAGGTACCCTTCTAGGTACAGTATAGTGAGAAAACTCACCTCAATGAAGTCGGATAAACTCTCATGCTCAACGTCCCGACTTAGCCTCCTCCTATTATTCAGATAACATCCCCGATCAGTATTCTCTCATGATCTCATCTCTACAGATTGGGTAGAAGGCCATTCTACCCTTCCCTGAACTCTCCTGAATCAGTCTTGACCAGAACCCTAAAGTCAACGAAAGTCAACGGTCAACTTTGACCCGACTCGTCGAGTGCACAAAGGCGACTCGGTGAGTCCATGCGGGTCCTCTGAATCCTTTTAGTCTCTCTTGGCTCGTCGGGTCATCCTTCCACTCGACGGGTTACACCTGTCACGAATCGCGGGGCAACCCCGACTCGACTCGTCGACACTTATGGACTCGGCGAGTTGCTTCCATGTTCATACTCAAATGACCTTCTAAGGTCAGATCTGCTTCCCTAACTATCAGATCTACCCTTAAAATGCTCAAATGTCACGTAAAGGTGCAGCCTTTATGTGCATGCAACCCACAACAAGTGATAAATGGAGAAATAACTCTAAATATGGCAACCTAGTCTCCAATCATCCATGAACAAACAAAAAGCAGAATGGGGAAGGTTCTCTGGACCTCTATGGGTCCAGATCTGAGGCCTAACCCAGCAAGGGACCAACTCAACTCTTCAAGCCTTCAAAGGTTATAGAAAACCCTAAATCATAGATCTTAACCCAAAACAGAAAGGAAGTTCGATTTGATACCTCAATAGTGTAGATCTGAACTTGAAAACCCTGGATCCACAGCTCCCTTGACCTCCTCTTGTTGGAAACCACTTCTCTTTTGCTAAAACACTCAAGAAATGGTGAATTAGCCTTCCTCTAGCACCACAAACGCTCTCTCTCTCTCTCTCTCTCTCTCTCTAAGGTTTCTCAGGGGTGAAGTGGCCGCAATGGAGGCTATAAAGGCCTTTAAATAGGGCACATGCCCCGAGAATTAGGGTTTCACTTAACAGTACGGACTCACCGAGTCCACGCATCGACTTGTCGAGTCCTTCATTAAATCAGTCAAGAAATGCGCGATCCTACTCGGCGAGTCTGAGCGCCTACTCGCCGAGTCCCTCCTTAAAACTCAAAATAAATACTTAAAATAAGATACCTGGGAATCCGGATGTTACAATTCTCCCCCACTAGAATCAGACTTCACCCTCAAAGTCTTGCTCGACAAACAACTCTGGATGCTGCTCCCGCATCTCCAACTCCGGCTCCCAAGTCAGCTCGGACCCTTTCCGATGTTGCCACTGGACCTGCACCAGGGGCACTTCCTTGTTCCTCAAAACCTTGATCTTCCGATCCCGGATCGCAATTGGTCTTTCAGCATAATTCAGGCTCGCATCTACCTGAATATCCTCCAGCGGTACCACCGCCGACTCGGCTATACACTTCCTCAACTGAGACACGTGAAAGGTATCATGAATCTGCCTCAGCTCCTCAGGTAGCTCCAACCGATAAGCTACCCTGCCCACCCTCGCGGTCACCCTAAATGGCCCGATATACCGGGGCCCCAGCTTGCCCCTCTTCCTGAATCGGATCACTCCTTTCCAAGGAGACACTTTCAGGAGTACGAAGTCTCCCACTTGGAACTCAAGCTCGGATCGTCGCCTATCCGCATAACTCTTCTGACGACTCTGAGCCGTCAATAACCTCTGTCTAACCTGCTGTATCTGCTCTGTCGTCTGAAGCACTATCTCAGTGCTACCCATCACACACTGTCCTACCTCTCCCCAGCAAATGGGAGTCCGACACCTCCTACCATACAACAACTCGAAGGGAGGCATACCAATACTCGAATGGTGGCTGTTGTTGTAGGAAAACTCAGCCAACGGCAAGTACGTGTCCCAACTTCCTCCGAAGTCCAACACACATGCTCGAAGCATGTCCTCGAGTATCTGAATCGTCCGCTCACTCTGTCTGTCCGTCTGGGGGTGGTAGGCGGTACTGAAATGCAACCTCGTACCCAACTCCTCGTGGAACTTCTTCCAGAACCTGGAAGTGAAACGTACATCTCGATCTGACACAATCGAGATCGGTACTCCATGACGCGATACCACCTCCCTCACATACAACTCTGCCAACCTCTCAGCAGAAGAGCTCTCATTGATAGCAAGAAAATGCGCGCTCTTCGTCAGCCGGTCGACGATCACCCAAATTGCATCGACACCCCTCGCGGTCCTCGACAATTTGGTGATGAAATCCATGGAAATCTGTTCCCACTTCCACTGAGGAACCTCAAGCGGCTGCAACTTGCCATGCGGACGCTGGTGCTCGGCCTTAACCTTGCGACAGGTCAAGCACCTCTCGACAAACCACGCGACATCCCTTTTCATACAGGCCACCAATAATCTTTCTTCAGGTCCAAATACATCTTAGTGACCCCGGGATGGATCGAGAACCTCGATCTATGCGCCTCCTCCATCAGAATGGTACGTGCCCCGCCTGCATACGGCACCCAAATCCGACCTTGAAAGATCATCAGCCCTCGACTATCGGTAACGAACTCGGGCACCTGCCCGATCACCCGCTCCCTCTTGCGCTTCTCCGGTATCACGGCCTCTGCCTGGGCCTCCCGAATGGTGTCCAACACCGGAGTCATCACTGTCAGTCGCATACAAATGTCTCGAATCGGGGCACTCTCCGCCCTACGGCTCAGGGCATCAGCTACGACATTAGCTTTGCCTGGGTGGTACAGGATCTCACAATTGTAATCCTTTACCACGTCCAACCATCTCCTCTGGCGCATATTCAGATTGGGCTGATCCATCAAATACTTCAAGCTCTTGTGGTCCGTGTATATGGTACACCGAACCCCATATAAATAATGACGCCATATCTTGAGGGGAAACACCACTGCCCCCAACTCCAGATCGTGGGTGGGATACCTCGTCTCATGAGGCTTCAGCTGCCTCGATGCATACGCTATCACATGCCCTCTCTGCATAAGCACCGCACCCAACCCTGATATCGATGTGTCACAATACACCACAAAATCCTCCATCCCTTCCGGGAGGGCTAACACCGGGGCTTCGCATAATCTCTGGCGAAGTGTCTCAAACGAGGTCTGTTGCTCCGGACCCCATGAAAAAGCAACACCCTTCCGGGTCAACCTGGTGAGAGGCACGACGATCTTGGAGAAATCTCTGATAAATCTCCGATAGTAGCCGGCCAATCCTAGATAACTCCTGATCTCGGTGGGTGATCTCGGCACCTCCCACCTCATAACCACCTCAATCTTGGCCGGATCAACCAAAATCCCATTCTGGTTGACGAGATGCCCCAAGAACTGGACCTCCCGTAACCAGAACTCGCACTTGGAGAATTTGGCATAAAGCCTCTCCGTCCTCAATACCCCAAGGATCTCTCTCAGATGCTCCTCATGCTGCTCTCTAGATCTAGAATACACCAGTATATCGTCGATGAACACGATCACCGAACGATCCAACATCGGTCTACACACCCTGTTCATAAGATCCATGAACGCTGCTGGTGCATTGGTGAGCCCGAAAGGCATCACCACGAACTCGTAATGCCCATAAAGAGTCCTGAACGCCGTCTTCTGGATATCCTCATCACGCACTCTCATCTGATGATATCCAGACCTCAGATCAATCTTGGAGAACCAAGACGCTCCCTGCAACTGATCGAACAAATCGTCGATCCTTGGTAATGGGTAACGGTTCTTGACCGTCAACTTGTTCAACTCCCGGTAATCAATACACATCCGGTGTGAACCATCCTTTTTCTTGACAAAAAGGATCGGCGCTCCCCATGGCGAGCTACTCAGTCGAATAAACCCCTTCCCCAGCAGCTCCTGAAGCTGCAAGGATAACTCCTGCATCTCTGGCGGCGCAAGGCGATAAGGCGCCTTGGCACACCCGGAACCAAATCAATGCGGAACTATACCTGCCTCTCGGGAGGCACACCCGGCAACTCCTCGGGAAAAAATCCGGGAACTCACGCACTATCGGAACGTCATCCATCGAACTTGGCCCCTCGGCGGCCACTCGTGAGTCCATCACATATCCACAAACCCGCTACAGCCCTGCTGTAAACTCTGTCTTGCTCTGGCTGCCGAACAAAACGTTGACCCACATCGGGTACCCTCGCCGTACACCGTAAGTACTCCCCCACTGGGGTCTCGTATCGTCACCAACTGTCGCTCGCAGTCTATGACAGCCCCAAATCGGCTCAACCAATCCATGCCCACTATGACACATACGTCCCCCATCGCTATCGGGACCAGATCTATCGGGAACTCAACACCGAAGATCTCGAGTACACATCCTCGAATCACATCCATAGCATACACCGCTCGCTCGTCAGCTATGGAAACTTGTAAAGGTCGTCTCAACACCTCTCGTCGGCTACTGATGTGTCGACTAAACGCTATCGACACAAATGATCGACTCGCACCCGAGTCAAATAACACTAAGGCAGGTACAGAACTCACAAGAAAAGTACCTACGCATATCATAATATAAGCACAATATCTCATCTCAGCATTGATGAAACAATGAATCGAGTAATGAATTAATCAGAGTATGAATTCAAGTAAGAATGTGAGATTTGAACACAGGATGTAAATATGATCTTGTTACGCTATATTATGCTTTCGAATTCTTTACAGAGTGCAATAGACAAGTCTGGAAAAGTTCTTATCTAAGTCTAGTAAATAACCCTATTTATAGGGAACTGAAAGCATACAAAAAATATACTAAGGCATTGACTCTAAAGCTTCGAATAAAAGCGCCCTAGTAAAATACATTACAAAACATTCGAAGAGACCAAAACATACTTCGACTAATTACAACAATTCGACCCTTACAATCTCCCCCTTTGTAATCATAGTCGAAGTCTTCAATTTGTAAGAAGTGTGATGGAATACAGTAATACTCTTCGAATCTCCGTGTACCAGGAGATAATCTTCTTCAGCTCTTTCTTGTCACCTTCATTGTTCTTCTTGCAATGATTCATACGAACAATCAAGTTTGTATATTGAGATGTTGAATATCTCTCGACTTCACTTGCTTGGAATAAGAACCGTTTAGACTTTCCAGCTTTGTCTTTTCCTGCGAAGACAATTCCAAAAGGCTTCAGGCAAATTTCACCATCAGCATACTTCTTCAAATCCGCCTGAGTCTTCGTAGGAGCCATCAGAGCTTTAATTTCCATTCCTTTGGCAGTAGCTAATTCAACATCTGTTAGTGCCAAGCACTCATAATACTTTTCGATAAAAATCTTGATGTGAGCTACTCCAATCTTGAATTCATCTGGTTCTGTGTTTTGAAGGAATGAGAATGATTTGTCTTTCAAAAGTAATGCAACTTGTATAAGATCATACAAGTTCATTAATGGAAAATCTGCAACAGTGAATTCGCAAATATTTCCATTTGCCCTGGCAACCACATACTTAACATTTTGGACTGTGTTTTCGAAAACCACATCCTTTTTCATACTTATGACCTTCTTGATTTTGATTAATGACCACACTTCTTCAGGGGTTTTACCAAGAACAACATGAAAACGAATTTTCATGTGTGTACCTTCATCTTTATTTTTAAAATTCCCTTCTGCTTTGAACTGAGGCATGATAAACATCATTTCGTTTATGGGAAAATCCAGCTGGCTTGCATCAGTATTTGTGACCAAATAACTCTGCTTTGGTTTCTTCTCAAATGAATACATGTGATTGAATGCAACCTTGGCCTCGATTGTTTCGTAGTTATAGTGTTTAGTTGGATCCCCTTTATCCATTCCCTTCGGATC
This sequence comes from Lactuca virosa, assembly GCF_052849685.1. NCBI lineage: Eukaryota > Viridiplantae > Streptophyta > Magnoliopsida > Asterales > Asteraceae > Lactuca > Lactuca virosa. The sequence continues at coordinate 3,305,364 of NC_136434.1, forward strand.
ATTTGCTCGCTGAGCCATAATGCTTTGAACTATTCTGAGCTTTTCGATTTCAGCATCAACTTCAGCCTTCTTTTCTTCTTTTGATTTTTCCACAACAATCGATTTCCCTTTATCTTTCAATGCTTGATTGTCAGTTGTCTCTTTTGGTTTTGAACCACTCCCACCAGTCTCCGAAGATTTACCAATCACAATTCCTTTCGAAATTGGTCTTGCAATTGGCATTGTTGTTACGACTGTTGAAGTCACCTGTTCAACAGAAATAATTATTGGTTTTGTTGTAGGGATTTTGGAAGAAAAGACTTTTCCCACAACTTTCACATCTTCTCCACTAGTCTTCGACTCACTAGTTTTTCTTTCTCCCCCTTGCACCCCTGTGAAAACAAGTGGGGCATTTGTGGTTGGAAGAAGACTGGATATGCGAAAGAGAGGAGCTAGTTGCTTGTTGAGAATGGCTTCGAATTGGATAAACTTCTGAGATAAAAATTCAGGAGTAATCAATGGAGAAGAAACCGGCCTATCAGAAATCTCTTTTAATTCCTTGAGCAACTTAAGCACTTCTTCAAAGCTTGCACTTTCGGATGTTGAAAGTTGAGTAATTTGAGGACTCAAATTTTCATACAACTTAACAAATCGAGTGACTGCGTCACAAATGATATCAACCTTTTGATGCAATGATGCATAGTCGTGTTGAACAGTAGCTATTTCTCTTTCCATATCTTCACGAAGTTTGTGAATTTGCAAGTTTACGTCCTCTCGAACTTTCTTCACATCTTGAATAAAAAGAACATGTCTTTCCTTTACAACATTCTTCAACTCTCTCAGATCACCAGCAAATTTCGAATTTTGAGAATTGATTCGAATTTCATTGTTTTGATCATTGAGATCAACTTTCTCCAAAATTCGAGATTCAGAATCTTTAAGCATCCCCGATACTTTACTGATGATTCTTGATTCAAACACCTCCAGCAACGAATCAACTTCAACACTTGAAACAGACGAACCAACCCCTAGATCTGCTTGAGATTGAATGACAGAATTCAACTTTTGATTTAAAATCTTAAATTGTTTCATGGTCATCAGCATATGATCAGGAAACTGTTCTTCGTCTTCATGAAATTCCAATTCATCAAACATACCACCAAACCCCTCATTATCAGTCTCTGTCTCCACAAAAACGGTTTCTTGAACAGGTGAAGTGGCCTTGGGTGGCTCAATAGATTGAGAAGAAAAAATAGAAGTAAAGGGTTGATCAAGAATGTGTTCGAATGTTGGGGAATCTGTTGTTGAAGTAAGATGAGTAGAAGATACTGGTAAAGAAATAATACTGGCAAAAGGAGCAGAAATAGATGGACCTGTAGCTTCATTTTTCGAACCTCCTTCACCCATATTGACATTTGCATCCGTATCAGATACGTGTGCAGGGATGCCTGAAGTTCGAACCTCCTCAGGAACTGATTTGGCAATCGAATCTTCGGGTGGTATGACAACTGTCTTCTCAGGAGTTTCAGGAATTCGTTCTTCATCATCTTCAGTTGACTCAGTAGAAATGACCAGCTTTCTTGTCTTCTTCTTCTTCTTCTTCTTTGATAAATGTTTTGCCATATCCTCAGCTCTTCTTTTCTTGGACACTGGAGAAACAGGTGCGGACACTTCTCTAATTAGAATCCCTTGATGAGTTATTTGAGGTTTTCGAACCACTTTGTGCGTTGGAGACTTGCTTTTGTGAGTGTATTTCATTTTAATTCTTCGAAACATGCCAGTGTTCGAAGGAAGTACTACATGTTCTTGTGTTTCTTCAATAATTGGCTCAATTACTGGAGTCTCAGCAACAGTCACTTCAACTGTTTTAGGCTTCTTCTTTGGAGATTTCGAAGATCTGGACTCAGTTTCATGCTTTCTCGACTTCTTGGTTTTCTTATCATCTCCTACCAGTAAAACACCAGTTTTAATTGAAGAATCAATTGTCGTCAAATAGGCTACCAATACAGGGTTCGAAGAATCAACTCTTTTAAGCATCGCATCTGGAATACGAGCAACTGTAGGAAAAACATCAGCATTATCTGTAACCTCCTTCGGATAGTGGTAAGATTGAAAAACTGCTTTGTCTTCATCAGTGGGTACCAAAAATCCTTCCTTATTATAAAAGTGTTGCAAAATCAAACTCCAGTATCTTGCACACGAAATACCATGAATAGCATTCGTGTGTTCTACACCCTTTTGGAATTCCTTCCATAATTGTGTAGAGTAGTCCACCTGAAGATCATAATAGATGCCAGCAACCATTGCATAAACCTCCATTCTCCCCTTGTCAAGTCCAGCTGATCTCCCAGTTAAACATCTTAGAAAAATTCCAAATAAGAAATTCCATAATCTTGGAAGACCTGATTTCTTAAAATCACTAATCTTTGATAGTGAAGGCTGATATCCCATCTCATTAAACATGTGAACGATTTGTGGAAAAGTAAATGAAACATATGGAGGCGAATTCAGAATATCAAGAATTTGGCAAAATAGTTTTTTGGTTAGCCTGACCTTTTTGTCGTTCACCAGATGAAAAGTAATCGTATCAGATGCTTTGTTGTATGTCGCAGTTGATCCTGCTTGAGAAAGCCAGGACAATGGAACAGAGAAAGAGTTGAACATCGCTTTAGCCAAAACCGAGTTCTTCAAAGCAACTATGACCATCTTTAATTCTTCCGGGTACTGAGAAACTTCACCCTCCAAGTAGTAGTTTGTTGCTTGAATCTTCATTATTGGTAAAGAAGAGGCATCTTCAGTGGTATGAGAATCAACATGAGCAGAAGTCGCCATTGTTAGGGTTTGAAGATGATGATGAACAGAGAATTTTGGGAAATTTGCTTTTTAATCGCGTAAACTGACAATGAACCCCTGGAATTCCCTTTTATATGTAACCCTTAAATTTGAATTTGAAGCGGGATATGTATTTAATGATATCCGACGTGGCACCTTGAAAATTGGACCATTACTGCGTAAAAGTAGCCATGCGTCAAAAAGTAGCTGTCACATCACCTTGAAAAACGGACATAATACCATACGTCATTTATAAACAGCCTGTCTTGTAATCCCCAAGAAAATTGTAACCGTCAAAACCCTTCGAATGGAAGCAAGGCTCTTTCACTTTTGGGATGAAAAGCGAAGTCATACGCCAGAAGTTCGAAATCATCAGCCTGAGTTGGTATTACTCAGAACCTCAAGGATTTCGTGAGTGCAGTGTTACAAAGAATATAGACGAGAAACAAATATAAGAAAATTTTGGGATATTGTGATGTCAAATCATTGACACAAAAGCAGATGAAATCCCGGGCAAAGATTACTTCATTAATCATTAAGAGAAATGATCAATAGCTTGTGTGGGTTCCCGTGAATTACAATCGAATACTTGTTGATAAGTATCAAAGGGCTTCTTTTATAATGCTTCGTGGATGGTTTAAAATTTCGTTACATGTCATCCTAAACATAAGGTGAGAAATTGTAACAGAAATTACTTGTTTGACCAGTGTAGTCAGTGACAAGTTGGCTTTGTAAAGTTTTGAAATGACTAGGACATTCGAATGAAACTCACACGGAAATCATATTGAAGAAAAAAATTTGTGTGCTGAATCTTGTTGGGTAACAAACATCGTGGGTTTCGAATGTTTGATCAAGACCACTCATTCGAAATGAATATGATTTGGAGTTTCGAATTTAGGTACAGAAACAAAAGTTTCGTGAAAATCTGGAACTTAGTTCCCCGTCAATTCCTTAAAAGGTAGTGAACATTGGGTTTCACTTTCATCACGGTCTCATGATGTCAGATCATAAACACAGAGTTTTGATATATCTAAGTCTCGATGGGTTTGATCAGAGACCTCTCGGACATATGTCTTCGTGTAAGAATTTTATGGATGAAAAAGATTGATTTAAGACACGAAGAGTACTTCTGTTATGTTTGGACCAAACAGTAAACTCTTAACTCATTTTGAGAAGAGTAAGGTAGCTCAGAGACTAATGTGAATATAAGCCTGATTGGGAAGAAATCTTCGTATGAATAATTTCATTAAGGCTTTCGTACACACACATTGAGTCATGGAGACTTTGGTCAACATACAACAGCATGCTTCTAGGGACAACCTAACGAGTTCGAATGATGACAAATTTATCGATTTATACGAAAAATGTACCTGACCCTAGTACAACAAGCATAATCTCCTCTGTATCTTCATGAGAATCTGCAACAAAATACTAAAAAGAAATAAGAAACAAAATATTTTTGTTGTTTTGATTTTTCGAAAATAAAGGCAGAACAAACAATAATCTTTTTGAATTTTTGAATTTTCGAAAATTAAATGACAAAACAAACGAAAATCTTTTTGGATTTTTGAATTTTCGAAAATTAAATGACACAACAAACGAAAATCTTTTTGGATTTTTGAATTTTCGAAAATTAAAGAACAAAACAAACGAAAATCTTTTTGGATTTTTGAATTTTCGAAAATTGAAATAATACTTGATACAAATATACGAATTCGAAGGGGTCGAAGCGTTGACTATGAACAGTAACCTCTGAATCAACCCTTAAAATAAGTAACAAATGTGCGAATTTGAAGGGGTCGAAGCGTTGACTATGAACAGTAGCCTTTGAATGCTGAATGAGTTTGCATTATCTTTTAGTCAGCGCCTCTGAATCATTCCTTATCATGCATCATTCTTCTTTTTCGCATGGAACAGAATTTCCATCGATCATTCCAAGTCCTTCTATAATCTTCACAAGGGATTTTTCATCCAAAGCTTTCGTGAAAATGTCAGCTAACTGATCAGTTGTTTTCACGAAATGTACTTCAATACTTCCATCTTCCACATGATCTTTTATGAAATGATAACGAAGAGCTATATGTTTAGTCTTCGAATGCTGCACAGGATTATGACAAATTCTTATCGCACTTTGAGAATCACAATATAAAGGAATATTTTTCATATTAATTGCATAATCACGCAATTGACTTTGGATCCATATTATTTGTGAAGTGCAAGCAGCAACAGCAACATATTCTGCATCAGCTGTTGAAATAGATACGCATGTTTGCTTTTTCGACTGCCAGCTCACCAATTTGCCATCAAGAAATTGACATCCACCACTTGTGCTTTTTCGATCAAGATTACAACCACCCAGGTCTGCATCCGAATATGCTTGTACAAAGAACCCAGTGTTCGAAGGATACCACAATCCTAACAAAATTGTTCCTTTAAGATAACGAAAGATATTCTTCACAGCAGTGAGATGTGGTTCTCGTGGATTAGACTGATACCTAGCACAATTACACACAGAAAACATAATATCAGGTCTACTAGCTGTGAGATAAAGTAATGAACCAATCATGCTCCTATATAAAGTTATGTCAACAGCAGGTTTATCTAACGACGGTGTTAGCTTTATGCCCGTTGCCATTGGAACTCGTAACTTCGTGCTATTCGTCAATCCAAACTTTTCCAACAGATTCTTCGTATATTTTTCTTGATTAATAAAAATTCCTTCTCTGTTTTGACGAATATTCAAACCAAGAAAATTATTGATTTTTCCCATCATGCTCATTTCGAACTTACTTTTCATCAAATCTTCGAATTCTCTAGACAAAGCAGGGTCAGTCGAGCCAAAAATAATATCATCAACATAAATTTGAACAAGCATTAGATGATTCCCCACTTTCTTTCGAAATAATGTGGGATCAATTGATCCTTGTTTAAATTTAGATTGTTTCAAAAATGAGGTTAGAGTTGCATACCATGCTCGTGGTGCTTGTTTCAAACCATAAACTGCCTTATCTAAAATATAAACATGATTTGGAAATTCTTCGTTAATAAAACCTGGGGGTTGTTCCACGTAAACAGTTTCTTCAAGCTCTCCATTTAGAAATGCACACTTCACGTCCAATTGTTAAACATCAAAATCTTTGTGAGCTGCATAAGCCAGAAATATACGAACCGCCTCGAGTCTTGCGACAGGAGCAAAAGTTTCTTCATAGTCGATTCCTTCTTGTTGTGAATATCCTTTAACAACAAGTCTGGCTTTGTTTCGAATAACATTTCCATCTTTGTCGGTTTTATTTTTGAAAATCCATTTTAACCCGACAATCGAAACATTTTCAGGTTTAGGAATTAATCTCCAAACCTTGTTTGTTTCGAATTCAGACAATTCAGATTGCATTGCAACAACCCAATCTGAGTGTTCCACTGCAATCTTAACTGTTTTTGGCTCAATATTAGAAATGAAAACATTGAACATGCAAAATTCTTGATGAGTATTCAATACCTCATTCTTTGCACGAATTTGAGCTCTTGTTAAAACTTCCTCTTGTGGATTCCCAATTACTTGATCCTTCGGATGATCTTTTGTCCACTTTTCCATTGGCGCATATGCTGGATCAATTTCCAAAGGTGCATCTTCGTATATATCATCGTTTTCTGAGCCTACAATCGAACAAGCATCATCAAAATCATTATTATCTTCAATATTTTCTTAATGCTCCCCCTCAACATTATGCTCCCCCTCAACATCATCATTCATTCTTTCTTTCTCCCCCACGAAAGAATGCATGTTGTCATTTAATGTATTCGAATCCAAGTGCTCCCCCTCCACTGGATTGTTTTGCATACTTTCGCCTTTCTCTGGAGAATTTGATGTTGATGCATCATTAAGCTTTGTTAATTCAGAGATATGATTATCACTTGCATTTATTTCAGCATCAACAGCATGATCTGAAATTCCAAAAATTAAATCATAATCATTATTTAAGGTTTGTGAGGGTTCTGATTCATCTTGTATGTTTTTCAGAATTGGATGATTTTCAAACTGTGATTTTGTTTGTTTAACGTAGTAATCATCAAAGGTAAGATTAAAAGTTTCTTCAACTTTTCGTGTTCTTTTATTCAACACACGATATGCGACTAAATTATGCGAATAACCCAAGAAAATCCCTTCATCTGCTTTTGCTTGAAATTTCGTAAGATGATCCTTGAGATTCATAATGAAGCATCTGCATCCGAAAACATGAAGAAATTTGACGTTAGGTTTTCGATTGTTGAGAATTTCATATGGAGTAATGTTAAAACGACGATGAATTAAAGATCTGTTTTGAGTGAAACATGCGGTTGATACTGCTTCAGCCCAAAGATATTGTGGAAGATTCGCATATGCCAACATTGTCCTTGCCGCTTCGCATAGAGACCTATTTCTTCGTTCAACAACACCGTTTTGTTGTGGTGTGTATGGAGATGAAAAATTATGCGAAATCCCTTTGTCCACCAAAAATGAATCAAGAACATTGTTCTTAAATTCAGTTCCGTGATCACTCTTAATTTTTCGAACAATCTTCTTCAATGTTGTTTCCATCTTTTTGATAAAGTCAATCATGATTTATGCAACTTCAGATTTAAGCCTGAGAAAATAAACCCACGTAAATCTAGAAAAATCATCAACAATCACTAAAATGTACTGTTTCTTGTTGAGTGTTGAAACAGTCGAAGGTCCACACAAATCAATATGTAAAAGCTCCAGAGGTGCAACTATTTTCGAATCAATCGTAATTGGATGACCTTGTTTATGTTGCTTGCCAATTTCACAAGCTGTACATAAAGAATCATTGTCAAATTTAAGTACAGGTAAACCTCTTACCAGATCTTGTACCACAAGTTTATTGATGTTTCGAAAATTGAGATGAGAAAGTCTTCGATGCCAAAGCCAACTTAAGTCTGATGTTGCTTTCGAAAGAAGACATATAGCAGGTTTCCCTACTATTGGATTGATGTCCAAAGTGAACATGTCACCTTTCCTTTTGGATTTCAGTAACACCTCTTTTGTTGTGACATTCGAAATAATACTTCCTTCTTCATTAAAAAGAACTTGATTGCCAGTGCCCACAACAAGTTGAGAAACACTTATCAAGTTATGTTGAAGACCTTCAACATACGCCACACGATTCACTGTCAATTGACCATTCGTGATCTTCCCATATCCTTTGACTTGACATTTTTGATTGTTCCCAAACCTCACTACTCCAGCATTTTTGAGACTTCGAAAATCACGTAAATTCTCCTTCTTCCCAGTCATGTGACGAGAGCAACCACTATCGATGTACCACTTGTTATCATATTGCTCGTCACATGGTACCTACATTCAATGGAAAATTTTAGGTACCCAAGGCTTTTTGGGTCCTTGGAAATTAGATTTCAATTTCGAATGTAATGAAGAACTTTTAACCCAATCACAAACTTTTGTTTTGAGACTATCAATTAAGTTTACATCTTCATTTAAAGGAACCGAAACATAAGTTTTTGATGGTTTCGAATGTTCACTGACATTACCCTTCGAATTCTGAGGTTGTGTATGAACATTCTTTCCTTTTTGTACTGGTTTCCAAGCTTTGACTGATATGTTCGAATCCTTAGACGATGAACTGCCATTTGATGAATTATTCACATACTTTTCATATGTTTCGTGAATTTTCTCCTTTGAAAATGTATTTAACTGATACATATTTCCTTTGCCTTCAAGCCAATGATCAATGTTCTTCCTTGACGTTATTCCTTTTTCTCGTGAAGTTTTCATAGTTTCTTTCTTCGTTTGATTTGGAAAATTTGGCTTTTTAGGAACAAAATCAACTTTTGGATTTGTTATAAAAGATTTAGCATATGATGTATCAACTGTTGATTTAAAATGTTGACATTGAAAGAATTTTTGATTTGGTTTTGAGTTATTTGAAAATTTTCTTGGAATATTAGTTGCTGAAACTTTCGAAAACCTTGGTTGTTTATTCACTTCAGACTTTGAATGATTTGATTGAGATGAGTGTTGAGGTTTTGTTGAAAAAGATGAATTTTTAGCTTTGAAAACATTTTTAAGTGATTGTGATTCAGACATCTTTTGAGACTCAACATTTTGCCAAAATATTTTCTTTCTTGCTTGTCTTTTTGAAATGTTGTTTTCCTTCGAAAATTTGTCAATTTGATCTTTGAATTCCTTGGAGTTTAATTTGACAACTTTTTCACATTTCTTTTCAACTTGTTTTGAATTCTCTTTTTCAATTTCTGATTTTCAACCCATTTTCTTTGTGGTTTTTGACGTTGGAAAACATACGAATTCTTTGTTAAGTTGTTTTCAACTGTGCTTTGATTTGCGAAAAAACCTTCAGCAGTTGTTTTTGAATTATCCTCTTCAACTAACTTCTTTAATTCTGATTTTATTTTCTCAACATTTCCAGTAGTTACGAAAACTTGATTTGGAAAAATGACATTATCTGTACATTTGAAATTTGGATAAACCACTGAATTTGTTTCAAGATAATGTTCACCTTTTTCATTCATCACTTTTTCGAACTTTTGTGTATCACCATACACCTGATCAACCACAATTCGAGGAGTTTCTTCTTCCTTTGAAGATTTCTTTTCCTTCGAAATGTTTACTTCATCTTCATCATCACTATCATCAGTTTGGCTGTCTTTGAGATCCACGAAGTTCATATCATAAACTTTCAAAGTTGAGGGTATATCAGTTTCATTTTCAACCATCAAATCCTTAACTTTTTCTTTTCCTTTAGATGTTGAAGCAACATTAACAACAGACAACTGAGAACAATCAACATCTTCAAGTTCACTAATTTCACTAATACTGTCAGAATTATCTTCGATATCAGCAAAATTAGATTGAGAATCAGATGTTGAATTCTCTGTCTTTTTCAAAATTTGAATTTGTTCAGATTTAGTCAAAGTATCATTCACTATGTTAACTAATTCATTCGTATCAAGACATTCATCAATTTTGACAATTCCATATTTATATCTATCATCAGGAACTCTGTCAAAATCAGCTATTATTTGCTCACAATCATACGAAATTATCTACCTTGGCTCTTTCGAATGCTAGGAAAGGTAGTAATTTTCTATGTTGCTCTTTACTTATATCACATGAATGATGTAAATCAGTTAATTTTCTATAAAGTCGTTTAGCAGAATTACAGTAGATGTTTCTTTGTGCTAGCAAAAGTTTAACATCACTCGATAACCTATCCCTATCACACATTATATTTGTCATTTGTAATTCCAAACATTCAATTTTGCTTATTTTCATGTCTAATCTCATTTTGACCTCTAACAACTCCATTGACAACTTGTTGGCCTCATTGCTAGCAGACACAACAATTGAATCAAAATAAGTAACCGTCTCATCAAAAGAAATTAGTTCAAAGTCATAAGCATGTGTAGGAATATTAAAAGATTCGAGAATTTTATGTACCTTTGTTTTCATTGGAGATTTGTCAGCTGCTTTGGATACAAAGCATCGTCCCCTCACTTCGAATTCCTCATTATCTGAATCCTCCTCCATTTTCGCATACAACACTCCATGCGTTGGATTCCTCATTTCTTCATCGTCTGACCCGGATGACCAGATTTGATAAGTTCCATCTTCATCCTCATGCTCACCCTTTGCAACCAATGACAAATTCTTTGCTTTAGCACGAACCACCTCAAGCTTCTCTGCATAGTATGCCTCATCTTTGACTTTATTCTTCCTCTCATCCTTCTTTCGAAGCACACAGTCATTTGCAAGATGATTCGCATCGTTGCAATAATGACAATCTATTCCTGCATCACCTTTCAGCTTCTTCTCACCCTTTCCATCAGCTATCTTCGAATCTTGCTTCTCAACTTTCTTTTTCTCCTCAACAACATTTTTACTCACAGAATTTCCTTTCACCTCAGTAAGCTTAGTCTTCGAATTGAACGGCTTTTTGAAAAATTTCTTGACACGATTATTTGAGTAAAATGCTATTGCTTCATCATCCGAATTAATGATGAATCCTTCTTCTTCCTCAGAATCACCATTTTCAGCTTCTTTCTCAGAAATCTTTGACACAAGAGCTAATGGACCTCCCAAATTCAACTTCGATTCCTCAGCAATTTCATTTACTTCATTTTCGTGTGTTTTCAACTGATTGTACAAATCATTAAGAGTTGATGTATCAAAACTTTGCTGATTCTTCACCATCATACTCACACTTCTCCATTCTTTTCGAATCCCCATTACAAAGATGAGATTGAATTCCATTGAAGTCCTGGTAATTCCATAGCGATTGCAACGATAGATTAACTCGTTCAGACGATCATAGTAAACTTCAATTGTTTCTCCTTCTTTTTTTTTGAAGTCTTTCAACTCAACCAAACACTGTTTAACTGAATTGATTTTTGTCTTCTCACTTCCTTGAAATTTATCTTTCAGATTGTTCCAGATTTCCTTTGCAGTTGTACAACTCCTAACGTAATTTTACACAACTGGAGGTAATGCACCTCGCAGTTCCCTCATACACCTCTTCTCCAGTTTCTTCAGACGATCAGTTTGATTATCAACTCCAGAATTTGTAGAAGATGATCCAATAGGTTGAACATTCATTGGAACATTGACATTTCCAGTGATACATGACCATAACTCTTCATCCAGACCATTCAGATAATCCTGCATACGATCAGCCCACTGATCATAGTATTCAGGGATTAGCATTGGAATTTTGGTTGATGAACCTAGCAGATGAGAAAACGAGGTCATCGAATTGAGATTGAAACTCGCCATTGTTGTACGGAAGAAGATTTTGAGAAGTTTGAAAAGATTTGAGAATTTGAAAACAAACTAGATGAATCAAATCAAATTGATGAGAATAACACTCGATTTAACAATTCAAATACAGAATTGAATCACAGACTAAGATCTTGACAATTTTTCACTTTCAAAAAGTGCGGAAACTTTTGAATCAAACAGTTGATTCAAAAACTTTTTGAACAGTGTGAAAATCAGATCAGAGATATGATTCCTGCTCTGATACCAATTGATGAAACAATAAATCGAGTTATGAATTAATCAGAGTATGAATTCAAGTAAGAATGTGAGATTTGAACACAGGATGTAAATATGATCTTGTTACGCTCTATTATGCTTTCGAATTCTTTACAGAGTGTAATAGACAAGTCTGTAAAAGTTCTTATCTAACTCTAGTAAATAACCCTATTTATAGGGAACTGAAAGCATACAAAAAATATACTAAGGCATTGACTCTAAAGCTTCGAATAAAAGCTTCCTAGTAAAATACATTACAAAACATTCGAAGAGACCAAAACATACTTCGACTAATTACAACAATTCGACCCTTACAAGCATAAATAAATAAAGAATACATACCAGCCACAACATCGGGCGTTACGCGGACCTCCTCCGCTGTCAACTAGAAAACTCTCCCGCGAGCCTTCGGTGCCTCGGCCTTCGCTGGCCGAACCTCGGTAACCCTAGCAGCAGGGGCAGATCCCTGTGCTGATCCCTGATGTAACTGCGGGCACTCGGCCTTCCGATGGCCAGTCTGGTTGCAATGAAAGCAAACCATAAATCCCTTGGGGCAATCCTTGGCGATATGCCCCTCCTTGCCACATTTGTAGCAAGCACCCGATCGACAGACCCCATCATGTCCCTTGCCGCACTTCCCACAAGTGCGGCCCTTCTGGCCTCCAGATCTCGTATCAGCGGACTTTGCTCGCTTGGCTGCCGGCTGAGACTGTGCCGGCCGCCGATCCATCCTCTGAGACTCGGCCTCCTCCCTGGCCTGAGTCTCCAACTCAATCTCCCTCTTCCGGGCATTTGCTTGGAGCTCAGCAAATGTCTGGTAAGTCGAGTTCGACACGAACTCCCGATACACTCCTCAAAACGCCCAAATACCGGCTCATGCGTGCCTGCTCAGTAGACACCTGCTCAGGGCAGAACATCGCCCTCTCATGAAACTTCCTGGTAACCACAGTAACCGAATCAATACCCTGCTTGAGGGTCAAGAAATCCTAAACCATCCGTTCCCTCTCCACCGAGGGAACATACTCGTCTCTGAACATGGTGGTGAACCTCTCCTAGGTCACCGCTGAAATCTCTGCAAGAGTGAAGCTCGTCGTCACGAACTTCCACCAATCCTTCGCTCCCAAGCGAAGCTGGTTCAACGCGAACCGTACCCTCAGTTGCTTCGGACATGAACACGTGTAGAAGCATCCCTCGATATCAGAAATCCATCTCATCGCAGCGATCGGATCCTGCGTCCCGTCAAACTCTGGTGGCTTCGTGTTGCTGAACTCTCGAAGCAACAACGAGTCACCTCCCTGAGGTCTGGCAGCAGCCACAGCTGCAGCAGCCGCAGCCTCAGTCACCGCTGCGTACCGCTCATCAAAAGTCTCAATCAACGTGGCCTTGATAGACCCAAACATCTCTGGAATCTCGGCTCGAATCGCCGCTGCCACCTCATCGTGGATCATCTGACGAAGCTCCTCGTCACTCACGCCGCTCGCCTCAGGTCTGTGGCGTGTCCCAACCATGATGTCTCTGAAATACAACATAATAATATCAGAGACTCGCTCGAGCATACTCGCACTCGATAACTCAACCCTACTCGTTCCTTAGTACCCAAAGGATTCTTACTTAGAGTGCGCACTGCTCCGGTGTCTTCAGTACTACGGGCCCTATACTACCGTCCACACCGCATCAGTATTCACCCTAAGTCCTCCTCCTTGGATCCCAGATCACAAGTACCCTATATCTCACTGGCATAGGCTACCCTTCGGTAGACCTCTCATCAGCTCCTCACTACTACCTACTCGCTCTCAAGCATCACATAGCAGCAAAATCCTTCCTAGGCTAAGGCATCACAAATCAGGCCACTCTAGTCCTAATATGAATACCTAGCCTACTCTAGCATACTTATCATATCACAACATATCTCATAACACATAATGTAAGGGTATTTTGGGAAATCACCGTTCAGGCGCTGGCTAATCGTACACACTGCTTCCTTCTGCCTTTCTCAAAATCTTTTACTCTTTTTAGAAAAATTGTTTATTTTATGAAAACTTTCTCAATTCCTCAGTTTGAGTTCAGATTCATCCGAAGATGCACCCGAATCCCTCAAACCAAGGCTCTGATACCAACTTGTAACAACGTGATTTTTCAAAACAATTTTTCATTTTTAAATCATACTTTCAATCACACGATAATCAATAAACATAATGTATTCACTGTGTCATAACAAAACATGTCCCAGAATCTCAATAACATAAACTCCATAAGTGTGTACGGATCACGCCGGCGCCTTCCCGTGATCCTCGCTAGTACCTGAAACACATATCATAACAACTGTAAGCATAAATGCTTAGTGAGTTCCCCAAATACCACATACCACACATACGCCTTTCCAGGCCATAACTCTATAGGATCTTCCAATCCATGTGTCTCAGGGGACTTCCGTCCCAAATCCCGATGGACCTTCCGGTCCTACCCGTATCGACCTTCCGGTCCGTAACCTCTTGACCTTCCGGTCCATATCATCCTGACCTTCCGGTCCTTACCATACGTAACATACATAGCACATACATATATTTCATCCTGACCTTCCGGTCCTTACCATACATAACATACATAGCACATACATATCACATAACCGCATATAGCACATACATCATAGTATACAAGACCTTCCGGTCACACATAGGTACCCTTCCAGGTACAGTATAGTAAGAAAACTCACCTCAATGAAGTCGGATAAACTCTCGTGCTCAACGTCCCGACTTAGCCTCCTCATATTATTCAGATAACATCCCCGATCAGTATTCTCTCATGAGCTCATCTCTACAGATTGGGTAGAAGGCCATTCTACCCTTCCCTGAACTCTCCTGAATCAGTCTTGATCAGAACCCTAAAGTCAACGAAAGTCAACGGTCAACTTTGACCCGGCTCGTCGAGTGCACAAAGGCGACTCGGCGAGTCCATGCGGGTCCTCTAAATCCTTTCAGTCTCTCTTGGCTCGTCGGGTCATCCTTCCACTCGACGGGTTACACCTGTCACGAATCGCGGGGCAACCCCGACTCGACTCGTCGACACTTATGGACTCGGCGAGTTGCTTCCATGTTCATACTCAAATGACCTTCTAAGGTCAGATCTGCTTCCCTAACTATCAGATCTACCCTTAAAATGCTCAAATGTCACGTAAAGGTGCAACCTTTATGTGCATGCAACCCACAACAAGTGATAAATGGAGAAATAACTCTAAATATGGCAACCTAGTCTCCAATCATCCATGAACAAACAAAAAGCAGAATGGGGAAGGTTCTCTGGACCTCTATGGGTCCAGATCTGAGGCCTAACCCAGCAAGGGACCATAAACTCAACTCTTCAAGCCTTCAAAGGTTATAGAAAACCCTAAATCATAGATCTTAACCCAAAACAGAAAGGAAGTTCGATTTGATACCTCAATAGTGTAGATCTGAACTTGAAAACCTTGGATCCACAGCTCCCTTGACCTCCTCTTGTTGGAAACCACTTCTCTTTTGCTAAAACACTCAAGAAATGGTGAATTAGCCTTCATCTATCACCACAAACGCTCTCTCTCTCTCTCTCTAAGGTTTCTCAGGGGTGAAGTGGCCGCAATGGAGGCTATAAAGGCCTTTAAATAGGGAACAGGCCCCGAGAATTAGGGTTTCACTTAACAGTGCGGACTCGCCGAGTCCACGCATCGGCTCGTCGAGTCCTTCATTAAATCAGTCAAGAAATGTGCGATCCTACTCGGCGAGTCTGAGCGCCTACTCGCCGAGTCCCTCCTTAAAACTCAAAATAAATACTTAAAATAAGATACCTGGGAATCCGGATGTTACAGAGAAAAAGAGGAATTGAGGTGAATCAGAAGGGAACTCAATAAATGGACATAAAAGGGGAACTCATCGACTCCTTTCTTCTTCATTTATGCCTTCAGTCTTCCCAGACCTCTCGCACTCGTTCCAGAATCTCCTGATGATCCATCTTCCATTGCTGATTGGGACGAATTCGGTGAATCATAAGCCGATTGAGGGTGGATATGTTTTACCGGCGGCCATAACAGTGAATGGCGGCTGGAGATCGGCGGCAACAACAAACAATGGTGGTGGCGGCAACAACAAACGATGGTGGTGGCGATCTTCTGTGGGCGTTGGTCGATGGAGTGACTTCAAGGTTTTATAAACCTGGAGAAATTAGGTTAAAAGTCAATACCATGATTATAGGGATTAATTTTGGAAGTTACTAAACAAATTACTAAATTACCCTTATTTATTTATTTAATTATTTAATTTTTTATTTAATTTTGATTGGCTCACATTTATGCATACAATAACACAATAATTACTTTGAACACCTGAACCTATCTCTCTCTCTCTCTCTGTATATATATATATATATATATATATATATATATATATATATATATACACACACACACACACGTTTACTATGAAATAGGTGTTAGTTTATGTTTTTTATAAATATGTGTTTGTATAAAAATGTATTTATAATAAAACAGGTGTTTGTATATATTTTATTTTTGTAAAATAAGTGTTTGTAAAAATATGTTTTTTTATATAAATATGATTTTATAAAGAAAATACATATTCGAAACAAAATTTTGAAAAAAAACTTGTAAAAAAACTAAAGTTAGGATGAATTCTTAAAAAAATTCTAAAATTTGGGCTAAAAGGGTAAATTTTGGACCAAATTTGTAATAAAAATTAAAATATAGGCCAAAAGTGTAAATTTTGGACCAAACTTGTAATAGATTTTTAAATCTGGGCCAAAAATGTAATTTTTGAAAGTTGAATGGCCTCTTGACCGGGTAAAAAGGTTAAATTGAATACGATTACAGGATTTTAGGACTTAATTGAATAAAAAAATATATAAAGACTAAATCGATTATAAGACCAATATGTAAGGACTTTATTGTAGTTTTCCCTTTATATATATAACAAATCGCAAGTAGTATAAAAGTACTATAAGTTTAACAAACATAAAAACGCTAAACACATATATTATCAAATTTGCATTCAAGAAACATATTAAATATTAATAAATCACAAAAAAGTGTAACATCCATCTCTCAGGTATTCCTTTCATGAGTTAATTACTGTATTTTATGGCTTTTTGGCTTGGCAATGGCATGACACTTGTGGGGCCACGACGTAGCATCCATTAAATAGGAAATGCACATTTGCACGATGCCACGACCTGGCAGTATGTTTGCGAGGGTGTGACATCAATTTTGGGTCAAACCTTAATTTTCGGGATTTGTGTCGTATCTAAGGGCACTAACTTCTAGGGTTTCCTCATTTGGCAGCCTCCATTCTTTGAGAACGAACCCTCACCCAAACCCTAGCCTTTTGTGTGTGTATTGAGTGTGTGAAGTCACATTGTGAAGGTTGAAGGAAGAAGGAGCTCATCTTGGTGGTTGTGCACTTGATTCCAGCTTGGATCTTGCATCTTCACTTCATTTTTAATCTTCTGGACGTATAAAGTCTTCACATTTCTCATCATATCATCCTAGATCTAGATTTATACCCACTTTTCTCCATGTTTGTTTGAGTTGTGTGCATGGATTCCATAAAGTTGGCAACTTTATGGATTATTGAGGTCCCTTGGCGAACATATGTTCCAGATCTGAAGTTTATTGGTGTAGTAAACTCCGTGCATGGGATCTTAGTGTTATTTCTCCATTTTTGGTCTAGTTTAAGTGCTAGACTTACATTGGACATGCATGTCTGAAAAGCATCGATTTTTATGTTGTGTTAGACCTTAGGAACCTTTCTGGAAAGTTTGAATGGAGTGGCTTAATGTATTGAGAGCTTACTCCATTAGGCTGTGAGAGACTAGTTTCCATGGTTTGGCAGTCTGCTCGCCTTGGCATGGTGACTGGGGTTTGCTCGACTGTTTTGTCGAGAAGCGGCCACGACGTGGCTAAGGATGGCCACGAGGTGGTGACCATCTAGAGTTGACTTTAACTTTGACCGTTGACTTTTGAATTGGTTGACTTTTGGTCATTTGGCTAGTTTTAGAAGATGGACTAAGGCTTTACCTTGTGTGGTTTGTTAGGGGGTGTATAACACTCGTTCATTGACTGTGAGAGCTATTAGTTGTTGACTACGTCTACGAGGTGAGTCTTCTCATATACTATGTAGGATGCTAGTTGTCTTTCTGATACTTGCATGGAAGACCATGGGGGTATCCCATGTAAAGTATATGGAAGACCATGGGGGTACCCCATGACACTTGGATATAAGATCTTGGGGGTAGCCCATGACATTTCAAGTAAAGACCATGGATTAGCCCATGACACTTGAATGTAAGACCATGGGGGTAGCCATGGCATTTCAGGGAAAGACCATGAGGGTAGCCCATGACACTTGGATGTAAAACCATCTGGGTAGCCCATGGTACTTGGATGTAAGACATGGGGGTAGCCTATGGCATTTTAGGGAAAGACCACGAGGGTATCCCATTGCGAATGTATGTATGGTATATGGTATCTGGGGAAACTCACTAAGATTTGTACTTACGATTTATCTTTTAAATGATTTTAGGTACTTCCAGTTCCAAAGGGAAGAGCTCGGTTTGATCGCACCGCATCCCCTGAAGGTTTTTCCGCATTGATTATTACTATTTTACCCTGATGTTTGAGAGAAACATTTTACTATGATTGGTTTTGAACAAATGATTGCATGTATTGGGTGGTTTGAAAATGAAATTTTTTACTTGTATTTTTGGGACGTTATAAAAAGAATATATAGAAATCAATGTAAGCTAAAAATATATTTGGTACATTGAGAAAGGTAATAAAATTCTTACTTTTTTCTACGACTAAAACTATTTCTTCAAAAATGTAACAAGAAATGAAGTTGGAGCCATTTTTTGAAGACCAAAGAGCAATTTTCGAGATTAAGAAGCATGCTGAAAGTTGGTGACAGATTCTGAAAAGTGTCATTAATGTTGTTTCTTAAGTGGGAGCTTCTACAACAACATTACAAGAAGATTTTTTTGGTACCTTAAAATGTCCCTTTAGGAATGGACTTGGCTTTTTTTGTGTTGGCTCACAAAAAATATAATTAGTTGGTTATGTTTATGCACATTTATTTTTATGCATGTTTGTGTTATTTATTTTATGCAATTATTATGTGTGGTTGATAAATTAGTTTTTCACATGCTAAAATAATTTTTGGACAAAATAAACATGACATGAAGTTTTGTTTTCAAAATTTATAATGTGGACAAAAGATGTAACAAGTTATTATTTTAAAATAAAATCCGGTTTTATAAAAACATTAATAACGTCAAATGTTGAAATACTCAAATATAAGTTTTAAAATGATGATTTTTATAACTTATAGAAACTCCAAATATATAAGTAATAAAATGAAGTTTTATTAAAGATATAAAAGGTTCAAATGCACTCAAACTTAATACTGGTTATTAAAATTGAATCGCGTCAAATTATTAAAAACTAGCTTTTATATAGAACCTTTAAAAGTAATTTTCTTTTGAAAATTGGTACCATGGCTTATTATATGCATGTAATAACCATGATATTATATATTTTTAAAACTGAATTTATAAAACATATAAAAGACCCTTTCAAACCTCAAATCTATGCAATCCATCTTGAAGAACACTCGCACATCTTTTGTATGCACAAGTGGGATAAAGGTCACTTAACCGCTTACTGTTATCTTTTGATGGCACGGGTGTCTTCGTGATTTTTATAACCAAGTTATAGGCCGATTACACATGTTTTTTTCGAATTGGATGATTTGATTGAAAATATTTTGTGATAAAGGTCACCTAAGCAAGAGAGTTTTGAGGCATAGATAGGATCAAACATGTCTAATTAAATTTGTTATTGGCGATCCCATATATCTAGTAAATATATAGTAAGATATAATTGATATTCGATATCTACCGGGTTGGATTCAAATAAATGGGATAAATGCCACCTAACCATTTATTGGTTTTGCAACTTGGATCCTAGACTTTGATAATTAATGTTTTTGGAAACTAAAAGGGTATTAATTATTAAAGAGTTTAAATATTGAAAATACTAAACATATTTTGTTAAAATTTTGTAGTTAAATAATCCATTCTCATTACCATGAAATTGTCACTTTCTTTAATGACTTAATGAAACAATAACATTCAATAGATACAACTTCAATCAATGGGTTCATGTCTTAAGAGACAATCTTGTGAGGGATATGAATTTGTATACTCTTAAAGGTCCTACTCCTAAACTATTTGCTTTGAGCAATTGACTTAAACATGACACCTGGTAAAACCATCACTGCAATACTAAAGATGCTTCTAACATCAAACTAAGAATAGTTATTCCTAACTTCCAGGAAGTCTTGAATAATCTAGTTATATATCTGATGATATAATAAGTTAAGCAATATTCCAATAAATAAGTGATATTTTGTTTTAAACTGTCACACCCCAAACCAAGGATGGCGGAAACGTCCGGGGGTGGCGGACTTCATGTATAGTATCACAACAACGAGTACAATAGTGCTCAAAGTAAATACAACCATCATAAATATAATTGAAAGAGTTACACCATAGTATGAGTTTACATGTTTCAAAATCAATTACACTATGATGACAAAAATGAAATGTTTGACGATTCAACGTCCCATCCTCAAAAGTTGTTGATTTCCTGTTTCACTGATTTCCTGAGAATACAAGTAATTTCGAAAAAGTGTCAACAATTAAGTTGGTGAGTTCATAAGCTTTTGGATGTAGAGTTTGAAAACCTTTGTTTGTAATGGTAATGTGTACTTCAAGAAAAATCCATTATTTTCCTTATAAAAAGTCATGTAGTCTTAAATCCCAAGACCGAGAGTATGTGTGTATTTTGTACTAATAACGTGTTTGTAATTGTAATGTATACCCAAGAAAATCCAATATTTTCCTTATAAAAGTCATGTAGTCTTAATTCCCAAGACCGAGAGTATGTGTGTATTTTGTACTTATAACGTGTTTGTAATTGTAATGTGTACCCAAGAAAATCCAATATTTTTCTTATAAAAGTCATGTAGTCTTAAATCCCAAGACTCAGAGTATGTGTGTATTTTGTACTTACAACGTGTTTGTAGTTTTAGATAGATAAAACCCCTTTTTAAAGTAGCATTTTCCCCGTAAACTTGAAATATTGTTAACTCCCTATGTGAGTCGTTATAACCATACTATAACTAGAATGAACCTGCTACAACGTTTTTCAGACGTCAAGATCTTATGACTTTTGTCACCCGTAGACCTGCGGGTCGCTGATGTAGCTAGCAGCGAGGTGTGGGGTGTCAATCCCAATATAGATCTATACACAATTATCATGCTCTCCCTACAAGAGATTTTGGTTATAACTAACATGAATTTTTAACCCGTACTCTAGGAGTACAATTGAAGAATTGTCTCACAACTTACGTTAACGAGTTTATGTATAGTTTGAATGTAAACCTTTTCCGTGGTGGAAGTGAAATCACCCTTTGTGTAATAAATTTGTGATGTGAAATCCATAAACTATTCCTATTATAGTTTATCATGTAGCATATGAAAAACCCGTTTGTATTGAGTGTAAAACCTTTTTCTAAGTAAGTAGTATCTTTAGTAAAGCATAACCATAATTCTTATGTTTCACCTTGTATATTTGTAATGATAAAGGACTATTACAATTCAGTGAATAATTTATGCTATTTAAATGTAACTTAACAGAAAACACATGTAAAATATGAAATCATCAAAGATAAACACTTTGCTTAATATGTTACAAAGTGTTATGAAAGTTGTAAGCTGTTAACTAGTTTTTAATCTTTCTGTACTATTTTAGAAAAACCATATAAAAATCATACGAAGCCGAAAACTAAATCCGTAAACTCGGAGAGTTTAGTAATTGTGTCTAGTTTATTTCTTAATTTTTTTTATGATTTTTAGAAGTCTCTAACTTGTGTGAAAATGCTCATATTCACAGAATGGTCCGGATTTGTGTCTGAATTGATAGACAGTTTTATAAAAATCACCATAAATTGTAGAAAAATCGTATGGAGATGTGCAAGTAGTCATTAGAAAGGTATAAACCTGAACTACTTGCATATACAACAGTTTTGAAAGATATTAAGTTTAAGATAGTCAAAACAGTCTGTGAATGGGACTCAACTTTTTTGATGAAAGCTGTGGTTTGAGCTTAGTTAAGTTTTTGATGTATTAACTTGTATTCCCCCCCCCCCCCTTAAAACTAGAAGAAAACATGAAAATGTAGGGGTATGAACTCACCTTGAGTGATTTCCTTAGATGTATGCTGAAGAGAAAGGGTTTCCAAGTCAAGAACACTTGATAGGAGCTTGGAGAGTTGAAGAACTAAGAACAATTATGATGACATTTGTTATGAGAGATTCATAATCTGAGTGAAGGAGTGAAGAATGTTCAATGTAGGATGAGAATACTTACTGAATGAGGGTGAGAAGCTCAAAGGCAGCCTTGGAGTCTCGAGTTCTTTGAGAGGGAAATGAGAGAGAAGTGTTTGTTTCTTGGTGAGAGAGTGAGTAAAGTGGAAGGAGAGATGGGGGTTTCCAACTTTTGATCAAGATACCAGCTGGAGGAGAGGTGTGAAAGGACAAATAGTTGACTAGGTATGGATGAATAGTGACTGAGTGTTGTCTTATGTGGGTATGGGGGTTAACTTGAGTCATACTTCATGGAAATATCAACACTCTATCTCAATATCTCACCCACTAGATATTGTTCTTAAGTTGAGATTTCCCCCAAAATGTGATTAAAATATGAATATATATTTTAGTATATGTCAAAATATAAGTTTGGGTGAAAATCCCACGCGAAAATCATGAAAAACGAGCTTAAAACGCAAAAGTGGTCGAAAACCGGGAGAAAGAAGCGAACCTGCGAGGGTTCCGAAGCCAAAGGTGGATATTCCGAAGCTCTTTCATGGTTCCGAAGTGGGGAGTCCGAAGCTGAGATGCGAAATTGTCCGGTTCCGGACCAAGAGGGTTCCGGACCAAGAGGGTTCCTTTGGGTTTTCTCCTTTGGTTTTGGGCTCTTTCCGACTGAGGAATGTACATAGAGAGATTTGGGAGAGATTTCACATACTTGGAGAGATTTCACATACTTGGAGAGATTTGGGAGAGATTTCTCATGCTTGGAGAGATTTGGGAGAGATTTCACATACTTGAAGAGATTTGGGAGAGATTTCACATACTTGGAGAGATTTGGGAGAGATTTCACATACTTGAAGAGATTTGGGAGAGATTTCACATACTTGGAGAGATTTAGGAGAAATTTCACATACTTGGAGAGATTTGGGAGAGATTTCACATACTTGGAGAGATTTGGGAGAGATTTCACATGCTTGGAGAGATTTGGGAGATATTTCACATACTTGCAGAGATTTGGGAGAGAGATAGATACAATTGGAGAGATTAAGAGAGACTTTGTCGGGAGCCTTTATTAATGTTTTTCTTCGTAGTTCAAAGACCGTAGGCTTAGTTACATCCCATTTTGAGTGTTATACACCCCCGAAGGGCACGTGATAGTGTTTTATAGAGTTGTTACTTCCCTCCTTCTGATTAGGGTTTAGAATTTTGAACATTTGAATCTTTCAAGTGTTACTTTGCATTTAAGGTTTAGAGTCATACATTAGTAACCATAAAGAAATCCCTAATCATATTAACACTAGTCGAGTTGACCAGTTTGACTTTTTGACTTTCTTTGACTTTGACCTGACCAGAAAGTGACGGTTGTCACATTATCACCCCGTTAGAAGGAATTTTGTCCCGAAATTAGCACTTTGACCGGGACTTCAAGAGTTTGGGAAGAGGTGTGGGTATTTTTGTTTCATCTGATCTTCGCGTTCCCAGGTGAACTCGGGTCCTCGTTTAGCGTTCCAACGGACCTTCACTATAGGGATGCGACTCTGTTTTGTTCTCTTGATCTCTCGATCCATGATTTCTACCGGTTCTTCTATGAAGTGGAGACTCTCGTTGACCTCGATTTCCTCGAGTGGGATCACAAGAGTCTCGTCAGACAGACACTTCTTTAAATTTGACACGTGGAAGGTCGGGTGTACGTTCTTAAGTTCTTGGGGTAGCCGAAGTTTGTATGCCATCGGGCCAATCCTGGCAAGGATTTCAAACGGCCCGATATACCTTGGATTTAGTTTACCACGTTTACCAAAACGTATCGTTCCTTTCGATCGTGAGACCTTCAGTAGCACCCGGTCCCCAACCTGGAATTCCAAGGGTTTGTGTCGCTTATCGGCGTAGCTCTTTTGTCGATCTCGAGATGCTTTCAGTCTTTCTCGAATTTAAACAATATTTTCCATAGTTTCCCTTATGATTTCAGGTCCAGTGAGGGTGCTGTTAGGGACTTGCCCTTTTGCTAACTGTGTATCTCCCACTTCAGCCTAGCACAGTGGTGATCTGCACTTGCGGCCATAAAGAGCTTCAAATGGTGCGATCTTGATGCAAGTATGATAGCTGTTGTTGTACATGAATTCAATAAGTGGTAAGTGGGTATCCCACGCTTTACCGAAGTCAATAACACAAGCTCTTAGCATATCTTCCAATGTTTGAATATTTCTTTCGCTCTGCCTGTCGGTTTGTGGATGGTAGGTCGTACTCATGTCTAGCCTGGTCCCTAGAGCTTTCTGTAAGGATTGCCAGAACCGGGAAGTGAATCTACTATCTCTGTCAGAGATAATAGATATCGGCACACCATGTAGTCGTACAATCTCTTTGATGTACGTCCTAGTCAACTTTTCCATCTTGTCGGTCTCCTTTATTGGTAGGAAGTGCGTGGTAACTTGGTTATGAAATCCATGGTTATCTGCTTCCACTTCCTTTCGGGTATCACTGGTTGTTGTAGGAAACTTGAAGGCTTCTGTGATTCTACCCTGACCTTGGCACAGGTCAGATACTCGTCCACATATGTGGCGAGGTCAGCTTTCCTATTCGGCCACCGATATCGCTTTTTGAGGTCCAGATTCATCGTGTCTGAGCTTGGATGAACGGAGTAACGAGTTTTGTATGCTTCGTTTGTAACGACGCCCCTGAATCCACTAACTTCGGTGTCTAGATCCGGTTCATGGGATAACGTGTCCTGCCGCTCTTGCTTTCTAGGTTCTTATGATCGGTGAAGATTGTACATTTCGTGTCGTAGAGATAGTGCCTTCAGATCCCTAGGGTGAATACTACTGCTCCTAGTTCGAGGTCATGCGTGACCTAGCCGACCCCGTACGTCCTTATCCGTCTTGAGGCATAAGTAATGACTACTCCTCGGAGCGTTGCATAGGGCCTGCTTCAGTGTTTGGAGGGTGGTTTCTTGCTTCCCTCTCTAAGTGGTTTTTGATTCTCATTTGCCGTTTAGATCGGTAGGGAGCATATGGGTTCGGTTTATGCGACTAGACTCATTCAAATGATAAAACGTCCACTCGCACTCCTAGGTAGCCTTGTCCCAAAGTTCATGGTAGGACTCGTACCTGGTCCATCTATCATTACTCGCGCATATAGGTCATATGTAATTAAGGTTGGTAAGACAGTTGGATGGGTGACTCTGCCCCAAGTCCACAACCAGAAAAGGAACAGGAAATAGGGCAGAAACACACATCCAATGTCCGTAGAATCTTAATTATATATTGTCCTCGCGTATACACTTAGTAGTGATAGGTTGACTACATTCGTCCCAAGCCTCTGTACTTGAACTTTATCTGCTGCATGCGTGATATTCCCGAAGGGTCTGCTGGGAATACTTCGGAAAGGTTTCGGAGGACATAATACTCCTCCCATGAGTACTTCGAGGTTTCGCAACGAGGGATGACCCGGAGGTCCGTGTCGGATTTGTGTTTACGAGAGATGGGGGTTTCGATATTCAGCGAGTTAGGTGAAGGGTCTTTTCATAGTCATTCAATTAGGAAGGTGAGGACTAAACCAATCCAAATCGAATGACGACATCGAATATTTTTATTAAGACATGTGTTAAGTTGTATTCGTACGAAATATTTGTTAGGGAGATAGAGCACCCTGTGCTTCTTGTTAGTACGTTCTGTGTTGGTTGGTGTTATTATTACTGCAGATGATTCGCATTGCAACATCTAGTACTGATAGTAAATGTATTCTGATAATTAGCGAGGATACTTCATATTATGATCCCTAACAGGATTCTCTATGATTGCTGGATGTATATAAGTGTTTTGATTTGATTGAACGAGAGAGTATTTTAACTACTCTTTAAAAGAAGGAATTCTTATCAAACATACCACATACATTACAAACATATGGTACTTAAACGTTCTTGTTTTTGATATATTCCCAAAAGTCCTAGTAAGGTTCCTTGTTGCTCCTGCTGGTTCGGTTGTCACACTCCTCCTGCTCCTCTGTCATTCCTCTCAGTTGGACAGTCTTTCTTGAAGTGTCACGTTTCACTGCATAGGTGGCATACTAGACTTACGCTGGTATTAGTGATTGAAGCAATGAGCTGGACCTGAGTCCTGCAGAAGCGGGCAGTATGCCCGTTCCTGTTGCAGTTTTTACAGAGCATTACCCGACAAACCCCCTTGTGATGGTAGTTACACCTGATACACTTTGGGAGAGTTCCCATATATCGTCTGACCGGTGCTTGAGTGGCCGACGTTGTGGCTAATGTCGAGGCATGTGTCGTGACTGTTGTTGTAATTGCAGGGGCAGCCACAGATTGTTGTCTTTTAGCGCGTTTTTTAGATAGGTTGCGCTTCTTTTTGTCCCAAAACTCTTGTTTCTTGCTCTTAGGTTTGTGTCCTGAGGCGCCTTCGTTGGTAGACACCCGCTGGTGTTCTTGACTGTTACTGCGGTTAGTATTGCCGACACCGCCTTCGTCTCCGTTGGCGTTGTTAGCATTGAGTTGCGCCATGACGGCTGTCACGGCTGCCGTGACCGCAGCTTGAAAAGTAGCAGAGTCTATCTGCAGGATTTGTGCCTTGCTAGTTGGCTGGTTACCTCCTTGTGAAGACATAACTCTGTTGCATGGGGAGAAACGATTTCGTGAGTGGGGATGATTATTCCTAGTTATATCCTTACCATTTATATGCACATATATAAATTTCGCACTTTACTGAACTATTCTCGATGTTTCTGCTAACATTCCTGAGATGGAGTTATGGTAGTGGGTAGAAGTAGGTTTTGTACGACTGTTAAGTTTTACCCATCCTAGGATTATCCTTGCCCAAACACACTTAGCTGAGGAGTTATGATGGGATCTGGTGCATTAGTGTTGGCATGATCGCACCCTATAGGCCTACGAAGAAGGTACCTTTCGACCATAATGATTAAAAAGGCGAGATGGTAATGAGTCTTTATTAAGGGCTTATACGTCATGAGTTATCTAACTAAGTTTATCTTAGTTCTAAGCGCATCGCGTTCCGATTTTCATGGTGTTCTGAAAACAATTCATAATGAGAGTTTATATATACGAAACTTATGAATTTTTAGTAGTACTGTCCCAAATGAAATAATATGCATGCCCACTTCATTAGTATGATTCTAGTATATTTAGTTTTTAGAGAAAATTTTGTGCCTGATGCAGGTCTACACCACATCATTGCAAGGAGAAGTTCGGACTGCAAATAAATCCCTCGACTAGTGTAATCACTAAATCGCAGGGTCAAGCCTACACATGGAAGAGAGTACCATCAATGCATACTCATAACTCAATCTACAAGGTCTTGTGAGTAATATGAACTCTACTCATGACGATCCGTCCCTTGTGGTGCTTGAATCGAAGTCGATGCATCCTGTAGTTCTGCCAACCTGCGCTCGGCTGCGACCACTCTCTCTTCGAGTGTCGAGTGTCTATCCTGAAACTCCTTTTCCTTTGCCCGAGCGGTGATAAGGTCCTTAATGAGTTGGTCTCTGAAATAGTAGTCTCCTTCTAAGTCTCGTGTTTGTGAGATGGTAGTGTCTGTAGCAGTGCGCAGCTCCCTAACTCGATGTTCGTGATCTACTGGGTCATCACCGGGAGGGCTCTGTCAGCCGGTCCCCCCCATGGTTGAGGTCATTACAACCTCGTTGGTCTCCAAATGGCGATCGTTGTCGCTGATGGCGACTCCACCCCTCGATAAATGTTGTCCAATGGGGCACAGGTCCGATGTAGTCGAAACGGTTTGCGAGAACCCTGGATATGTACGGAGAGTTGATGACCTCTGGCTCCACTTCCGACTCTTTTCCGAAACATCCACTATCTCCCCGGGTTCGGAAAGTAGGAGTCTCCTGGTAAGTAGAATCTTGTTATGATGTCCGTGCGAGAATAGGGGTGGGGTAAGAGACATATTATATAGTCGTATTCCTAGAAATACTTATAGGGGTTTGGTCCTCCTTAGTTACTTCTATAATGACATGGTGCATACCAATTACATATAACAAAAGATATGATAGGCCTTCGAATAAGTGATCATACTCCAAAACCACAACCAAACAAGGAACAGGAAGTACAACAATGATCACAGATTCTAAGTCTATGATATCTAAGTTATATATAACCTTAGCGTATTCACTTAGTGATTATAGATCTACTAGCAAGAATCTGTTTAGTTTTTACATAAGTTATAGTACCACAAAATACTCCTATAGTATTTTAAATGTTATGTTGGGTTCTTAACGATTTTCTTGTATAGGAAGTTTTAGGCTTGTTGCTTACTACGACCATTCCCCGGCATACGTTAGTCACACCTCGGATAAATATAGTTGATCAGGCTATATTCATCCCAAGTCTGATTACATATCCCAAGGTCTACTCGTAGTGTCCAACTCCTCATTTTACTTTTGTATTGACCTAGATATGACACTATACTCCATGTGTGCATGTACTCATACTTTTTAACAAGAAACTATTTCATTTCTAAAAGTATAGTTATTTGAAAATGTTTAAATCAGAGACTTTAGTCCCAATGCATTTATAGTTTATATATCTTATGTGGTTCGATATACTTAGTTCACTATAAACAATGCTCTGATACCAATCTGTCACACCCCCAAACCAAGGATGGCGGAAACGTCCGGGGGTGGCGGACTTCATGTATAGTATCATAACAACGAGTATAATAGAACTCAAAGTAAATACAACCATCATAAATATAATTGAAAGAGTTACACCATAGTATGAGTTTACATGTTTCAAAATCAATTACACTATGATGACAAAAATGAAATGTTTGACGATTCAACGTCCCATCCTCAAAAGCTGTTGATTTCCTGTTTCACTGATTTCCTGAGAATACAAGTAATTTTGAAAAAGTGTCAACAATTAATTTGGTGAGTTCATAAGCTTTTGGATGTAGGGTATGAAAACCTTTGTTTGTAATGGTAATGTGTACTTCAAGAAAAATCCATTATTTTCCTTATAAAAAGTCATGTAGTCTTAAATCCCAAGACCGAGAGTATGTGTGTATTTTGTACTTATAACATGTTTGTAATTGTAATGTATACCCAAGAAAATCCAATATTTTCCTTATAAAAGTCATGTAGTCTTAATTCCCAAGACCGAGAGTATGTATGTATTTTGTACTTATAACGTGTTTGTAATTGTAATGTGTACCCAAGAAAATCCAATATTTTCCTTATAAAATTCATGTAGTCTTAAATCCCAAGACTGAGAGTATGTGTATTTTGTACTTATAATGTGTTTGTAGTTTTAGATAGATAAAACCCCTTTTTAAAGTAGCATTTTCCCCGTAAACTTGAAATGTTGTTAACTCCCTATGTGAGTCGTTATAACCATACTATAACTAGAATGAACCTGCTACAACGTTTTTCAGACGTCAAGATCTTATGACTTTTGTCACCCATAGACCTGTAGGTCCTGCTGTAGCTAGCAGCGAGGTGTGGGTGTCAATCCCAATATATATCTATACACAATTATCATGCTCTCCCTACAAGCGATTCTGGTTATAACTAACAGGAATTTTTAACCGTACTCTAAGAGTACAATTGAAGAATTGTCTCACAACTTACGTTAACGAGTTTACGTATAGTTTGAATGTAAACCTTTTCCGTGGTGGAAGTGAAATCACCCTTTGTGTAATAAATTTGTGATGTGAAATCCATAAACTATTCCTATTATAGTTTATCATGTAGCATATGAAAAACCCGTTTGTATTGAGTGTAAAACCTTTTTCTAAGTAAGTAGTATCTTTAGCAAAGCATAACCATAATTCTTATGTTTCACCTTGTATATTTGTAATGATAAAGGACTATTACAATTCAGTGAGTAATTTAAATGTAAATTAACAGAAAACACATGTAAAATATGAAATCATCAAAGATAAACACTTTGCTTAATATGTTACAAAGTGTTATGAAAGTTGTAAGCTGTTAACTAGTTTTTAATCTTTCTGTACTGTTTTAGAAAAACCATATAAAAATCATACGAAGCCGAAAACTAAATCCGTAAACTCGGAGAGTTTAGTAATTGTGTCTAGTTTATTTCTTAATTTTTTTATGATTTTTAGAAGTCTCTAACTTGTGTGAAAATGCTCATATTCACAGAATGGTCCGGATTTGTGTCTGAATTGATAGATAGTTTTATAAAAATCACCATAAATTGTAGAAAAATCGTATGGAGATGTGCAAGTAGTCATTAGAAAGGTATAAACCTGAACTACTTGCATATACAACAATTTTGAAAGATATTAAGTTTAAGATAGTCAAAACAGTCTGTGAATGGGACTCAACTTTTCTGATGAAAGCTGTAGTTTGAGCTTAGTTAAGTTTTTGATGTATTAACTTGTATTCCCCCCCCCCTTAAAACTAGAAGAAAACATGAAAATGTAGGGGTATGAACTCACCTTGAGTGATTTCCTTAGATGTATGCTGAAGAGAAAGGGTTTCCAAGTCAAGAACACTTGATAGGAGCTTGGAGAGTTGAAGAACTAAGAACAATTATGATGACATTTGTTATGAGAGATTCATAATCTGAGTGAAGGAGTGAAGAATGTTCAATGTAGGATGAGAATACTTACTGAATGAGGGTGAGAAGCTCAAAGGCAGCCTTGGAGTCTCGAGTTCTTTGAGAGGGAAATGAGAGAGAAGTGTTTGTTTCTTGGTGAGAGAGTGAGTAAAGTGGAAGGAGAGATGGGGGTTTCCAACTTTTGATCAAGATACCAGCTGGAGGAGAGGTGTGAAAGGACAAATAGTTGACTAGGTATGGATGAATAATGACTGAGGGTTGTCTTATGTGGGTATGGGGGTTAACTTGAGTCATACTTCATGGAAATATCAACACTCTATCTCAATATCTCACCCACTAGATATTGTTCTTAAGTTGAGATTTCCCCCAAAATGTGATTAAAATATGAATATATATTTTAGTATATGTCAAAATATAAGTTTGGGTGAAAATCCCACGCGAAAATCATGAAAAACGAGCTTAAAACGCAAAAGTGGTCGAAAACCGGGAGAAAGAAGCGAACCTGCGAGGGTTCCGGAGCCAAAGGTGGATATTCCGAAGCTCTTTCATGGTTCCAAAGTGGGGAGTCCGAAGCTGAGATGCGAAATTGTCCGGTTCCGGACCAAGAGGGTTCCTTTGGGTTTTCTCCTTTGGTTTTGGGCTCTTTTCGACTGAGGAAGGTACATAGAGAGATTTGGGAGAGATTTCACATACTTGGAGAGATTTGGGAGAGATTTCACATACTTGGAGAGATTTGGGAGAGATTTCACATGCTTGGAGAGATTTCACATACTTGAAGAGGTTTGAGAGAGATTTCACATACTTATCACCTATCCGGGTGTGTAACGTCCCAAAAATAAGACCATAAATTTTTCATTTTTAGATTAATAAGATATAAAACCATATCCTTATCATAAAACCAATGTTATCAAAATGTATCGATACATCATAAATATCAGAGTGAATCACAAAATATGGAATCGAGTGGTATGTGCCCTGCAATCATGCCAAGCTCATCCTTTACAAAACAGAAGCCGTAAGCACAAAGCTTAGTTAGCTCCCCAGAATACCACATACCATACATACATAAATAAACACATAATGGGCCCCACCCTGTCATCGGGCCCCGCCCGACATCGAGCCCCGCTCAGTATACATATATGTTAGTCATTGGGCCCCACCCTGCATCGAGCCCCACCCGATATACAGATCTGCTAGTCATCGGGCCCCGCCCAGTAAACATATAAAACATATAAACACATAACACATGTAATAATCACAAAGATAAATAGCATACACACTGGTCATCGGGCCCCACCCGGTAAGCATAATAGTACATAACACATGCAAGAGTCAATCAGACATCTAGCATCCTAACATAACAAAATCATGGGCCGGCATTAGTACCTTCGACCCACTGAACCCAGTTGGGAAACTCACCTCGCACTGCCGAATCTCACAGAAAGAATCTTCGGCTGCTGGCCAACTAAAATCCCCGCGCTAACAAACACAAAATAATCATCAAATCAATAATCAGATCCCGATCCACACTAAGTGTCCAAAATAGGGTAAAATACCTTTTTACCCTTTCCATAACTTGTTCCAAAGCCAAGGTCCAATCCAATTGACCAAAGGCCCACTTTCCATAATAATCACTCAAAGCCTAATATGGCCCAATTTTCTAAATTGGGCCCAAATCCCTTTCATGGGCCTTCAACCAAGGAGTACGATGAAATACCAACAGCCCAACAAAAGAATCTTGATGGCCCAATAAGGCCCTAAAAATCTAAGCCCAAACATGGCCCAAACCGAAGACCCAAGATTCTGAGGCCCAACCTATTGAGTACGCGGGGCGTACTCAGCTCGTATGCGCATCGTACATGCTTTAGTGCTTGTACACTAAGTGTACCTGTTTGTACGCCCAACGTACTCCTCCTATATGGCCAACTTCCATTTTCCAACTCCTAATCGATTAAGACCTCTATCTAAACTCAGATCTGACTTCCTTAAGATGGTTTATCACATAAAGTTGTCAACTTTACGTGCATGCATGGCTTAATGAGGCTCTAGAGATCAAAAGAGCTTAATAAATGACTTAATTCATGCATGAGACAATAAACACCATAAATTTTGCACCTTTAAGTATAAGGAACCCTCCAAACATCCATATCTACAAGATTGAGCTTCTAAAACGGCCTTAACCCATCAAGACCAACCAAAAAGGGACAAAGAAGCATAAAACCATAACATGAAGAGATCTAGGCAATGAGAAGACAAGGTATGAACTTTATACCTCAAAAGACTTACAAAATGAGTGATTATTTTAGATCTCTAAGCTTCACACTAAGCAATGCACCTTAAGCCTTCTTCAATCCCCTTCAAAATGAGCAAAATAAGCACCAAATTCTTCTCAAGAGCTCAAAGACACAAAATGATGGCTAAGGGTCGAGATTTAGGGTTTAGGAGGTATGGAGGCTAGTAAAGAGGCTAGCCCTAGGGACTTAAGGAGTTTATATAGGGTGCAACACCCTAAAATTATGGTTTCATTAAACCCTCGTACGCCCAGCGTACGAGGCCCCGATCCCGCGATCAATCCCTCTTAGTACGCTAAGTGTACCATGTAAAACGCCCCACGTACTAGCTTCTCAGCTAGTACGCTAAGGGTACCTTATGGTACGCCCCACGTACTAACCCCAAGGACCAGATTCCAAACAATACACCCCTACAGGGTCTAAACCGAAATGCACAATGAACCAAGCGTTACAAGTCTCCCCCACTTAAATTAGATTTTGTCCTCGGAATCATTCCTTACCATCCTAGGCAAACCAGACATCCTGAGCAACACAACCATAATCCCGAGCATACAATAGCTTTCCCAAAGGCAACCGAAACCAACCCTAGCAATCCAAACCCGAAGATGAACAAACCTTTATCAGCCCAAAACAATCTCATGCAGAACAACCACATCTACTTAACCTGAAATTTGAAGTCTCAAATTGGTCTGACTCCCTGACAGACCGCCCATACTTAACCATTGCTAAATCCATTCTACTTGACTCCCAAATTGACTACTCAACTTTTTATTACTAGAAACAGAATCATAGACGATACGCTGTTGCCGACAACTTTTCACTTGACCTAAGGGAGTAAATATTTCTTTCAAGGAAAGGCTCATCCTGATGTTAACTTCCTTTAATTGCCGAACCAACACATTGTTGCTAAAATCCTGAAATCCCATACTTACCTGACCTCCACATAGATAGAACAAATCCAAATCACAATCACAAGAGCCAAATCTACCATCAAAACTGAAAATATCCTTTAACCCTGAACCCTTCAACTGATGCCCTTGGCATACAAATACTTTAATTCATATCTTACTGAAATGAACACCTTGCACATAAACACTCGTGATTCCTAATGCGAGTTCCCACCAAAAACCATATCCGTACATGGTCGCATCCGGAGATCCAAGGACTTACACCTACATATCATCCGAAATCTTCTGATTCACGGCAACCCTTTACTAAACCTGGATATAAGATCCTCCGCCACCGTTGAGACTTCCAGTCTCTCACTTGGTCCAGCCACCGGGTTCCTAAGAGTCCAATAGACAAGGCTACCCTAGCCTAAGCATCCCTTTTTGCCACTCACTGACCACATAACCATTCCTACAAAACCAAAATCCAATACCTCGACCCAACGGTCTGTAACAGGTCCCACCTGCATTGCCATAATCACACGGGCCTCTCCCATGGGTCCCACCCAATCTATACCGCGGAGCGGGCTACACCCACAGGTCCCACCCAACAAGAGCTACACATGCCCGACCCCGCCTCGAACCCCAAAGGTCCTCCTCCTGAAACAGAGAAATGCATCCCGACACTCCTGCCCGTCTTGCCCAAGGCACGAACTGATCCCCTTTTATACTCATGACCACCTCAACGATAGACTACTTGAAACTGGTGAATTCTAAGATCCCATCGCAGTCTTAAAACACTTTTAACCAACCATGGTTACCACCCATGGTCCTACCACACCCCAAACCATCTCAACCCTAATTATCCTGAGTTGACCCTACATCCAACTGAATTCCAATCAGGTGTTCGGTTCTTGTTGTGAACCCCAAATCCTTCATCAAACAAGAACATGCAGCGAGGCTCTACCACAACCCTCAACCTGGATCCATCCACAAGCTTGCTATACATCACAAAGAAGACGTCGACCAGCTGTTGGAAGTTTCCTGAACTCCCAACTTACACAACTTCAATTCAGACGGCCACTAGGTCGTCTCTCCTCTTGATCGGGATGTGAAACTTGCCCTAGTTCCACACCCGATCCAACTCCTGAAAATTCTGATCGATTCTCCCCCACTTGAATTCGTCGAAGCTCTCACATCCCACAAAATTTTGATGGATTCCCAACCCATCTTATCTTCATATACATGAACTGACTATGACCTGTGCTTACCAGTACTAGCCTTCCATTACTAGCCAATCTCGATGATCACCCAACTCTTGAAATCCAGATGGATACTCCTCGGAATCTCAGCAAGCCCGATAACCCCAATCGATTTCTATAATATGACACTAAACCCTTAAGTCCTTTATGTTGGTGACTAAAGACCAAACCCTTTCTCTGAACTGGTGAATCTTCATCCCAACTTCCCATCCTCAAAAGAATCTCTGAATTATAACCATCTATAACCCTTGCGATAATAAAATTCACTGGCACTTCCAATGACCAACAACTCATGCGACTGCCACGACCATCTTCTTGCTACCGCTCCTTCCCTAGCAACGGTAGTGATTGAACCCAAGGTTCTTCCATGGACAACTGCCGATCATACCAGAACAAATGCTAACATGACTTAACTCTTACTTCA
The DNA here is from genome assembly GCF_052849685.1 of Lactuca virosa. Classification (NCBI taxonomy): domain Eukaryota; kingdom Viridiplantae; phylum Streptophyta; class Magnoliopsida; order Asterales; family Asteraceae; genus Lactuca; species Lactuca virosa. The sequence continues at coordinate 3,341,075 of NC_136434.1, forward strand.
TTGGAGAACTAACCAGCTAATCCAACCATAAACCTTCCAAATGATACCCCTGAATTGAACCCCCCCCCCAACGAATCAGAACAACAACCAAACAAATTGAAACCCGCTCAGCAAGATACGACTCACTAAAGACTCTTGGCATGCAAAATAGCATATAACAATTCTTGATGATATAACCCAGACAATAATAGAGAACCAAACCAGATATAATGCTCACCCAAACCAATAAAAATTCATAAGCAATATAAATTCTGAAAATAATCAAGAAGAAAGCAAAAGATAACATACCCGCAACAGCACTTGATGGAACCCTGGTCTCCCCTAACTGACATTGCAATACTCGGCTCCTCCCAGTTGGGGCTCCTGCCCCATCTTCATGACCATCAGAGATCCTCAAAGTAACCAGAGCATGTGCACTCACTGCTCCACCCCTCAACATCAGACAGCCGACCTTCTTGTGGCCTACTTGATTGCAGCGAAAACATAAGGGGCTTGCCCCCTGAGTAAAATCCTGACTGACATGGCCAACTCTTCCACACTTGTAGTAGTCCATGCCCCTAGAATGAAAAACCCCATCGTTTCGCTTCTCGCACGTGCTACACTAACCCCGGTCCTGCTGGACCCTCAATCGTTGATCTGAAGTCTTGGGTCTCTTCGCAGGACCCTCAACTGCATGTACATGCTCTGGCTCCCTCTTCCCCAGGTGCTCCAAATCAATCTCCTACTCCTGGGTTACCCCGACCATCCCATCATCCGTATGAGCATCAAAGGTTCGACCCTTGGACCCGAAGACCAATCTATCAGTGACACGTCCCATGATGACGGGTAACTCCTTGCGTAAGGCTAGCAAAACCTCCACGGTAATCCAATCATGGGGTCGACCCTCCTGAATACATGGTGCATAACCCACTTTCGATCCCAAATGGCAAGAACTAGCAATAGGATCCTTCTCCCTAAAGGATTCTAGGGCTCCACAAGCTTTGGGCTCCAGATGAGCCCCCAACTGCCCTGCCACAACCCCGGCCCGAAAGGCCCCGAGATGACCATCCAAGAGCTCCAAAATCCCTTCCTTGACTGAACCAAAGATCACAGGTCCAAGATACTGCGGGTAATCTCCGATGAGATGAACTCCCGCATGCGCTCATTGATCGGCTCAACACCTGCACCTGAGCCTAAATCTGAACCCGAACCTCCTTCCCGAGAGCTCATCACCATATTGAAAAACAACATGCAATTGATCAAAACATACCGCAAAATCCTCATCCCAAAGGCTTCCTAGATTCTTCAAAACTTTCCCCGATTCGAGTACGGATCCTGTGATTTAAGTAGTACATGCCCAATACTACCTTCCACACGTATCCATAATTTCCTCAAGAATCATCCCAAATCCTTTAAGTGGTACGAGCCCCACCCTACATCGAGCCCCGCTTAGTATACATGTATGTTAGTCATTGAGCCCCGCCCTACATCGAGTCCCGCTTGATATACAGATCTGTCGGTTATTGGGTCCTGCCCAGTAAACATATAAAACATATAAACATATAAACACATAACACATGCAATAATCACAAAGATATATAGCATACAGATTGGTCATCGGGCTCCGCCCGGTAAGCATAATAGTATATAACACATGCAATAGTCACACAGACATCTAGCATCCTAACATAACAAAATCATGGGCTGGCATTGGTGCCTTCGACCCGCTAAACCCAGTGGGGAAACTCACCTCGCACTGCCGAATCTCACAGAGAGAATCTCAATGTAACATCTGTAAAAATCAAGCCAGTTTAAAACTTTTTAAAGCATTCAAAAACCAATAGTTATTACAAAATGTTTTCAAAATAGTTTCATGTCATAGTATCCCAGAAATCAAAATCTTAAAATGTGAGGAGGTACACGATCCAGACTTCGCCTTCCCGCGATCATCTGAAGCACCTGAAACAAAATCAACAACTGTAAGCCTGAAGCTTACTGAGTTCCCCCAAAATACCAACGCCATACAAACCATAACAATATCATATAAACATCATGCATATATAGAGTCTACAGTACGACTGGTCCGCCTCACCGGGCCTTCAGTCTACCTGGTCCACTCTCAGAGTCTACAGTATGACTGGACCGCCCTCACCGGGCCTTCAGTCTATCTGGCCCACTCTCAGAACCTTCAGCATGTCTTGTCCACCCTAACGGGCCTTCAGCCTGTCTGGACCGTTCTCCGGGCCTTCGGCCTGACTAGTACGCCCTACTGGGTCTGTAGTCTATCTGGGCCGCCCTGGGTATGTTGACCTAGAGCACAAAGCAGGACCGCCTCAACCCACCTCCAATCATACAAATAACACATAATACCATACGCTAGCTAGCATGTATAGATAATCATACAGATCTAACAGATCACTAATCATAACATCATCCTATATGTCAGGATACTGATCTAACAGATCACTAAACATAGCATCATCCTATAACCAGGATACAAATCTAACAGATCACTAACATAGCATCATCCTATAACCAGGATACAGATCTAACAGATCACTAACATAGCATCATCCTATAACCAGGATACAGATCTAACGGATCACTAACATAGCATCCCTATAACCAGGATACAAACCATAAAGGGTCGGCCTTGGTGCCTTAGACCCTGTTGATATAGTGAGAAGAACTCACCTCACAATGTCAAATTGAACTGAAAGAATCAAGCTCCCGAATCACAGTTCCAAACTCAAACACCTACAATCATCATAGTACCAATTCTATCAAAACCCCAAATTACCAAAATACCCTTAGAGTCAAACTTGGTCAACCCTGGTCAAAGTCAACAGTCAACAGTCAAGGTAAGCAGTCCTTGTTGACCCAACTCGTTGAGTGCATCTAGCAACTCGTCGAGTTCCTTCAGAACTCAGAAATCGTGAAAACCCGAGTCAACTCGCTGAGTTACCAAACAACTCGTCGAGTCCATGTAGTGTCCAGAAGATTGGGAAAACTCTTGTCAACTCGCTGAGTCATCTCACCCACTCACCGAGTTCAACCAAAATCCAGAAGGCGGGTAAACCCTATCCAAATCGTCGAGTTCCTTCATCCCTTTTCTCATTCAGACGCTTTTAAGCGAAACCAAGGCTCCAAACTATAGATCTAGCCTTCTAGGGTGTAGTTACCATGTAAAGTTGCCAACTTTACGTGGATGCAAGGCCTCATGAGGTCAAAATGCTAAAGCCAAGCTTGATAATAGGTTTATTGCATGGAGAAAGGCCAAAACTAGATAAAGCTAATAACTTTATGACTATGGAGGCCTAGAGGAGTCCAGATCTGAAGTTACAACTTCAAATCATGCTCAACGTCCAAAAATGGATCCAAAGTGGGTTAAAAAGACCCTAAACTCTTGAATGGAGAGATCTAACAAGGATATGATCAAGGTAATGACTTTTTAACTTCAAAAGAATGCCAAAACGAAGTAGATGCTGGATCTACAAGCTCCTTCTCGTTCAAAGCTTCTCAATCTTCAAGTTTCTTCACGAAAAGCACCAAACACACACTCTTTAGCCTCACACACACTCAAAATAGAAGTTTAGCACGATTAGGGTTTGTTTATGGACATGAAGGCGGTAAGGGAAGCTGGAAGGAGGACTTAAGGTTCTTTAAATAGGGTGCAAAACCTAAAAATTAGGGTTTTCAAGCACAACCTCTACTTGTCGAGTTAGGTCCTTCAACTAGTCGAGTAGGTTCTAAGATTCATGCGGGCTGACCAGGTTCTACTCGACGAGTTGGGGCCTCCAACTCATCGAGTTGCCCTAATAATATGAATATAAAAGCTTTAAATTTATACCTGGGATTCGGGATGTTACACTCTGGCAGCTGGCCAGCTAAAATCCTCGTGCTAACAATCACAAAATAATCATCCAATCATAAATCGTATCCCGATCCACACTAAGTGTCCAAACTAGGGTAAAAGACCTTTTTACCCTTACCATAACTTGGCCCAAGGCCAAGGCCCAATCCAATTGACCAAAGGCCCAATTTCCATAATAATCACTCAAAGCCCAATATGGCCCAATTTTCCATATTGGACCCAAATCCTTATCATGGGCCTTCAAACAAGGATTCCAATGAAATACCAATATCCCAACAAAAGAATCCTTATGGCCTAACAAGGCCCTAAACATCTAAGCCCAAACATGGCCCAAACCGAAGGCCCAATATTTCGAGGCCCAACCTGTTAAGTACGCGGGGCGTACTCACCTCGTACCCGCAACATACATGCTTTAGGTCTTGTAAGCAAAGCGTACATGCTTGTACACCCAACGTACTCCTCGCATATGGCCAACTTCCATTTTCCAGCTCTTAATCGATTAAGACCTCCATCCAAACTCAGATCCGACTTCCTTAAGATGGTTTATCACGTAAAGTTGCCAACTTTACGTGCATGCATGGCTTAATGAGGCTCTAGAGCTCAAAAGAGCTTAATAAATGACTTAATGCATGCATGAGACCATAAACATCATAAACTTTGCACTTTTAAGCATAAGGAACCCTCCAAACATCCAGATCTACAAGATTGAGCTTCTAAAATGGCCTTAACCCATCAAGACCAACCAAAAAGGGACAAAGAAGCATAAAACCATAACATGAAGAGATCTAAGCAATGAGAAGACAAGGTATGAACTTTATACCTCAAAAGACTTGCAAAACGAGTGATGATTTTAGATCTCTAAGCTTCACACTAAGAAATGCACCTTCATGATGGGTTTGAGCCATAAGAACTTTCCTATGTGCACATGCAAACCCTAATGCTTGGATCTAGGTTTCTCTAACTGAACATGCAATTTATCCAAGTCTTGCAAACCCTAGATCTAGTGAGTATAATTCAAATTTGAAGAGACAAATCAGATCTAGATGATTACCTCTTGTTGCTTGCTTGAATCTTCTTGTTTTTGGAGCTTAGAGTCACAATTGTCACTCCTATAATGGCTTACAAACACCAACTAGCAAGAGGATGATTTGGAGAGAGGATGTAGGCACAAAATCAGCTCTTGGAACTCCTTAGGGTTTCTGGTAGTCGATTTCTGTAGCCCCTGGGGTCTTTAAATACTTGAGCTGCTAGGGTTACATCCTAAAACCCTAATTGAATAACTTAGGCCCTAAGCAATCCAAAGATCCTTCTAGATTGAGGCTTGGACGAATTCAAGGAGTCCATACACCTTAATTTCGTCCACCCTATAATCCATAAGGATCCATAACCCAAAACCAACTATCACACAATTGACAGTTCCAGTCCCCTTTATTTAATTAATCTCTTTTAGTCACCAAATTAATTCTTAATTAATCTATGACCAATATTAATTAAATAATATGATTATTCCTTTAATATATTATTCTCATAATATATTAATAAATCATAATATCTTCTTTCTCTCTTCATAAATCACCCTGTCAAGTTGCTATGGTGAAGGCAACCCAAAAGGACCATGCACAACCGGGTCAAGTACTTACCAAATATAGTTACTGGCTTAGACACTAATCCAACAGTCTCCCACTTGGATAAGTCTAGTAACTACAAATGCAAGCACAATCCGATTAGCAATCGTAGCTCTCAAAGATGCTGTCGAACTCTGATCTTATCAGTAACTTGTCCTTTAGATAAGGGATCGTATAATCCTCTGTTCTAGATATCATGTGGACAATTACATGGAACATAGTCATACTTATTGTCCATCAGTTAGTTTCTCAATCTCAGATTCATTTGACATAGAACTTAATTGAACACATCAATTCAATCCTGACCGGGCCCGACACATAACTCAAATCAAATCATCGAGGGGCCCTGATATCGCTTTTACCCTCTTAGGATAAAAGGAACAGATAAACTTCGACTTATATGCATTTATTATCCATTAATCAAATCATACACAACAATGCGTTTTATAACATCAACTTACTGATGCGTTTAGGCATTATCAATGCTCAACCAATTAGCAAACAACAAATCATATATTTAGGTTTTAAGACCATATGATATTACCGTCTTGCGATCGCTCGTGATGAATTCCATGAAGCGAGTCCAGCAAGCGTGGGTTTATTCCAATGCTCAAATCAAGTTCATAAGCACTCATGAACGTTGTAGCAAACCTTTGTCATGTCTAATACATTTTAGACATTCTACACACCAATTCATGACAGTCTTCATTCATATCTACTTCCAACATATGAACGACTGTGGACTGTTCGAATAATTCGATTATTATCAAATAATTCAATTATTCAGGAAGTCAAAACATGAAAAATGAAACAATAGTAAATGATTAACATAAGACAGTAACATTACTAATAAATAATACTCTTTTATTAAATCATCGAATGTTAATAACAACTTATCTATTACACGTTTCTAAACTATCTAATCTAAACTAATATCATCCTTCAGCCCAATGCTCCTAGCGTGCTGCAAGTGCTTAACCCTGCTCAGTCCCTTCGTAAACGAATCTGCTGGGTTATCCTCTGACGATACCCTCTTCACTACGAGGAGTCCTTCTTCCACCCGATGTCGAATAAAGTGATATTTTCTGTCGATATGTCGAGATCTACCGTGATCCCTTGGTTCCTTGGTCAAGGCAACCGCTCCTTCATTATCACAAAAAATTTCCATAGGCTCTTGTATGGCCGGTACAACTCCAAGGTCTCCAATGAAGTTCTTCAACCATATTTCCTCCTTTGATGCATCGCTCGCCGCTATATACTCTGATTCGCACGTTGAATCAGCTACGGTCTCCTGTTTGGAACTTTTCCAGGTCACTGCTCCTCCATTAAGGGTAAAGACCCAGCTCGACTGCGAACGGTAGTTGTCCCTGTCGGTATGAAAACTGGCGTCACTGTACCCTCGCACCTTTAAGTCATCACTCCCACCGAAGACTAGAAACCATTCCTTGGTCCTCCGAAGGTACTTAAGAATATTCTTGACTGCGATCCAATGCGCTCTGCCAGGGTTCCCTTGATATCTGCTGACCATGCTCAAAGCGAAGGCCACATCAGGGCGAGTACAAGTCATAGCATACATGATTGAACCAACTGCGGAAGCGTAAGGTACTCGTCTCATCTCTGCTATCTCGACTTCAGTACTCGGACTTTGAGTCTTACTCAACTTGGCATTACTTTGGATTGGCAACTCCCCTTTCTTTGAATTCTCCATACTAAAACGTTTTAGTACTTTGTCCAAGTAAGTATTCTGACTAAGTCCTATTAGTCTCTTACTTCTGTTTCTCACTATCCTTATTCCCAAAATATAGGAAGCCTCTCCGAGGTCCTTCATAGTGAAGCACTTCCCGAGCCAGGACTTAACCTCCTGCAGTGTCGGGACGTCGTTTCCTATGAGTAGTATGTCGTCGACATACAATATGAGGAAGCTTACTATACCCCCACTGGCTTTGACATATACACATGATTCATCTTCGCTTCGCAGAAAACCAAACTCTTTGACCTTCTCATCAAAACAAAGATTCCATCTGCGAGACGCTTGCTTAAGTCCATAAATGGACTTCTCAAGCTTACACACTCTATTGGGATGCTTCGCATTGACAAAACCCTCTTGGCTGAGCCATGTAAACATCCTCAGCCAACTTCCCATTAAGGAAAGCGGTCTTGACATCCATCTGCCATATTTCATAGTCATGAAATGCAGCAATGGCCAGCATTACCCTGATAGACTTTATCTTCGCAACTGGTGAGAAGGTTTCGTCGAAGTCAACTCCAGGAGTTTGAGTGAAACCCTTCGCAACCAATCGTGCCTTATAAGTGTGCACATTCCCATCCACGTCAGTCTTCTTCTTGAAGATCCACTTGCACCCGACCGTCTTACGACCTGGTACATTGTCAACCAAATTCCAAACTTGGTTGTCATACATGGACTGAATCTCGTTGTCCATAGCCTCTTTCCATTTTGCAGACTCCGGGCCTGCCATGGCTTCCTTATAGCTATTAGGTTCGTCCAGATTCACTAGTGTACTATCACTAATGAACGTATCCCCTTCTGTAGTAATATGAAAACCATAAAACTGGGGTGGAACACTAACCCTTTCGGAACGTCTAAGAGGTAAGGACTTGTCAATTGGTTCAACCGGAGTTTCCTCCTCGGGTTGAGCGCCAGTGTTAGAGGTTCCTTCATCGCTCGACTCTTGACTCTTCAAGATCGATTTGCCTCCCACTGTCTCCTTGGCTTATGAGTTCTCGCTCTCGGAAAACCCCTCTCCTCGCGACGAAGAAAACATTGTCACTCGGTATGTAGAAGAGATATCCAAAGGATTTCTGCGGGTAGCCGATGAAAATACATCGCTCACTACGAGGTTCGAGCTTGTCGTGAGTCTCTCGTCTTACGAAAACCTCGCAACCCCAAACCTTGATATGTGCCAACGAGGGAGCCTTCCTTGTCCACATTTCGTGAGGTGTTTTGGCAACCTTCTTCGTAGGGACTAAGTTAAGGATATGGGTGGTAGTCTCTAAGGCATACCCCCAGAATGAGATAGGTAGTGAAGCACGACTCATCATGGAACGAACCATGTCTAGCAAGGTTCGATTACGCCTCTCAGCCACACCATTCAACTGTGGTGTCCTAGGTGGCGTCAATTGCGAAACTATTCTGCATTCCTTGAGATAGTCGTGGAATTCAAGACTTAGGTACTCTCCACCTCGATCAGATCGAAGCATCTTGATTTTCCTGCCCAACTAATTCTCCACTTCTTGTTTAAACTCTTTGAACTTTTCAAAGGTTTCTGACTTGTGCTTGATTAAGTAGATATACCCATATCTGCTATAATCGTCTGTGAAAGTCACATAGAAGCGATTCGCATCCCTTGTGGTGGATCTAAAGGGTCCACATACATCTGTATGTATGAGGTCCAATAAACCCTCACCCCTCTCACAAGTGCCAGTGAAGGGTGACTTGGTCATCTTTCCAAGTAAACAAGACTCGCACACGTCATCGTCCCTAAGGTCGAATGACTCCAACACACCATCCTTTTGGAGTTGGGCTATGCGTTTCTTGTTGACATGTCCAAGACGACAATGCCACAAGCATGCTTTATCCATACTATTGGAAGAATCCACACACAACATATCATTTCCTAAGTTATCTACAACCATCACAGTTTCATATATTCCATTACAAGGCAATGCTTCAAAATATAAAACATTATTAAGATAAGCACAAATAGAACCTTTTTCATTATCAAATGAATATCTAAAACCTTGTCTATATAAACCATGAAATGAAATGATGTTTCTAGCCATATCTGGCGAATAGCAACAACTATTCAAATTTAAATCTAATCCATTACTAAGCACTAAGGAGTATACTCCAATCTTGGTCACAGGCGACGATCTTCTGTTTTCCATGATCAGATTCATCCTTCCATGCTCCACATCCCTATCTCTTCTTAGTCCCTGCAAGTCAGAACATATGTGAAAACCACATCCTGTATCAAGAACCCAAGAAGTAGCATGTGATAAACCATTAGATTTAATTGTGTAAATACCTGCAAAAGATGGCTTGATCTTCCCATCCTTTATGGCCTGCAGATATTCTGGGCAGCTTCTCTTCCAATGCCCTATCTTGTGGCAGTGGTGGCACTCTGCCTCCTTAGGGTTTGAGTTGGGTTTAGCATAACCAACTTTGGTTCCACTAGAAGAGGTGCCATCTTGGGACTTTCCCTTGTGGTGGCCCCTTGAGGGAGCCTTCCTCTTCTTACCCTTCCCTTGCCCTATTGCCAAGACAGGGGCAGCAGCAGGAGTTAGAGTTGATGCAACAGATTTATCCTTGAAGTTGCTCTCAGCAGTCCTCAACAAGCCCTGAAGCATGCTCAAGGAGACCTCTTCCTTATTCATGTGGTAGATCATGCGGAACTGGCTATAGCAGGAAGGCAATGAGTGAAGGATGATGTCAACTGCCAGCTCTTCATCGAAGTTCACATTCAACTTTAGCAGGCGATCGACATATCTCTGCATCTTTTGCAGATGAGCGGTAAGGGACTCTCCATTACCCATTTTGGTAGTGATCATCGAAGTGATGATCTCATACCTTTCTTGCCTAGCGCTCTGGTGGTAGCGTTCCAGCAGATCCTGATGCATCTCATAGGGGTACTTGTCCTCATAGGACTTCTGGAGTTCTGCAGTCATAGTCGCTAGCATAATGCAATGGACTTTCGTGGCATCACGCTCGTGGGCCTCATAGGCCGCGATCTCTTCGGCGGTAGCAGTGTCGATGTCAATCTCCTTTAGCTTCTCATCAAGGACATATTCTTTGTCCTCGTAGCAAGTGACCATGCGAATGTTGCGGATCCAATTACTGAAATTGGTCCCATCAAAGATCACTTTCCCATACAAGTTCATGAGTGAGAACGAACCAGAGGAGTTTGAACCAGAAGCGTTGTTGTTTGCGTTCGACATCTGAAAAAGAAAAATAACAAAGTTGATTAGAAATTAATTTCCCCAATTAATCACCCAAATGAAAAATTTTGGGCTAGGAACCAACAACATTATTCACAAATTAGAAAAGGGATGCCGTAATCTAACAAGTAAATAATTTGAAGGCAAGTGAATGTCGATTCACTAATTCTCCACCATGAAAAACGAAAAAGAGATTAAGTTTTAAATGTATTGAAAAACTCCTAGATCTTTTGAGATTCATTGAACTTTTCAATGGCATGTTTAAATCTCGATATGCCCCTCTAGTTTGTGACTGGGATGCCGAGGATCACAAAGCGGGTGTGAATAACCATGCAAATGTACATGGTGCCCTCATTGTTACAGTCACCTATTCGATGTGCCGGTTAGCCACACACGCTCCATCGAACTATGACAAACAATGAGTCACCCTTTGCCACCTTTGCTTAGAACCCAATTAATGTGCCGGTTAACCACACACGCCCCATTAACGTCTTAGCAAGGGTACAAAGTGTAATTTCATGGAATTGCATCAAATTCACTTTTGCCTAAAGTAACTAAGATTGGGAATTTTGTAAAAACATTTAGTTATTTTATATAGATTCATTATACTTTTAAATGAGGAAAGTTTGTCCTATCCTACCCGTTCGGCTAACGACCCTCCACCAATCAAGGAAGCGGTGGGTGAGAATGGACACCCACTAAACGGCCATTTTATAGGCCATAACCTTATACCCCCTTATAGATCGCCTTCGTGAATGAGACCTACTAACGGTAAGACTAGCATTTAAGTTATACATATATATATATATATATATATATATATATATATATATATATATATATATATATATATATATATATATATATATTAATCTTATAATATTTTAAGTATAAGGTTGAATTTTAAAACTTGTAAAATTCTAAGGTTTGAAATTTAAATAGTTCAAATTAAAACTTGTAAACACAAAACTTAAATTTCAAAACTTGAGGGCAAGTTTTGAACTTTTTCAAAACATAAAGGATCAAATAGCAAATAATATAAATTAAACAGTTAATTTAATGATTATCTAAATTTGACCTAGTCAATATTACTTGCAAGACAATTCAACAATTAATTCAAATAATCAACTATTATCAAATAAGGAAATTATTATTTAAACAATTGGTAATTATCTTTTGTTTTGATGAGGATATTGACAAAAGGATGATAAAATTCGAATTTTATTGAACCAAAACGATTTAGGTAAGTATCCTCAAGCAAAACAGCAAGAAATCCCGAAAATCACTCTGACAGGCGCTCCGACTCGCCGAGTCCCCTTATGGACTCGTCGAGTTCATCCTACTCGTCGAGTCCACAATGGGACTCGCCGAGTCTGTCAGTCAGAAGGCAGAAAAATGATTTTTCCAAAGCTTGAACAAATAAACAATGCATCAATTCAATAGAAATCAATCAAAGCTCTGATACCACTGATGGGTTTGAGCCATAAGAACTTTCCTATGTGCACATGCAAACCATAATGTTTGGATCTAGGTTTCTCTAATTGAACATGCAATTTATCCAAGTCTTGCAAACCCTAGATCTAGTGAGTATAATTCAAATTTGATGATACAAATCAGATCTAGATGATTACCTCTTGTTGCTTGCTTGAATCTTCTTGTTCTTGGAGCTTAGAGTCACAATTGTCACTCCTCTAATGGCTTACAAACACCAACTATCAAGAGGATGATTTGGAGAGAGGATGTAGGCACAAAATCGGCTCTTGGAACTCCTTAGGGTTTCTGGTAGCCGATTTATGTAGCCCTTGGGGTCTTTAAATACTTGAGCTACTAGGGTTACATCCTGAAACCCTAATTGAATAACTTAGGCCCTAAGCAATCCAAAGATCCTTCTAGATTGAGGCTTGGACGAATTCAAGGAGTCCATACACCTTAATTTTGTCCACCCTATAATCCATAAGGATCCATAGCCCAAAACCAACTATCACACAATTGACAGTTCCAACCCCCTTTATTTAATTAACCTCTTTTAGTCACCAAATTAATTTTTAATTAATCTATGAGCAATATTAATTAAATAATATGATTATTCCTTTAATATATTATTCTCATAATATATTAATAAATCATAATATCTTCTCTCTCTCTTCATAAATCACCCTGTCAAGTTGCTATGGTGAAGGCAACCCAAAAGGACCATGCACAACCGGGTCAAGTACTTACCAAATATAGTTACTGGCTTAGACACTAATCCAACACTTCAACCTTCTTCAATCCCCTTCAAAATGAGCAAAATAAGTATCAACGTCTTCTCAAGAGCTCAAAGACACAAAATGATGGCCAAGGGTCGAGATTTAGGGTTTATGAGGTATGAAGGCTGATAAAGAGGCCAGCCCTAGGGACTTAAGGAGTTTATATAGGGTGCAACACCCTAAAATTATGGTTTCATTACACCCTCGTACGCCCAGGGTAATCCTCGTACGCCCAGCGTACAAGGCCTCGGTCCCGCGATCAATCCCTCTTAGTACGCTAAGTGTAACATGTGGTACGCCCCGTGTACTAGCTTTTCAACTAGTACGCTTAGCGTACCTTATGGTATGCCCCGCGTACTAACCCCAAGGACCAAATTGCAAACAATACACCCCCACAGGGTCTAAACCGAAATGCACGATGAATCAAGCGTTACAAGGTGTCTATCTCACCTCGGGTTAAATCTGGCTATGCCTTCCTTGGAGATTTTCCGGTATGGAGCAACATGTTGTGAGGGATCGATTAGGAAGAGGAGAGCTGTTCGGTAGGTAGATTCATAGTTTCCTATGCTTATATTCCTACTTGATTATTTTTTTGATTATATATGTCGACATATCGTTATGGGTGAGGTTGAGGAGGTCCTGATGTGTGATGTATGCCAAGATACCAGGTGTGGGCTGGCTGTAGGCCATAGGCACCGAGGCTCGGGAGGAGCGGTTGGGTTGAGGCAGCAATCCAAAAATCCCAAGAGCAATCCAAACATAAGTTGAGGGTCGGGAGGGAAATCCAGACTTATATTGTGGGCTCAGGGAACAATCCAGACATAAGCTGATGGTTGGGAGGGCAATCCAGACTTATGTTGTGGGCTCAGGGGTAATCCGGTCGGATGACTATGGACCGAGCATGCATGCTTGTATATGTATTTTTGTGTGGGGTATTTTCTCGGAACTCACTAAGCTTTGTGCTTACCCAATTGTTTATGTTTCCAGGTACCATCGGTGATTGTGGGAAGAGGAAAGGTGTAACTGTACACACTCATTAGCAGCATTGAGGAATCCGCGTTCATTATATTACTCTGATTTTTAACAAATGTAATTTGGAACAAATAGTTTTCTTAACATGGATTTTTTGATTGCGAAGTTTTACCTTAATTAAAAATGGAAAATTTCCGCTGTGAAAATGGGACGTTACAAGTTGGTATCAGATCCCTAGTTTGAGGGATTTGGAGGAACACTTGTGTGAATCGAAACTCAAACCAGGATCCGAGAAATTTTAACAAAATATTTTTTTCAAATAAATTCTAATATACGGTTGGGTCAGATACATGGGCTCGGTCTCTTGTCATGTTCTTGTTTGATTGTTGGCTTGGGATCGGGAACATGGATGTCTGACTTAACCTGTGTTTTACAAGAAGATGGGATGTGTAAAGTCATCCAGAGCCCAAACTAGAAAGTGATTCCCAAAATACTCGTACTGTTTATATATGTTGAATTTGAACTTGCTGATATGTGAACTGTTATTAATGCATGTTGGTGGATAAGCTAAGGATTTTTTCAGGAACTATTGGATAATATTGCCTGATTTATGTGATGCTTTATGGTTTAGTGAATTGCTTGTTATATGCTATTTGATTATGTGAATTGCTAGGTGTATGTTGTATAGTTGTACATAGTTAGGATTATATAGCCTTAGAATGATTGAATTAGCCTTATTTTCAGTTCCTTGTTTGGTTGTGGTCTTAAGGTAGAGTCAATTATTCGACTATCTATCTGATCTTGTATTGTGTACAACTAGCATGCAGAAGGAAACCACCAATGCGGGAGCGTGATTGCGAACAACCCTAGGAGGAGTGCCTAGGAAGTTAGTTGCAGCACTTAGGAGCAGAAGGGTGTCAGTACACCTAGGAGTGGTCTAGTGTAGTGAGTTGGGACCTTGGGATGAATTCTGAATCGACTACAGATAGGTGTGGAAGGTAGTATGGGCCCGTACTACTAAAAGCATAGGATCCGTATGAGAATTAGAAAGAGTCTCGAGGCTACTAAGGAACTAATAGGTGCAAGCCTGGTGTGTTGAGCATTGTGTTTTAGTGTTGACCTTTTTCCGTTGTACATTTTAGTATGGTGATTATCAGAGGATTGGGATCAGTTGTTGGTGGCAGTAAGAGGACGGGTCCGAGTGATGTGGAGGTATTTGGGATCATTGTTGCTGAAGTGGTCGTGGCGATCAGGGAGGCGATTTCGGAGTTGTATGGGTTGGTTAAGACCACATTGATCGAGGAGTTTGACTGGCACTATGTTGCCGTCACGCAGGCTGCTGCTTCCGCAACCATTATAGACATCGCTGTTGCAGGATTTCAAAGAGACGGGGTGATGCAGTACCGGGAATTCAGTAATACGAAACCTCCGGAGTTCAGGGATGTTAGGGACCCGATTATTGCTTTGAGATGGATATATGATGTGGAGATATGTTTCTACACATGTTCGTGTCTGAAGAACAGAAAGTGAAATTTGCGTTAAATCTTCTTCTGTGGGGTGCGAATGATTAGTGGGAGTTTATGACCCAGGGCTTTTCGCATGCAGACCGAGCCGTAGTGACTTGGGAGCAGTTTTGGAAATGTTTTGTGCTGAGTATGTCCCCTTGTGGAGAGAGAACGGCTTGCACATGAGTACCTGTCGCTCAAGCACATGACTGAGTCAGTGATAGAGATCACCAAGATGTTTACATAGAGAGCCCTCTTATGCCCAGAGTATGTCGTATCAGAGTAGGTGCAGATGACCCAATACTTGAGTATGCTCAAGATGGAGACTCGAAAGTTAGTATCAACTTAGCCGTATCGGACCTTGACCGAGTTGCAGTCAAGCGCCAGGAGGAAGGAGATTGAGTTGGAGATCCCGAGGAAGGAAGAAAGGACAGATTCAGGGCAGTATCAGCTGACGACCAAGCGGTTCAAGTCCATCGACTCGAGTTCAGGACAAGTTGAGAGGAAGAGTTTTGAGTGTTTTAAGTGCGGGACATTTCGCGATGGAAGGTTCCGATCTTTTGTATGTCGCAGGTGTGGCGAGGAGGGTCATTTTGGTAGAGATTGCAGGCAGAGTATGTGGGTTTGTTTCCACTACGGTCTGGAGGGCCACATCAGAGCTCATTGAATCCTTCTCATTTTCGGCAAGGTACATAACCCTACACCCCTAGCTTGGCAGTTACCCGACAGGCATCATGGGGCGGCTGAAGTTCCGGAGACTGAGGTTTGAGTTATTAGTTCTTCGATTTGGTCGGATACTACATTGATGATATCTTCTGTATCTTTTGTGTATGATATGAGGTTCAGATGTAAACTAGATTGATCAGTTGAATGGAATTATATTAATTAAATCTGGTTTTATATGATCTTATTTATGAATGGATTGATTAGTGTCCTTGAAGTTTTGTGTGCGTGCTAGAATTCGTGAATGTTGTTTGTCTGTTCAGATTATCCTGTGTATCTAGATGTTATGGGTAGGGGTCAAGTAGTGGAGTTCAAGTTGGACTGGAAATTGAAGGATTGTTGAAGCTGCTAGATCTAGCATATTCCAAGTCGGGGAGAGTGGAGACCTTGTAACAGGTTGACTTTATGCCAAGGTTAAGCTCTCAGCCACATTTCTCCAGTTCAAGACCTTCACGCAACTGCTTAAATCTTATGATTTTCACAGCGGGGCCATCGCCAGCTGTTGAATTTCCTTTCGAATCGTCTTAGTTTTGGTGGTATTAGTAATTTGTAGGGCATCCTCTTTTAGAGTCTCGGGTGTTAGGAGCCTGGTTTGAGGGTTGTGAGGAGGGTTTCCTTGTCTGTTCTTGTTTGATTTGGACTTGGAAGTCACGGCCCAAAGGCCTTGTAGGGTTAGTTAAGTCTTGCTGGTTTGGTGTGCGATATTGTAGGTTACGAGTGCTATTATTGGTTAGCAGATCGGGGGTAAGCCCGAGTGCAGTTATTGGTTAGCAGATCGGGGGTAAGCCTGAGTGTAGTTGTTGGTTAGCGGATCGGGGGTAAGCCTGAGTGTAGTTATTGGTTAGTGGATCAGGGTGAGCCCGAGTGCTGTTATTAGTTAGTGGATCAGGGCTGAGCCCGAGTGCTGTTAGTGGTTAGTATATCGGGGTGAGCTTGAATATTGTTAGTGGATAGTAGAGTAGTTCTGTTAAAGCCAAGTACGAGCATGGTCTAGTTTAATTTGTGACCACTTGGTTTTCGTTTTGTTGGTGCATTATATACAGGATTAGCATGACGGCGGTCGACCAAGGGTTACATATTTTATTTTTCCATAGGGCGGCGTCTGGTACCGATCAAATCTGTGGATTTTCGGTCAGCATAGTTAATATGAAGGTTGGTTTAGCCTTGTCCGTTGGGTTTTTGAAAGAATTTCTCGTTGGTGCATTCGGTATATGAGGTTGTCGGCTATGGCATCGGTGGTGGTTTCCTTCTGCGACTTTTAGATGGCGGCGCAATATCAAGAGGTGTTGGTCGGGTCACGTCTGCGAGTATTGGTCAACATGGGTGACAAATGGGGTGGCTCTATCTACATGAAGGTCATGTAAGACTTCGGGATATGCAGGTTTCGGATAAGGAAGTGGGTTCTTTCCGTCATGGCTTAAGGAGGATGTGTGAAGACGTTGTCGTCAAGTCGTCTGGTATCATAAAATTTAGGGTTGACAGAATTGTCGTCAGATGGTCGACTGTTTAATCGATGTTGCAATATAGGTGATTCAGACTTTGGAGTCTCTTCTTGGATTGGCTTATGATCCTGGGTTGGAACCATTGTTGACGATGGTTGCGAGTGTTGACATTCAAGCGATCTCAATCCGCGTTTAAGGAGTCGGGTTTGAAGGACCCACAATGGGTTACTTCGAGGGTAGAAGTGAGAACTAATTTCGAGGATGAAATCTAATTTAAGTGTGGGAGAATTGTAACACCTAGTTTTAGAACATATCAGTTTAGGGCATCGAGGAGTCTAAGGCATGGCTTTTGGGTAAAACCAGGAGTCACGACGTGACAGGTTAAAAATGATATGCATATTTCGGAGGGCTTTTCACGACGTAACAAGATAATGGTCACTTCGTGAGCATGGTGGCAGCCCAAGCCCCAAATTTTAGGTTTCTCTCCATATTTAAGGATCTTATCTCATACCTTAGGGTATTCTCTTCAACCTCCATTCCATTCAAACGAAACCCTAGCCCCATCTATGAGTTCTTGAGCATTTGGTGGTGTATTGGTTACTTGAAGATGAAGGGATCATCTTTGGAGCCTAGATTTAGCTTGCAAGCTTCATTATCATCTTCTAGCAACTCCTCTGAACCCTTGTCAGTATTCAAGCTTCATGATTTATGGTTTATTGTTACTAGATCTAGAGTTTTATGCTTTACTATCCATGGTTAGATTAGTTAGAGTGTTGGGATTCCATAAAGTTGGAAACTTTATGGGTCCTTAGAGTCCCTTGGTGATTATATCTGGTAGATATGAAGTTTAGTCGAGTTTGAGCTCTTGTTTGAGGCTTTCACCTCCTTTTTCTTCATAAGTCACATAACTTGATCCCAAGACTTGCATTGGGCATGCAAGACCTTAAAGCATCAATTTTTATGGCTTATGGGGTGTAAGGAAGCCTTCTGGAGGATATAGGTTCGTGGCTTAATGGATTAAGGGCTTAACTCATTAAGTTGGCCTTCAGTTAGTTTTCACGACGTGACGAGGTGTCTGTCACGTTGTGATGATTGAACACTCGCGATATATATATAATATATCATTGTGTGTTAGGATGTAAGAGTAGTGGTATGTTGGTTAGAGTACCAATAGGTTCGTTATCGCCTAGTGGAATGCCCTAGGGGATGTATGTAGCTATATAGGATAGTCGGAGGACTCTTGATCTAGGATTTCTTTCATGTTCCTTGTTTGTTTGTGGCTCTAGAGTAGCATCACTTGTTTGGGTGTCTATCTCACCTCTAGTTACATATGGCTATGCATTCCTTGGAGATTTGTCGGTAGTGGAGCAGTGTGCTATGAGAAATCGAGTAGGCAGTAAAGAGTTGTTCGGCAGGTAGATTCATAGTTTCCTGTGCTTATATGCCTACTTGATTATTTGTTTGATTATATATGTCGACATATCCTTATGGGTGAGGTTTAGGCGGTCCTGATGTGTATTGTATGCCAAGATACCAGGTGCGGTCGGCTGTAATCCATAGGTACAAAGGCTCGGGAGGAGCGGTTGGGTTGAGGCAGCAGGCCAAAAAACCCGGGAGCAATCCAGACATAAGCTGAGGGCCGGGAGGGTAATCCAGACTTATGTTGTGGGCTCGGGAGCAATCCAGACATAAGCTGAGGGCCGAGAAGGCAATCCAGACTTATGTTGTGGGCTCAGGGGTAATCCAATCTGATGATTGTGGACCCAGTGTGCATGCTTGTATATGTATTGTTGTGTGAGGTATTTTGGGGTAACTCACTAAGCTTCATGCTTACCCAGTTGTTTATGTTTTCAGGTACCATCGGTGATTGTGGGAAGGCGAAGGCGTGACTGTACACACTTGTTAGCAGCATTAAGGATTTCGCGTTTATTATATTACTCTGGTTTTTAAGAAATATAATTCGGAACAAATGGTTTTCTTAACATGGATTTTATTATTGCAAAGTTTTACCTTAATTAAAAATGGAAAATTTTGTTTGTGAAAATGGGACATTACAGCTGAGTTTTTCTAGGTGTCATTCTTTTCATCATTGAGCATGGTGGTTGTAAGTCCCAAAACAATGGATCTCACACAATACCAATCAATCTATTTAGTGAATGTGGAATGTAAACCAAATAGTGATTCAAGAACACAAAATAACTTCCAATGCACATGATTCTATTAACAATAAATCGTATGGTACATAAAAACTCTAATAGCAGTCGTGAACAAAACAATGGAACAACCAACTCTAAACGGCTGAATACATATCTATATATACCCAGTACAATACCACAAAAGCCCAACCCATTATGACCTAACAATCTCCCCCTTGGTTTATAGCTTTGTTTTCACTTAGAATAAACCATAATTTAGTCCTAACAATCTCCCCCTTGGTTTATTGCTTTCTTTTCTTTTCAGTCTTCCTTGATCTTTGGCTTTCAGCTCTAATCTTCCACTTCTTCACAACTTCAAGATGAACATATGAATTTCTGCATGAATGACTTCACCTTTCTTCAAAGATTTAACCTTGGATGCATAGTGGGTGTAGAGGCTTCTTGTAAAGGTTCTTGTAAAATCAGCACTTTCAGCTTTGAAACACTTCAGAGAAAATAATTACAGAGATATCGATTCTTCTGGATCACTTCAGCAGGTTCATAGATAGCAGCAAATTGATTGAGGAGGCTTCAATGCAATCTGTCACATAACTTCAAGTACAGCTTCACCTTGCTTTTGGGGTTGAAAAATTAAATGTTGAAAAATAATCTTCACTTCCAGTTCCTTCTAATGAGTATTCTTTAACGATCACTGTTGCGCCTTGAAAAGTAATCATGACTAAAAAGTCTTTGTGGATCATAGAATCATAAAGACCCTTCTCACTACAGTTGTTCAAGGACCCAGCCTTGGCTCAGAAGGAGACTACTCGCAGTATCTGTGTGAACACGGAGGAACGCACTGCGATTTGTTGAGTATCGGAGAACTACTCATGGCTATTTTTATGTCAGCCCCTGTATATCCTAGATCAAAAATCTCAATACAGTTTTTCAAGTTAAACAAGTTAACTTGGCCCTTAGCGAGTCGTTCAACTATAATCGTGCCTTGTGAGGTGCATCGCCCTGGTGCCATGACATCTGTACAATTTCAGACTTTTAATTCCTTAAATACGACAGTTCTTTGAAAGATACTGCCTAACTGAAAATTTGTACAATTTCAATCCTTTCCAAGTTTCTTCTCCTTGCTCAGAAAATTCCGATACAGTCTCCATGAGTCTCTTCTTCTTTTTTAATTCGCTTTTTAAGACAAACGAAACTTTGAGGTAAAAAAAGTAAAAATAAACTTAGCACACAATAGAAATAACTAAGAAATAAAAATAAAATTAAAATACACTCAAAAGTAAAAATAAAATATTTTTGGATTTTTTTATTTTTCTAAAAAAGAAATAAAAACAGAAATAAACATATTTTTGGATTTTTTTTAATTTTATGATTTTTTTTATTTTTTTAATTCTCCCCCTAGATTTGTGCATAGAGGAAAAATATGAACAAATTTAACAAAAACAAAAATAATAACTAAATTTAAAACATTTTTGGGATCAAAGTTGTCAAGCAATTCAGTATCGTTTATCAGCACACACTTGTATGTTTAGCTCTAGTCAATCACCAATATTGTGATCCACTTAAACACAAAGGATATTGACAAGTTGGACATATTATAAGTGACAAGACATTGCAACTATATTCCTAAATAGACTATTTAGCTGACGACGACCAATGATATTGTTGTCCACTTAAATTCAGCAGCAAGATCTACAGACAACCTTTATTGAATTCAATTTTAAGTGCACTAGAATGTGTTCCCCATTTCACGACATACCCTAGCAATCAAGGAATTCCAAAGAGCTCTTTACTTTAGGTGAGTGCTCAATTATTTGAGAGAGAAGATAGATATAGAATTACATATGTTGTATCCCAGGTCGGATGTCTTCCAATCACGCAGAGGGACAATATATGACTAACATAGATAGAGGGTTAGAGAGATAGAAAGGTGCATATGTTGTGTCCCAGGTCGGATCTTCCGATCACACAGAGGGGACAGCATATGACTGACATAGATAGATAGAGAGAAGCATGGATAGAGATGTATAGAAATAGAGTGCATATGTTGCGTCCCAGGTCGGATCTTCCGATCACGCAAAGGGGGCAACATATGACTGACAGAGAGGATAAGAAAGAAAAACAATTTCACACCGACATACTTTATCAGAACCCCCCAATCACCCTATCAGCGCCAGAATTAAGGGCATTTGTCTGTACATCGAAGAAATGTTGAGCCACAATTCTAGATGATAAGTAACTTTAATGTATCTTGTAGGCTCCCTTGTTTATGTCACTACTCAATCTATCCAAACGTCGTATGATCAGTCCAAATGAAACTATCTAAGTCCAGATAAGTTAACACTGTCAAGTCCTTTCATTGTTAACAGTGTCTAGTCCTTTCATTTGAATCCTTTGTGCCTACCATCACATTGAACACAGAGTCTAAACAATTTAGTTTCAGTGCATTACACGCATCTCATATTGCCCTTTGGCACTAGACTTCATATCACTTCCCGAAAATACCTACGAAAGAAAACATAATTTTGTATTTTTGATTTTATAATTTTTTGTATTTTGATTTCTCCCCCTTAATTTTGGCATGGGGAAGAAAGAAAATAAAATAAATGCGCAAATTAAAAAATTTGTCTTCAAAACGAATCATTTTATAAAAACTTAAAAGTATCGAGAAGAAAACTCAAACCGTAATTCAACAACTGAAGTTGCATCCAGATGATCTGAGAACAGCACGCAAAGGTAGCAACATGTTCAGGCTCAGCTGTGTTTCAATTCTGAAACAAAGTTAACAAACTAAAAATTCAACACGCCGTTAAGTACGATCCCCATTTGTGATCCTCTTCTTTCTTCCTTTCCCGTAAAGGACACATACTCTCAAACAAAGTTCTGAATGTTGTGCATTAGAGAAATGTATCCTATCATGTGCCTGGAACAACCACTATCAACAAACCGAAGTTTGATAAAATTCCTCCATAGCTACCCCAACACATAGTGCGGGATTAGTTAGATTTGGGAACCCAGACCATAGAGACACTGGGTTAACCATGTTCATTTACACTTTTAACTTCTTGACATACTATATCCTTTGAATCGAATAATGTACTTGACAAATTTAAAGAACGGTGAGGTGATTGGGCAGCAGGACCTTTGGACACCCATCTATAATCAGGTTTAAGAATTTTATTACTGACATAGATGGGGGCTATGACATTTGATTTTGAAGCCTTTTGGTCCTTTATGTTTGACCTTATTGGTATCCATCTTTGGTCAGATGATGACCCATGAGATAACTTTGGGGACACCAATCTCAGTTGACCAATTTTGATTTCGCCAATGTATCTTTTGAATTTCGTTTCGAGATCTTTTTGTCTTTATTTTCTTTGATAATCTGATTTCGGTTCTTATTTGCATTCCAATCACCATCACTGGAACGTGACCCCGAGGAATTTCTTTTGAGAGATCTTCCTCGTGATACGTTCTGCCTACCTTGTGCATAGTATGGGACATATGCACGATTTGGGCAGTTTCTGGCAATATGTCCTGGTGTTCCACTGATGGTAATGAACTTATGATGATTCATATTTCTTATATAGAAAAAAAACAATGCATTTTACTGGTAATTTTGGAAAAAAAATCATTATGATTTTATGGTAAAAAAGCCCTTACTTTTTGTTTTTTATTTGGGAGATTTGTCCTCTGTACAGTGGGTATACCAAACACCAATCTTCTTTCCAACATTTTTTATAAGGGAAAATATGTCAAAAACATTTTTTATACATGTAAAACTAATATAAAAGCATCATGGGTACCAAATACCAATACTCATTCCAAAAATCAATAATAACATAAGGGAAAATATGTCCAAATTAACTCAAATGTAAAAATCCATAAAAAAAATTGGGGGTTGTACCTCCTGATATGGTCGCTTCTTGTTCTTCTTGAAGTTGTTCTGAGCAGAAAATTACTGAATATATGTAGAAACCAGAAAAAGAAAACTCACAATTTTGAATGTACTCTGCAAATTCTGAGCAGCATCATAAGCCAGGTAAAACAACACGAACACCCAAATCAGAATATAAATTTCTCTGTTATGAATAAGTGTTTGAGTTCCATTTTGATTCTCATCAACAAGCGATGATTCTTCATCTGTGGCCATCTACTCACTCGACTAACGATTATCCTTAATATCTACAATATGAGAGGCTGACTTTACAAAATCATAGATTTGGGGAATGTAGATTAGAATAGTGTTGAAAGTGAATGTCGAAAACATCAAAATATACCTGGAATCATGGAGATTGGCAACGGAAACTCGAAGAACCCATAATGTGGTGTTTCAATTTCATTGTCGACGCCTCTAAGAGAATCTGAGGTGTATTTAACGTCATGAATCGGCGCTATTGGGGGTGGTGGCGGCGGAAATTGGTGATGTTAGGGATTATGGGTGGGGTGGCCAGAATCTTCGGTGCTGGAGGTAAGGAGTGGCGGGTTGAAATTAGGGTAAGAGAACGGCGAGTTGAAATTAGGGTAAGATATTTTCAGAGGGAGAATTTAGGGGGGGGGGGGGAGGTATAGGGGGAACGAAAATATTTAGAGGGAATTGAAAATTAGACAAAAAAAATGGGAGGGAACTGGAGATTATCGACGGGTCTATCCATATTTGCAGAGTAGAATTTAGGTTTTAAGGAGCCATCTGGTTTCCGTCGTTGATCCCTAGTAAATCCGTCGCTGATTAGCTAGGGATATTTTTCGTCGCTGATTCCGTCGTTGATACCTTATTTTCTAGTAGTGTCAGGATCCAAATGCGTTGTAAAAAGTTATTGATCAAAATGGAGAAGAAGGACGTCGGGTTTAGCTTTGTTCATACAGGTGAGGAAGAAGAAGAAGATGGGGGAATGGGTTTCTTTTTTCCTGATGTGGAGAGAGAGAGAGAGAGAGAGAGAGAGAGAGAGAGAGAGAGACCTTACATATTAAATTTTAATTTTTTTAATAAGAGAAAACTTGATAAATGGTCACTGGGGTGGTGAAATGACGAAAATGTCCTTCACTTAATGGTAGAAAGCTGACGGAGTGAGGCTTAAGGACCAAACATCAAAACTTTTGAAAACACAGGTACCATCTGTGAAATTTTTTAAAATTATAGACTAAACTTCAAATTTAGAAAAAACACATGGACCGTTTATGATTTAAAAAGTTAATTAATAAACTCAAAAATGAAAAATACAATCTTTAGTAAAGGACAAAATAACCCAAATGCCCACCTTGGAACCTCCTTTAAATCTTTAAATCTTCACAGCATAAAGAAAACCCAATAAACAAACTCAAAATCTCTTAAATTCCCTTACGTAAATACTTCTTTAAGCATTAGATCATTCAGATTTTGTGCATTAGATATTTCAATTACATATTACTTGTGTTATTGGTATATGGCAATACCAATTTGTACCAACCAAACCGGTACAAATTATATTTGGTATGGTATTGATAACTAATTATTTATATCAATTATAGTTGGTATGAAACACGGCTTAGAAAAAAAAATTGATATCGTACCATGTAAATGACATTAATTTTAGGAATATGAAAAATATTAATCGTTGAAAGTTGAAAGATCATGGATGTTTCAAATGAATATGATGTAAGTATTTGACATATCTTGAAGCATATTCACTTGGATTGTTTCTTTTATAATATTTATTTTTGCGTTTTTTACATTGTAATAGAGCAACTCATCATGTTGTTAATATTTTCTAATCATATACATTCGAGTAAAATATTCATTAATACTATAATTACATTTTTATAATTTCAGTTACATACCCGCTAATGGAACCGAATAAAAAAAATTATAAGATTTTGCAAACTAAGAATATACATCTTCAACTAATTGTAACAAATAAATTTAATAGTCGTATATATAACTTTTTTTTTTTGCTTCAAACATACAACTATAAATATTTTCTTGAAATCTAAAGAAAGTATAACGGAAAATATGTAAATATAAATTGAAACCTAAAAATCATCCAAGTACCTTTTAGGCTTTCAAAAGCTTGATTATCATATCCACATTTAGTTCTCCTTAACATATTTCATCATTCAAACTCTTTCTTTCATTGTGGGTAACCAAAAATGAAATAATCTTCTTATATAGACAAAATATTTTAATTAATAAGGTAGTTAATTAGCATAAGATGAAAATGTGAGAATTTCAAATTAATATGGTTCAAAATATATAAATGATTTATCTTAAAACATATTGGTTTGAATGATCTCTTTTATAAGATTTATAAAGATAAAAATAAAAATACTTAATATTACAAATATAATATCATACATATATTTAATAAATCTAAACAATGGGAAACTTCATTCTCATAGAAATATTATTCTATAACCAAGTCCCTAAAGAAGGGGGTGCCTTAAAATTATTGATCAATCCGGCAATGTGTTAGTTAGAGGATTTTAGATCACCCAACTACTACTAAATAAAAAATAATAGCAAAAATCGTCACTTGCATTAGTTCATAAATTTTGGATAGAAAACTCTATCCATGGGAGCAAGGGCATTAAAGTAAATGCATGCGGATGAAAGCGGTGAAGTGCATGTTGTGGATCTTGTCATCTATTGCTTTATTTCCCTTTCTCTCCCTCTTAATCAATTGCTTTCTTTAATGCGTCCTTCCTCTTCCTACATCCCTCCCCTCTCCCCTTCCATCTTTAGCCATTCAACAACCCTCTTCCAGTTTTCCCTTCCATCATCATCATATAAACAAGATCATAATGGAAGACTCCATAACGAATGTCTCCAACCATAATCCAGATGTTCAGGCTTCCAAGAAAAGGCAAGTAGACTACACAATAGTACTCATCAAGATCAAGACTCGTTTGATTAGTTAATTTCCGTTTTACCTGACTTATATATATGACTCTGAAAGCACATGAATTTCATCTTCTTCTGGTTCTTTTTGCAAGGTAGGAAGGCGGCTGAGAAGATTGTCGTGACAGTGAAGCTTGAAGAAAATGAAGGGAAAAAGAGGAGTGAAAACGCTTCTTGTGATTGTTGGTCTTGGAGGAAATATGGCCAAAAACCCATTAAAGGATCTCCTTATCCAAGGTTCATTCAACACTACTCTCTCTTCCTCTTGGATATTGACTTTGGAAACGTATGTCATTTTCTTGTTTCTGGTGGTTATCAAGATTTCTTTTTAGTTTTGAAATCAGAAAGTCACATATTTGTTATATGAAGAATCCGAACGAACTCCTATTTTGGGAAGACGGGAGCATCTGTTTGTCTAGTGTTCCTATTTTTAGTATAGGTCAATCATTATAACCTTTCGCAAAATTAAACCGTGATAGATTCCTGGTTAATTTCCCTTGTATATCTTTCCTGTTGTAGAATTATTTTCCTCTGATATTTTTGCTCGAATCAGTTCAATCATACACCAATAGTAGTATGTCTGGTAGTGAAAAAGCAAGGGTATTGGGGTTCACTGTTTCACCATTAAATACGAGTATTTATTTGAGTGGTTAAAAAGTGTAGGTCCTTTTGTCATCACTCAGTTTCACCAACTCAAATAAGCATCAATTATTGCTCGATCACAAAGTTGTTGCATTTCTCTTCTCTGACTGTAAATTATAACTTTACAGGGGCTACTACAGATGCAGCACGTCAAAAAGTTGTTCAGCCAAGAAACAGGTGGAGTTATGCAGAACAGATGCATCGATGCTCATCATCACTTACACTTCTACTCATAATCATCCAGACCCTACTCTCCCAAAAAAACCCAAAACCAAAATCCTCCATGATTCAATTTCCGAAACGAATACAGCCCCTGATCAACTAGATCAAGAGAACGAAAATCAGAAACCCGTAACTACTATTGCCGTGGAAGATGAAGATGCTACCACCTGCACTGAAAACGATAACTTCCACTACATCCAAACCCCAGAAGACGAAACCCGCTTGACACTAAACCTGGAAAATACATTCTTTGATGAAGAGCCCCTCTCATATCCCAATCTCATGACCTTTTCGGCACCAAAAACGGAAGAAAACGACTTCTATGACGAACTTGAAGAACTACCCATGTCTTCCTCATCGTTCAAGATTTTCATGAGAAGCAATTTTTTTGAGGAGAGAGTTCTTGTTCAACCTCCTTAATCCCAATTGTGTAATTACATCTAGTTAAGTTGTTCATAATATTAGTTAGCTAGTTAATAACATGCTGAAAGGCATCTTATTTCTCCCTCAATCCGGTAAAACACATGAACTATTATAATGTTCACATATATAGTGGATTAGCTAGTGCATGTTAGCTTCCTAGATGTTTGTGTTTTTAATTTAAAAGTGACACGAGGATCACGAGGTCAGAGTGCACACGAGCATATAAGAGAAGCTCTGCTTTTTCTTTCTCGGAGCATAAGTGGGAACACAGTTGTACCATTGGAAGTATGCCCTTTTTCTGCACTACAAAAAAAGGTTTTGGCTGTAGTGCTAGAATCTATCTGCTACGAAGTGGGCGACAAACATTTTGGTTTTGTTGATGTCTTGTTACCACTAGCAGTTGAAGATTCCTCTTTTTGCTATATGCCAAATCTAAAACCTCCACAGATTCTTGCATGTTGATTCATAGGTTACTAGAGCCACCAACTATGGTTAGTTTGAGGTGAAAGAATTGATGATTGGACTATCAAGTACCTCTATATATATATATATATATATATATATATATATATATATATATATATATATATAGGCTGAGGTTCAATAGAGAACCATAATTAACCAAAGAACCAATCGTGAGCGTCGGAAATCATAACGATCAACGGCCAAGGAAATAGATGTACACTTTTACATTGGACGCACACACACCGGATTATACCAAAAAATTCACCCTTTACAAAAACACCCACAACTTTTTTTCGTTTAAAATTTTTTTTAGGCCATGTTTTTTATCGAAAAAAAAAAACTGAATATACCGTTGTTCACGATTTTCCGTCCTCTTTCCATAGAGAACCATGATGATATATAAAAAACGAACTTTTTTTTTTCGAAAAAACTCACTTCATTTTCTTTGATGAAAAAAATTAAGCTCTATTTTTTTATAGAAAAAAAATTAATAAATATATCAAAATTCATATTTTTTATACTTTTTAAACATAGATTCATATTCATGTTAAAATATATATATATATATATATATATATATATATATATATATATATATATATATATATATTTCAGTTCAGATTCACATTGTGAACCTGTTCAGATTCATATTGTAAACCTGTTCAGATTCACATTGTGAACCTCCTCAGATTCACATTGTGCATAATAATAAGTCAGATTCACAGTGTGAATCTGAACTGATCGGAGCTTTTTCACATTGTGAATGTTAAAATTTAAAATATTTACAGTTTAGATTCACAGTATGAATCTATACTGATCGAAGTTTTTTTTTTTTGTGAACCTTCTCAGATTCACAATGTGCATAATAGCAATTCAGATTCACAATGTGAATATGAACTGTTCGAGTTTTTTCATATTGTGAATGTTAAAAATTGAAATATTTACAGTTTAGATTTACAGTGTGAATCTACACTGTTCGAGGTTTTTTTTTTTTAATCGGTGTTGATGTTTATTAATAGAGTACAAAAAAATAATATTTTTGGGTATAATTAGTTTTTTTTTTATAAAAATAAACTTAAATATTGAAAAAAACTAAGAAAATTAAGTGGGTTTTTTTCGAAAAAAAAAGTTCGTTTTTTATATATATCATCATGGATCTCTATGGAAAGAGGACGAAAAATCGTGAACAACGATATATTCAGTTTTTTTTCGATAAAAAACTTGGCCTAAAAAAAATTTTAAATGAAAAAAAGGAAGTGAGTTTTATTATAATCCGGTACATGTGCGTCCATTTTAAAAGTTTACAACACTTCATTTTGTCGTTGATCGTTTTAAATTCCGACGTTTTAGATTGGTTCCTTGTTTCCTTGATTAATAATGGTTCTCTATTGAACTTTTCCATATATATATATATATATATATATATATATATATATATATATATATATATATATATATATATATATATATATATATATATATATAATGGTAATAACCAAAAAAGACTGATTAAGAGATATCCATCGTGGTAAAGCTTTTTAGTAATTGATATTTGATAAATGATGGCAAAACTCTGTTTGACATACATCTTTGCTAGTTTTGGACCCATTCTTCTGACCTTAATTTAATTATATGAATATTTGACCCATGTCTTTTTTTAGATTATAAGTTGGATAAATCAATAGAAGATGTCCTTTTTAGTTGATTAATAAAAAGGGTTAATCACAAAATGAAAGACCAACAAGGGCTAAATGATCATTATGACTATATTATCTATATCTATATTTATATTTATTTTATACTATAATAAAAGTCGTCCATAATGATATAGTTGAAGATAATTTGTTATCTCAAATCATATTTAGTTTAACCGGATGACTTTCATGTTCCCTATATTAATGATATATATTATTTATTTTTTTATATCTCTAATGTATACATATGTTGTAGCTCTTTTAATTTGAAACATAAATTACTTTTCATATTTCTTAAATTAACAGTATTTACTAATGAAATTTCATGTTCTTTTCATTTATATATATATATATATATATATATATATATATATATATATATATATATATTTTAGTTAGGTTAGTATACAACTAAGATTCTCAAGAAAACATTCATTTATTTGAAAGAGTTTGTGATTCAAATATAAAAACTTTGAAGAAAGGATTTTGGTGCGTCATTTGTTAATATTACTTTATTTTTCAACATATGTTTATTTTTATATATATCCTTGAAATTGTAAGTACAAATTTTTTTGTATGATTTAAGAATATTTTGATGTGTTCTTTGAATAAAAATGTTATAACAAATGTAAATGTTTTTATGTTATTGAAAGTTAATATATGTTAGCTGTTATTTCTATACTATAAATAGATCATCCGAAATGATTTGATTGAAAATATCTCAAACCATATTTATTTGAAACTTAAATGATCGACGTTTCATATTATTTAAATTAATGCATTCAACTTCAATATTAGTTCAAATAAAATCTTTTTCTTTTAACTTTTAATATATTATATTTAATTTAGATTGTTTTTTTTAACTTAGTAGCATGGATATTTTGTTATATGTAAACCATTGTCGTTTTATTGTGCATAACTTTTGAATTATTGATATAAAATACTTCAATTGTTAATTTAAATATCACATTGAAAGGTTAACATAATTCATAACATGAGTTAAACTTAAAAGAAAAATCATAGACTTTTTTTGTAAGTAGTTAAATGTTATAATACATAGTGTTAAATGTAAAACCTAAATGATAATTCTCTAATTAACTATAATATTAATTCAGATAACACTTTTTATAATTACTTATAAAATTATGTATTTAACTTTTAACATATGATATTTAACTTATTAGTTTAGATATGCTATCGTATGTGAACCATTGTTATTTTAAAGTCACAACTTTTGAATAATTTATATAAAATACTTAAATTGTTATATTAAAAATAATGTTAAAGAGTTAACCTAAATCGAAATGTAATTAAACTTAAAAGAAAATCCAAAGGCTATTTTGCAAATAGTTAAAAGTTATAAATTGTAATTTTAAATGTAAAACTTAAATTGTAACCGCAAATGACATAAAAAAATTCCTAAAATTATTTTTATAATAATTAAGAGTTTCCAAAGAATTAGCTTAAAAATAATAACAATAACAATATTAATGGAAACATTATATAAAAAATTATATGGTTACTTTGAAAAAAAACAATTTTTGATATTTTAAATAATTACAATGATCGAAATTAGAAAGTTGAACAAATTAATTTTCTAACAATATGTTAATCATAACAACTAAAAAGAACATTAAACGATATAGTATATATTTAATTTTATTCACAAGTAATCAGGGGGTAAAGGTTATTGAGATTAAATAGTTTTAATAGATGTACTTTATCATATAATTCAAAATAATTATTGTTTCATACAAACTTAGTATAAGAATTATTTTTTCAAATTTAATAACGTCATTATTATATTTAAAAAAAACATATATTTGTAAATATTTTAACTGTATAATTGTATTCCGTGCAATGCACAATCATTCGCCTAGTTATATTATAATTAAGGTCATTAAACTATTGTGATTCAAGATATATTATTTAATTTTTCATTAATTTTCTATTTTTAAAATTTTTTATTTAATACTTTTAAAATATTGAAAGGGCCCACCTTCACTCACCACCACCCCCTCCCCTAATTGAAAACTTTTTATCTTTAATACCGACTACTTAACGCTTTAAGTGCCCTCAACTAAAAATACCAGATTTTGACCACACCAGATCCATCAAAAGTCTCACCGTCTAAAGATATTAACATAATCCAAACAAGCTCTTTGAATTTTATTAAAAATTATATTAAGTTTATTACAAGTATTCCTAACAATGTTTAATACTTATCATGTGTCATAAGTTTGGTTAAAACACAATCCATATCATGTGTCATAAGTTTGGTTAGGTGTGAGTGCTTAAAACAAGAAGTAAGCTCCAGCTTAGGGATTTGTGTGTGGTTAGTGTGTGTTTGGCATGAAACCTAAGATGGTGTTTGGAAACACACATATCCTAAAACTTGTACTGTAGTATAAACAAAATACAATATATGTATTACCATGAAATAACCTAATTAGAGTTATCGGTATGAAATATAGGTGTTCGGAAAGGGAGAGGTTCATCTAGCTCACGACAGTTGTGTTGTTAAGATTATGTTTGTTGGATTCAGGTGAGTCTTTGTGACATCCCCATTTTCACGTCCAGAAAAGACCGATTTTTGTTTATGCTTTATAAAAATCAGAGTACCCTTTTTAATAAAAATGTTGCGGAATTTGTTCCCAGAAAAACATGATAAACACGTTATCAAAGCATTTCCGAAGAAATGTATTTTATTCATTTTAAAACATTGGGATGTCATCATCAATACAGAAACATAAGCATAAACACAACTTACATTCATTATCACTAGTTATTTATATCTCCTTAATCTCTCAGTGTAATGTAACTTCATATCGACACATGTGATTCAAATAAACTGAGTGGGTCAGGTTGAGAAACCTGGTGAGTACATAGGGTTTTCAACCCACAATAATATAATTATTATATTCAAATAATTAATCAATCAACCCAATTACCCATCATCATTATCTTCTTTATTCTATCCTAAGAATTAGCTATTCATCGTTCATTTATTCCTAAGGATTATCCTAAGGAATCGGCACGAAGTTCATCGTTGTCATGGTTTACTCAACGGGCACTAAGTCTGCATAGTCGCCAGGGTTAAGGCACCAAGTCTGCATGGTCGCCAGGGTTTAGGCATCAAGTCTGCATGATCGCCAAGGTTTAGGCACCAAGTCTGCATGGTCGCCAAGTTTTAGGCACCAAGTCTGCATGGTCGCCAGGGTTTAGGCACCAAGTCCGCATGATCGCCAAGGTTTAGGCACCAAGTCCGCATCATCGTCGGGGTTTAGAGTACACTGGGTGTACACATCGTTCACAACACCTACAGGTTGCGAGTCTGCTAGTGTTCCACTGGACTGTCTAGAATAGTCTGTGGTTGTCATCCATACTCTACTAGATGACGGGGCCAACATTTGGGAACAAGGCTTCTCGCATTGTCCACCTCTCACCCTTACCTCATGGTCTATATCACCCCTCAACTCATCATCCAACTCATATTTCATATACCCATGTTTTACCCAACATATTATGTAGATATAAATACATATACAGTTTAAATCATATAAAACTTGTATAAAATCGTTCATCCAGCATAGATAGCAAGTATACAGATAATATGCACACATAGCACGTAGTTTATATAAAATACTTCATATTTATGTGTAAGATGAAAGTAACTATGCACTCACAGCACATATTAAATACTTCATATCTATGTGTAAGATGAAAGTAAATATGCACTCACCTGGTAAGGTGGTGACTCGGTACTCGGACAGCACTTCGTTATCTCAAAACAATTTTCCCTTGACAAAACCTAGTATCAATATCACTAGGGTTTAGTCTAACGTTAACTGCGACTAATTAGTAGTCTAGCTATTATTACAATTATATAAGCGTTAAGTAACACTCTTATGTAACTCATAATAAGAGCTCATATATTTATTATAAGGTCCTAATAACATTACTATATTTAAACATAAGCTATACTTAAGGTAGGGTAAGCATATCTCACTTACGATGAGTTTGGCTAGGAGTCGGGCTCTGCAGGGGCAGAACTTCCGAGCCGAAAGCTCTTCTTCTTGGAGCCTTCCGGTTCTCCGGGACTCGCCTCTAACACCTAGGAGGTGCTAGGGAAGGGGGAAGAGGGTTTGGGGGTAATGGGAGAGAAAGAGTATGAAATGTGTGAGTTTTGGGGGTGATTTACGCCTCTATTTATAGGTTGTCTGGGCCGATTCACGTCGTGAGAAAGGGTGCTCACGTCGTGAGCCTTGCGTAGGCTCCAAAGCGAAGTCTGGTGCTGACACGTGGCGTAGGGCGCAGGTAAAACAGTCAATCTTTAAAAATTCATAACTTTCGCATACGAACTCCGTTTTTGACGTTCTTTATATCTACGCGTAGGTAAAGACAAGATCTACAACTTTCCTTTTGACTCCATCGGCTAATTTTGACCGATTTTAAATTTAATAGTATGAGAAGATTACACTGTTAAATGTCCGCGTAAAATTCATAACTTCTACATACGGACTCTGTTTTCGTCTGTCTTTTTACCGTTGAGTTTCTATTAATGAGATCTTCAATTCTCATTTAGGTTGCATAGGCCAAAAACCGCTCGATCTAAAATTCGAGTTTCGGGTCGTGCACTGCTATGCCAAATCTTAGAAAATTCATAATTTCCTCATACGAAGTCAGATTTGGACGTTCTTTTTTCGTATGTTCTCGGTTTAACGTATACTACAACTTTTGTTTAGATTTCTAAGGCTAAAAAGTCCTTCATCGTAACTTCACTATTTACATCTCCCGGTGCCGTGCCGGTTTTGCCGTAAAACTTCGACGGGCCATAACTTCTTCGTTATAACTTGGATTTCGGCGTTTTTTATATGTACGGAACCCTTGTAACATATGCTACCACTTGGTTAAGATTATACCTTCTAAATAATCTCCCATCAAAAACTCATTTTTGATGCTCATTGTCTCTAAATTGACTAGTCCAGATCTACGGGCGTTACAGTCTTCTCACTGTATTACCTTTGTCATAGTGGTGTGCATGCTAGACTAGTTAAGTCTTATTTGTTGATTGTTGTTATGTATATTATTGATTTGTTGATAACTCCAGGAGTGCTGATAGTACACAGGGTTGTTGATAACCCATAGGGCATGTTGTTCGCCCACAAGACTGCTAATAGTCCTCAAGACTGCCGATAGTCTCAGGGTTGCTGATAACCCATAATTGTTTATTATGTTGTG
Organism: Lactuca virosa; assembly: GCF_052849685.1. Classification (NCBI taxonomy): domain Eukaryota; kingdom Viridiplantae; phylum Streptophyta; class Magnoliopsida; order Asterales; family Asteraceae; genus Lactuca; species Lactuca virosa. The sequence continues at coordinate 3,376,114 of NC_136434.1, forward strand.
TTGTATGTGATATTTTGGGGAACTCACTAAGTTCCGTGCTTAAAGTTGTGGATTAAATGTGTTTCATGTACTTCAGATGATCGTGGGAATGCGAAGGCTTGACTGTACACACCCGCCTGTAGTTTTTTGATTCTGCGTGTTTTGATACTCTGATTTCGGGTGATTGTATTTGATACTATTGGTTTTATCGAATTGGTTCTTTATAAAAATGATGTTTTATCTACTTATAAAAATGAAAATTTTTGTGGTAAAAATTAGGACGTTACACTTGGAATTAATGACTTTAGGAATAAGAGAAATAAAAGAACGGTTACACCCTTTTAGGAACTTGTTGGAATTAAAAAATTCCATCACAACAGTTATGATATCAGCCTCAATTAGGTACCAAAAGTTCCTTATGAATTCTAAAGTGAATCCATCTGGCCTTGGAGATTTATCAACACTACAATCCCAAATTGCCATTTTAATTTCTTCACATGTAACCTTACACTCTAAGCCCAAGGATTGTTTAGATGCCAGATAGTTCAGGAACTCCTAATTAACAGGAGGACAAGGAGTAAAAGGGTTATCAACCCAATCACCATAAACTAGTACACCACAAATTGCCAGTTGTTTTTGTCTTTTATTTAGAATGCCATGAAAATACTTTATGTTTTTATCTCCCTTAACCGCCTACAAACCTTGGCTTTTTTAGCAACATCTATAGCTTCGGTCCGATCAATGTCACCAAAAGCCTTTAACAAGGAAGCGTTGGCTGCCACATCATTAGAAGTACTAACCCCACAATCCAACTTATTATCCAAATCCCCTAAACCTCAGAGAATATCGATTTTAAAAGACAATTGAGCCTCCCTTGTTGTATTATTCCACATTCTCAGGTTTTTCTTAAGAACTTGTAGTTTCTTCTTGAGGGACACCAGCCTATTTGACTCTATAATCCCATCATTTTTCTAAGAGTCCTCCACAACTTTCTCAAAGCCATCTACAAGAAACCATGTGTCAAATAATATAAAAAGAGACGAACCATAATCAAACACCGCCTCTTTTAACAGAAATGGAAGATGATCAGAAAAATGGTGGTCTAATATAACACCCAACAAATGAGGAAACAACTCCAAAAGCCCTACCAAGAGAAGGAATCTATCAAGCTTACTCATTTTTCCTGCAACTTTGTTGGTCCATGTAAACCAGTATCCTCCAATAGGTAAATCAAACAACCCAAGATTAGCAATAAAAGTATTAAACAAATTTGTAGAATGAGGATGAAAAAATAGCCTCGTATCTTCCACTTTCACAATGAACCTCATTGACCTCGCCCTACCACCACACAATGATACCACATAATTGGTCCTACAATCTTTATTCAGTAACTTCCTAAGGAGCATGTATGCACAAACACAACAAACAGCTAGGTATTGATGGAACTCGAATTCCCTCATTTATAAGAAAATGATCAAAATGATCAGAGCAACGAACACTATTCTTGCAAAATGAGTTTGTATCCAACGCACACACATAAAAAAAAAAAAAAAAAAAAAAAAAAAAAAAAAAAAAGGCCCAGACATGCTACATGCATTTTCAAAAGCAAGATTTCATTTCCTCATAATGGTTTATTAGGTATTGTATTTTTTTTAAAATCCTACCCTATTAATTCTTCGCATAAAAAAAAAAAAAAAATGCGTCCACTTGTGTTTTGTATTTGTTTTGTAAATTGGATGATGGTTATAGTTTATAATTTATTGTTTGACGTCTCTCTATATATGTCATATTATTTATGTTTTGTCTTTTTAAGTTTATTTTAGTTTATCGAAACTGTTGTGTTCACAAACCTAATAAGGAAGGTGTACATTAAAGGATTTTAACCAGTTTTATCATGTATGAAACGGTTGTTGGGGTTGGGGGTCAGGATAATGATAATCGACCGCCAATAAAACTTAAGTCCTTAACACTTGTGACTTGAATTCAATTTTGTTGGCACTCGGTGACGTTAGTGCTTACCAACTTGTTGTATTAGCCAATCCGCCTCCCAATGCAGTTTCTTAAATCTAAAGTTTGAAATAGCCGAAAATCAAGATGGTATGCTCAACCAAACATAAAGGGAAATCTTAGGTCGAAATATCAAATGGAACACTTGTCATATTTAATAAAATTAATAATTTTTTATTACATTTGTCATCATCTAAAAATAGTTGGATAATGGATCTAAAAATAGTAGGATAATGGATAAGAAGAAAAAATAAGAGGATATTTAATTTCTCGTTTTACAAATATCTAAAAAGAGTTGGATGAATACAATAATATTCAGAAATATGTAGTGTGAACCAAAAAGAATACGTCTAGACATAGTAAGGATCACAAATACTTCCATTTCTGAAAGATTGGATGAAGAAAGAGCATACTAATAATGAAGAAACAAGATGACGTCTGTATTTGAGAAAAATAATACACTAATGTTTTCAACATGTAAAATAGAGTTGTAATTGGGAGAAAAGGATGAAGATGCATGCATATAATTCAGAATGAAATCTGATTTGGCAATTGGCACGACATGAAGATGACATTGGTTGTTACATTACAGCAAATAAGAATAAATTGGGTTTACATCTACTTAGGCAGCAGTAGCAGGAAGGGGCTGGAGGGCTTTGAGAGGATTCATAATGACACCGTCTATGAGCCCATATTCTTTAGCTTCTTTGGCACTCATGAAATAATCACGGTCTGTGTCTTGGTTGATTCGGTCAAGACTCTGACCGGTGTGGTATGCCAGATATCCGTTCAAATTCGCCTTGTGGTGCAACATTTCATTAGCCTAAAAAACACAATTATTCATAACTCATAACCAAAACAAAACAAAACATATATATATATATATATATATATATATATATATATATATATATATATTATGGAACCAAAATAAAAAGAGTAAAACAGCCACCTGGATATCTAAATCGGTTTGTCCACCTTGTGCCCCACCAAGAGGTTGATGTATCATTATCCTTGAATTCGGAAGGCTGTATCTTTTTCCTATAAAACAAACAATCAAATCATTCATACCATACCATACTAATTATTAGCAACCAACATCATCAATTCCAAATGTCAAAGTGGATATACCTTTGGTGCCAGCACCAAGCAGGAAAGCCCCCATACTGTCATGTCATGTCATGTCAAATAAATGTGTCATTGGAATTGGTCAACAAAAGTCAAATAAATGGAAAACAAATACTGTATGAAATTCTATAATTTACCTAGCAGCAAGCCCGACACATACAGTTGAGACGTCAGGGCGGATATGCTTCATGGTGTCAAAGATGGCCATACCAGCAGTCACTGATCCTCCAGGAGAGTTCACATACATCACAATATCCTGTCAATCAATATCATCTTCAATGAATCACTTAAATTTCTACACCATTTAATTGGGAAAGACATGGATCTCATCAAACCTTGTTAGGATCAACAGCATCAAGGTACAGAAGCTGAGCAACAATGATGTTTGCCATGTCATCATCAACAGCTCCACCACAACGGATAATTCTCTATCCACATACAGGTCAGGTATATTATATAAGGAAAGTGAAGTCACAGGTGTAAGTAAGGCGGCTAAAGATAAAGGATGAAGCAACTCACATATTGAAAAAGCTGACTGATAACACTCTGGAACCGTTCTTGCATCATTGGGGGTGGCCCTTGACCTTGTGCATATGCCGGGAAGTAGGGTGATGATGGAACTTGTACATCCTCCCTGCAAATTCAATATTATCATTACTATTTACCAAACAGACTGAAAAAAAAAAAAAAAAAAAAAAAAAACCTATTCCTACCTAATGGACCATACTCCCTGCCTCGAATTCTTGTTAACTGATGAATAATCACCAGAATAAACAGCTTTCACTGAAGAAGAAGAACAAGTCCCAACACTTTTCTGATTACTTCTCAATTTACTTGCTTTCCTGCAATGCAATCAATAAACCTCATCATCACATTTTCTCCCCCAAAATTAACCTACCACTTATGAATCTGTTATTATTTTATATAACAAATGCAGAATTTTATTCATTCTATTTCTCACATGTTCAGTTTAACCCAAAAAACCAACCCTATGTTTTCCTATGAAATTAGTGTTTTCCAATCAAGATATATCATCTACTTCCAAGAAATCCATTAACAGTCAATATCAACATTTTATAGAATGAATTTTAACCCTTGGAGTAGAAGATTTTTGTTTATTTGGGCATGGTCAGTATCAAACTCCTTGACTTTTAAGGACCGAGAAATTGACTTACTTTGGTGTAGAAGGATATAAAAAGTTAGTCTTTAGTTTAGTGTCAACAGAAAGAAACCATAGGCAAGGAAGGATTTTCTTCGTTTCTATAATTCTATTTTAACGAGCAAGCGCACTTCAGATTATTAATCATCAAGTTCTTAGCTTCAATAGAGCCCAGCAACCTCAGGTAATAAATCTTCAACATAGAGGATTTTAATCACACTGTACCTTGCCAATTAAACAGATTGCGTCCTAGTATTCAGACTTCACAATGTTAAAAGGAGTAATTTATCCAATTGAAAATCACTGAAGAACTTTAACAAGAAACACACACACGCACAGAGACACTTTTTTACATAAAGGATTATAAATAGTAAAATTTGATACCTGGAAGGAAGGGGGTTGAAGTTCTGTTCAGATATGGAACTAGGGCTTTTTGTAGAAGAGAATGCGAGAGAGTTAAATCTGAGAGAGGGGATGCAGGATTGTGCCATTGTTGTTTATCGATATGATAGGTCGTTGTGTTCTTGTGGAGGAAGAGATGGTTGCTTATCCGTTAAACGACGACGACGACTGCGATGGAGTGAGGCAGAGTGGGTGAGGTGAGGGGATTGAACCGATGAAGGAAGAAGATAAACAAGATTTTTATTTGGGTTACGTTGCGTGTGGGAATGTAAAACCCAAAATTGATAAAATTTCGTGGCACTCGGGTTGGGCCTGGGTTTGCTGTATCATTTCCTACCAATCGATTAGGATTTAAGAAGGCCAAAACTATAATCAATTATGAATATTCATGGTTATCATTTGTTAATAGATTTTACTTCTAACAAAAATTTGTCACATCAACATAGATATACATCAGGAATTATAACATCCAAATAATAATAATTTGTTGAATAGGGAAAATACTAGAAGTGGGTTCAAATATGTAAAAGTTTTTTTTTAAGAAAGAAGTAGAAGCTATGTTCATCAACAAACTAGAGGACATGTCTGTAAAATCAATACATATGATTTTGGTTAGCGTAAATTGGTATGAAAAACAAATTTGTGATTTTTACATTAGTTTTTCAGCGTAAATCATGTCCTCACATTAATCCATCCATATCCTCCAACTAATCTTTGAAATCTTCTGAGGTATAGAAAAATGGAAAGTTACAACGTTTGGTTGTGATTTTTGTTTTTACTTTGATTTGTGTAAACTTGTAGCTAATTTTTTTAATGTAATTATACGAAAATTTTAAATTTTAGTCTACTAGCAATCTAGGTACCCTCATGATGTAATTGCATGTGTTAAAACGTCTTCAGTTATATTTTTTTAATTCAGTTTAATACCATATTTATCATAAATAAACTAGCTTATGCAATTTAGCATTTGATAAGACTACAAAAGTAGCTTATTGTAGCTTACAAAATAACTTATAAGCTAGATGTTTTATAAACTAGTTTTGAAATAGCTTATGATAAGCTAGCAGCCTAAAACCGAAAACCTAAATCGTGAAACTGGGTGCATCCATGCATGGTTGATGGAAATATACATTTTAGACTATGTTTGGAATGTCAAACAATCTTATTTTCGAGTTTTTTTTTTTAAGGTTGTTATGTTTTGCAAATCAAAATGTAACTTATAAATTATGTTTTAAAAAAAAATACTTATAAAACTCTTTTTTGGTGGCTAACTAGATATGATAACTAAATATATTATAATAATATATCCTTATAAAATTAACTACATAATAACGAAAGACCTAAAATTCAATTATCATTTTATCGCAGTTTCTTAGTTTTTTAGCGATATATCAATTGATCACAAAAAACTAATCGCCAAAACATAGTGAAAAGACTCAAATAGTTAAATTGATGTGATAATTGTGGCATTTACACTTTATAACTATATTCGAAGGATATTCGATACCAAAAAAAATCACTTAAACGTATATAATAACTGTTATTTTGTATTTACTCTAATTTAATGAAATATATCACATATTTTTCTGATAATATTAAATTAATCTTCTGCATGTTCTTTTATCTCGTTTTACATATTTCATATAGTTTTCACCAAATGCAATTTTTATCATATAACTTATAGCTATCAATTATTTTTTTAGCTATCACCTAACTTTTCATCTAATTTGCAAACGTAACCTTAATAAAAGTAATTCCTAAAAATTAAGGTATCCACTCATAAACAAATATTTTTTACCTCTAAAAAAGTTTATTTTGAAACCATCGCTTTTTGAGATTGATATTATAAAATATAGTTAATTAGACAAATGACAATTATATTTTATATTGTTTTATGTTTAAACCTATTTTTTATTTCAAAAAAGCCTTTTTGTTTTTTCATTTTTTCTGACTTGACTATTTTATCAGGTTTATCGGTAATCTTCCGATTTTACACAATTATATTTTTAAAAACCCTCAAATTTTATTTTTCAAAAACATCCATCAAATTTTTTTTTTGTCAAAAACCCCCTCACATTTAACAAACTTTTTCGTTTGAACCAACTTTTTCATTTTGACTCATTATTCCCTTGTTTTTCTAGTTGTTATTTATGGTGTTCTTGACAATTTTCAGCCTTAAAATAGGAAACAATTGATTTTTCTCTAAACAATACAAAAGATGGCATGCCTATATATTGTTGGCAAATTGCATTTCAAAATCTAATTGTATGATACATTGATACTCAAAGATTATAATACGATTGAAGGAAAAAGGTCTAGTCTAACTTGATATCTTAAACTGGTTAATCTCGATAACTTTCAAACTCTAATTTATGTCTAGAATATATTTTTTTAGCTTTCATATTTTCCCCGTTATAAACATTTTCAATATCAAAAATTAGATTCCTTTCAAACTCTAGTCTTTCAGACTCTAGTTTTTCCGATGAAAAAATGTAACGTTTTCTTTTTTAGTTAAAGAAAAAATTTAAGTTTAAACTGAAAAATTGTAAATTGTAAAACGTAAGATTTTTTATACAGTTAACCCTTATAAATAATACAAAAAGTAAATATTTAAATCGATAGAATTGACTTGGCTTGTGATTTATACTACCAATCCGTATACGTTGCATTCGCTTTACCAAAGAATAAATATGAAACCATTGATACTAGTGGATGGCATGTTCGTTTTTGTAAGTTGCTAAAGTTTCTTCCTGCCAAAAATATATACATACAATACAACATACTCTACAATCATAATGAACTTCACCTCTAACTAATGTAAACCATGAAACAGAAGAAAAAGAAATAAAAAAGGACTCAAACGACAGCATAATCCATAACCGTTAAGCACTCACGAGCAGCCTTGGTGGTGGCCTCCTCTAATGCCTTGAAAGGAGAATCCTCACCAACTTTGTCTTTAAAGCATGCCTGGCAACTTAAGATATCCGTCTCCACCGCACCAAAATCATCCGCTAGCAATGTCACGTCCCGGACTCCAAGATCCGTTATAGCCCTGTTCAATTCATTCAGACTCGCTGCATACTTATCCACACATTTGCTCAGACACTTGCCCATTTCTGAAGAAGCAATATTCGGATCCTCCTTCAGAAGCTTCTTAGCCTCTTCCATGGCTACTTGAGAATCACTCTGGCTTTGTTTGATACGCGCTTCGATAGCCAAAGCAATGTCCTGATGGACCTTGGGCTATTGCAGGGGTCATCGCCTCTGGGCTAGATGATATTTCTGAAAGGGTGGAAGAACCCGGTGCAGGTGAGGAGGAGGACGGCGATGCATCTCTGTATGAGGCTACTGCAGCAGGGGCCATGGCCTCTGGGCTTAATGATATTTCTGATTCGGGTAATAGGGAGGAAGAAGCAGGGGCTGCTACGGTTTTGCCTATGAAAATCAAGGAATCAGGGGATGAAATTGGTGTCTCTTTGGCTTCATCTAAACCTAATAAAAATGGTGGAGGTGCCGCCTGGTTGGGCGAACCTTCATCTTTTGGTTCATCAAATTTAAATTTAGAATTCGGTTGGACTATCGATGGTATTGGCAGGATACTCAAACCTTCAACAGAGAGATATAATAAAATGAGAGAAGAGATGGAGATTATTACAAGTATACGAGCTTTTAGCTCCATATTTATCTCCTCTTCTCACTTGTACATGGAAATGGTAGAATCAGCCAATTTAAATTTGAAGCAAATATATAGTATTATATATATATGTATGTGGTTCATCATTCAATCAGGATTCCCTTCCCTATATTCTAGCCTAACCTTTCAGATTCATTTTCACATTTTCTTTGACTTTTCTACCAATGTATAGCATTTTCAAAAAATATTTACAAAATCATAGTATCTTGAAAAGTAATTACCTAAACTATAAATTCGGTTGATTTTATTATCTATTTTAAAATCATAATTATTGTTTCAACTCTATCATCCGCACCATCACTATTGTTTCCAGTCGGAACCTTTCTGGCCGCTGTTCTTCTTTTTTCTGGCTAAAAATACATATTTATAGATGAACCCCAAATAAAATTCAGAACTCTAAATAAAAACCAAACCAAAATAAAATTTAACCATAGATATGCAGGTCACCTTTATGAAATTAGTTTTTGGGTCTTACCTTCAAATTTCCTGCAAGTTCACCTGATGCAGCAACATTAATTTCCATACTGTTATTCTGTTATCGATTCTGGAGGAGCAGAAACGAAGATTAGCACATATTGAGGTGGAAAAGAAACAGTGAGGACTAGGTAAATAACCATCTCAAAGGATTTTTTTTGTTTAACAATGGCATTTTCTGGAGAGTAAGGATGCACAAGATTAAAAGTCAGATGGAAATGGTGATTGGATTGTTAGTGTGCCATTTTTACTTTTTAGTTTTAAACATAAAAATTTAGGTTAGATATCTTTTTATTTTCACCATTATTTGGTTAATAAATGTAGTATAAAACTACAACTAATCGGTAAATACATTTTATATGTACTATATTTCAGTAAAAAACTCCATTTTCTTTTGCCTTGTTTTCTTTTCTAGTCATATGATACAAAAATAAATACAAACAAACACATAAGAACCATCCAAAATTCCCCCAAATAAGGATGAAAATAATGCCAACACATTGTTACAAATAATGTCACTCGCTATAAAAATGCTTGCTACTGGGGGCAAACTTTTTTAAGCATGTGCTGGAGCTCTGTGGTTACCAAAATGCCATCTTCTTCAATCCTGTGGCGCATATCCGGATCCATTTTATCAGCAGCTATATAAGTCTGCAGCAACAAACCATACACCTTATCATCAACACATTTCAGTCTCTTTAAAATCTCCATTAGCTTCTCAGCACTCTCTACATCTCTCTCTTTCTCAAAATACTTCATCAACACATCAATACTGTCAATGTGGGGAAACCAGTTACTGTTTTCACTTTGTGTTGCAGCTGTTTCAATACATTTTAAAGCAAGATCCATTTGCTGAATCCCAATGTAATGCTTCATGAACAATGCCAAAGTCTGAACAAAAGGCCCTTTTGATTTCTTCACGGATCCATGGAAGACTAGTTCAGCTTCTTCAACCATGCCATGTCTTAAATAACCACTTATAACAGCATTAGCCACACGCGTATCATAATATGAGTAATTCGATTCCCATTCTACAAAACATTTCTTCAATCCATCCAGATCATCCACTTTAGAAAGTGCCTGAAGCATAATCCGGTAACTCATGTTACTGATTGTTTCGAATGACGATTTTAGAAGATTCCATATGCGATGAACTTCCTCTTGATTATTAAGTGCAGCATAAAACGTTATAAGAAAATGGAAAGCCTCACGTGAAGGTTGGCCCATGCCCATCTCATTTTCAAGCATTTTAAGAGCTGACAAGGCTTTCTCATGATTACCTACTTTGACATAAGCTGCAGCAATGTTACTGTAAGTTGTCCAGTTACAAGTCTCTTTTTTTTCCTTTGTTATTTCCTCAAAAACCCTCTCTACCCCCTCAATATCTCCTAAAAGCGAACAGCTATGCATCCAGATGTTATAAGTAAAGTTGCTCAAATTGATTTTCCTTTTCTTCATCTCTTCCACTAAAGGAGGGACTTTTTCAGGCTGGTCTATTCCCATATACAGGGTCATTAGATTGTTGAAAGCTAAAGTGGTGGTGAAGTTCTTAGCTTCAATTTCCTTAAAAAGAGCCAATGCTTTATCTGTCATTTTTAACTTACAGTAACAGTTGAGGAGAGCTCCGTAAGTATTTCTGTGTTGCAAATGTGGAGAAAGGTCATGAAAGTAACCTTCAGCTGCACCCACACCATGGACCTTCGATATAAGATCCAAACGCACTGCAAAGTCGGTGTTGGAAAAGTTGATATCCCTCTTATCCATCCATTCCATTACCTGCATAATCAATCATATTCCTTGTAAATTGCAACAAAGGCCATTTTTGTTTTTACCGGTTGCAGAAAGAAAACAAATCAAAACACAGTGGAAGAATAGAATAGAATATGAACCCTAATTTAAACTCTTATAAAATAATTATACTATAGCAGTTAATACTAGTAAAATCAACACGATAACATCTGGATTGATCGCTAAGCAACTAGAACAAACACATACCTCAAGAGCGTGGTGGTACTTGCCATACCTGCGGAGTTCCCTGATACATCTCTCTAACTCAATCTTTTTAACGAAATTACCCTCTCTAATGTATTGATTTAATGTTTGTGCTACTGTCCCACCCGTGGCTCCCAACGCCGACAGCCTTCTGTATAACCGCTTTTCATCTGCGGATTCTTTACGTGGTGGCGACACAAGGTCAACCACAGCAGCATTTGATTCTTCCACCACCGTACAAAACATTCTCAGCAGCGTCGACGTTTCGCCGAATGATATCCGGCTCCGGCAGCGGATAATCATCATCCTCTATCCTGCCTTCCGCCGGCGTATTGGTCCGTTTGATATAACCCAGGGTTCTACGGTTCTAAATCAAGGGTTTAAGGAGCTGATTTTTCCACGGGATATTTTTTATACCTTCACTGAAATTTACAGTCTATTGACAATTATGCCCTTATTTCAATTATGATTGTTATTCCATCTTATTTATTTATTAAGTAGTCACAAAGCATAACTCTAACTTGAATTTTCTTAAATTTAATATATCTAATATTTTTTCTTTTATTGTTAAAAAATGAGAAATATATGTATTTTTTGTTTTCGAAGGGTGTGGTTGCTCGACTACATAAGTATAATCGGTTGCTAAGAATTGATTAGTGACAAAATGCTTGTAGAGTAGTGTGCCCTTGTTGATGACCATTTGCTATAATGGTGTTGAAGTACTTAGAGATCTTACTTGGTGTAGAAATTGTGGTTAACTGGCTTTCCCATTGCTCCTAATCGATGTTGGCTGAGAAAAAATATGTCCTCTCAAAGTTGGTTGCGATAAAAGGCGTGACTTGCACTGGTTGACATGATTTTACTATTGTTGTTATTTGGTGTTGGTTGTTGGTTGTTATAAAAGGTGTTCCCCAAAGTTGGATGCTATAATAGGTGCTCTATCAAAGTTGGTTCCTACAAAAGATGTTATCTCAAAGTTGGTTAATTCACCTTGGTTTTTAGTGTTTTATCTTTTTTCTCTATTTTTGCTTTCATTTCTCCCGGACCCTTATTTCTTAGTAAATTTATTTAAAAATGAATAATATTACTAGAAATATAAACTAATACTATTTATCTTTTCAAAAAATAAAGCTGAAGTTTCATTTGTCCATATTACTTTCTTTTATTTTATTTTATATATATTTAGTTTATTTTTATCTATTAATTATACTAGGATACTGTAACGTCCGTACATTCGGGCTAGTCAATTTAGAGACGATAAGCATCAAAAACGACTTTTTGATGGAAGATTATTTAGAATGATTAATCTTAACCAAGTTGTAGTATATGTCTCAAGGTTTCCGGATATATAAAGAATGTCGAAATCCGAGTTATAACGAAGAAGTTATGACCTGTCGAAGTTTCGCGACAAACCGGCACGGTGCCGAATGTCGTAAAAAGTGAGTTTTTGATAAACTACTTTTTAGCCTTAGTAATCTAAATGAAACTCGTAGTATTCGTTAAACCGAGAAGTTCGATAAAAAGAACGCCAAAATCTGACTTCGTATGAGGAAGTTATGATTTTTCGAAGTTTCAGCTTAGCAGTAGACAGCTAAAAACTCGAATTTTAGATCGAGTGATTTTTAGCCGACACAACCTAAACGAGAATCGAAGGTCTCGTAAATAGTAGCACAACGGTAAAAAGTCTGACAAAAACGGACGTCGGATGAAGAAGTTATGAATTTTTAACGGATTTCCTGTCCCGGTCTGTTAAAAATTATAATATAAAAATTAAAGTCAAAATTAGCCGACGAAGTCTAAACGAAAGTTGTAGAGCGTAATTTTACCTACGCGTGCATATAAAGAACGTCAAAAACGGAGCTCGTATGCGAAAGTTATGGATTTTAGAAGTTTTGGCGCGAAAATCGAGAAAATTCGCATAGTCACATTTTTGCCACGTCACCTTCGCTGAAAGAGTGACACGTGTCCGAAATTGGTGAGTCATGCGAAGCCACGTGTCGCCTTCCCTCGCATGAATAGTAGCTGCGTGTCGGATTCTGATTCGACCGAAGGGAGGCCCAATCTGAAGCTCGCAGCTGGACCGAGCCTCGCACCGCCTTAGCCTCCGAGCCTCGCAGATGAACCACTAGACCTCGGTCCAATCAGCAGCTGCCACCGAGGCCTTCGCACGTGCAGCCACCTGCGCACCCTCGCCTGCGGACCCCACCACCAGACCGACTTCGGACCCTATAAATAGAAAGGTCATGCAAGCCTTCTCGGGTACTTTTTGGAAATTATCACTTTTAGCCCATTTTTCCATATTTTCTTCATCTTAGCATCCCCCAAAGCCCCGGTATCGATTATAACCCCCGGAATACGCCACGAAGAGCCCGTGAAGCCCGGAAAATTTATCTTTTCGGTTTTGAAGCCCGACCTTTCGCAGAGCCCGGTTTCTCAATAAAACTCCCGGTTTTATTAGAAACGATCGTTTTAGGAAACGAATTGCTGTCCGATTTTCATTAAATCAAGTGAGTGTGTAGTCACTTTCATCTTACACATAGATATGAAGTATTTTATATAAAATACGTGATATGTGTATATATGTTGTTTGTTTATTTGAGATGGGTGTTGAATGAATGTTTTATACATGTTTAAAATGATTTAAAATGTATATATATATTTTATCTTCAAATATGTTGGGTAAAACATGGGTAGATAAAGTATGAGGGATAAAAGCACAGTATAGATGTACGTTGGTAGCTATGAATTTAGTACAGTATAGATGTAGCTACGGATTTAGTATGTTGGCAGCTATGGACTTAGTGTTTGTTGTACTCGGCGACGATGTGACTTCGTGCCTATTAGATAAACTCTGGTGACGATGTGACTTCGTGCCTATTAGATAAACCCTGGTGACGATGTGACTTCGTGCCTATTAGATAAACCCTGGCGACTATGAGACGTAGTGCCTATTGTATAAACCCTGGCGACTATGAGACGTAGTGCCTATTGTATAAACCCTGGCGACTATGAGACGTAGTGCCTATTGTATAAACCTTAGCGACTATGAGACGTAGTGCCTATTGTATAAACCCCGACGACTATGTGACGTAGTGCCTGTTGTATGAAACTTGGGCAGCGATGGACTTCGTGCCTATTCCTTATGATGAATCCTTAGGAATGAGTGAGATTTGATTCTTAGGGTAAATCCTTAAGAAATAAATAAGATAATGGGGATTGGGTAATTGGGTTGATTGTTTGATGTTTAAGCATAATAAATTATTTATTGTGGGTTGAAAACCCTATATGCTCACCAGGCTCCCAAGCCTGACCCACTTAGTTTGTTTGTATCACAGGTATCGATACGAAGTTACTTTACACTGAGAGATTAAAAGAGATGTAGATCACTAGTGTAAGTGAGTGTAAGTTCTGTTTATGCTTATGTTTCTGTATTGACGATGACATCCCAATGGTTTAAGTGAATAAAATACATTTCTTCAGAAATGATTTGATAATATAATTATCATGTTTTTATGGGAACAAATTCCGCAACACCTTTTAAAATGATTACTCTGATTTTATTTTAAAAAGCATAAACGAAAATCGGTCTTTTCTGGCCGAGAAATTAGGGGATGTCACAGATACAAACTCATATATACACGGTGAGATATTAATAATATATATATATATATATATATATATATATATATATATATATATATATATAGAGAGAGAGAGAGAGAGAGAGAGAGATTTAGGTTCTATGGAAAACAAAAAACCCTAAAAATCATAAAATGCATAAAAAAAATACTTAGAGATCACAAAACTTTTTTTTGAATTTTTTTATTAAAAATCGCAGCATTTTCTTAAACTTCGCTGAAAAAAAATAATAAATCAATTTTTTTTTAATAATAAAAAAAATTTCAAAATTTTTTTCAGCGAATTTGTATAGAAAGCTGCGATTTTTTCAAAAAAAAGTTTTGTGATCTCTAAGTATTTTTTTTTTATGCATTTTTATGATTTTTAGGGTTTTTTTTTCCAAATAACCATTCCCCATATATATATATATATATATATATATATATATATATATATATATATATATATATATATATATATATATATATATATTAAATTGTTTGATTTTCAATATTACTTTAAATATGTTTAAATCGTTATACAAGGAATACCATGAATAATTTGTTATACAAGATTACTTTGGTACTGACGTGATGTTTGGTAGAGGTGGCAATGGGTCGATCTGGGTTGGGTTCAGGTTCAACCCATTTAATAATTGGGTTGAAAATTTCAACCCAACCCAACCTGTTTATTTAAATGGGTTGATATTTCCAGCCCAACCCAACCTTTTAGATAAATGGGTTGTCACCAAGTTGACTTATTTATGTAGTTTCCGACCCAACCTATTAAATAAATTGGTTAAACTTGGGTTAACCCATTTAAAATCAATTATATAATTAAATATTATACCACTTAAATTATAAAACGTAAATAAAACTTCATAATTATGACAAAAGCACAATCCTAATTCATAAATACAAATAAATTGTTCAAATAACATTAAAAATGTTTAGTTTCACAGTGATTTTGGAGAGTGACCAGTATTATCGGCGCTAAAAAAAGGATGGAAATTAGGATTTAATTGTATTAAACATAGATAATAATAATGCAACATTATAATTTACAAATTAATACTTTGATTAATACATGATAATATTCAAATAATATCAAATTATATATATATATATATATATATATATATATATATATTAAAGTTAAATGGGTTGATGGGTTGAAAACGGATTAATAATTTTTACCCAACCCAACCTATTTAATTAATTGAGTTAGACGGGTTGACCCATTTAAGTTAAATGTGTTGAAAATATCAACCCAACCCGCTAATTTTGGGTTAGATTCGGGTTGGGTTGGCGGGTTGGATAGATTTTTGTCAGCTCTAATATTTGGTGATGACCAATTAGAAGAAGGGTTTCGTGTATGAGTAAAAACTCATTCAACTCTTTTTCTCTTAGCTTGTATCATAAGCTTCAGTACTTAGATTTTTTTTTTTTTTTGAACTGGCAAATATAAATATTATACTCTATTCCTAAACTAAAATCTAATTCTACCTATGTCCACCACGGGACTTAAACCATCGACCTTAAGGAGGGAGGGCACCACCTGATACCACTGGGCTAGAAGCCCTCTGGTAAAAAATGAGAAAAAAAAAAATGAAAGTGACAATTGGGTGGAAAGAGGGCTGGAAGCGTTGAGGGAGATGAACTCCCTCCATACTAAGTGATAAGTTAACTAGAGATAAGGATGACAATCGGCAAATCAACGACTAATAAGATTGGATCTTGGAAGAGGATAAATGGGGCAATAGGGCTTTAGAAAACCTTGTATGGGCTATTTAAGATTATCTTTTTAAACAAAGCTTTCACATCAGTTTGTAAAACCAAATGGTTTAAAACAAAGGGGCTTCTTCAATGACCACTCAATCAAAGTTCTCACCTAAAACAAAAATAAATCTTTTATATATCGACGTATGTTAAAAAGTTGATGTTATTTGTAAAACCAAATCATTTATAAGAAGGTGGCTTCTCTAATGACCAATCAATTAAAGTTCTCACCCAAAACAAAAATAAATCTCATATATCGACGTATGCTAAAAAATTGATGTTATCTCAACATCAATATAACCCCTCTTTTTTTAAAGCAACTCAACAACACCCCAATGCTCCAAATCATTTGGCATAATCACCACACTCTAGTCAATATTTTGACCATTTTATGAGCAACTAAGTATTTATATATATTCTTATCACGGTTCAGTAAGCCAACCTACAAGGACAACAAATCGTATCCATACAAATAACAAGGAAACCAGTATCGTTTATACAATTATACTATTTACCGGGCTTTTAAGTATCAAATTATAAAAAACCACTCGTTTTTAGAGCTTAATTATCTTAGTTTTTATATAAGATAAATATTAAAAAATTAATGAAAAAGAATAAAAAAGAATATTTAAATAAAAAAGTGTAAAGGGAAATTATTGAAATTTAAGAAACTCGATTAAATAATATCACATGGAGTTTTATATTATTTTTACATGATAAATTAACTACATATTGCAATATCGGTGAAAGTATCCACCGATACTTTGTACCTTTTTACTTTGTAAATAATATTTTTCACTTGTTTATTTTTTTGAATATCACTTTGACCCCCCTCAATTTTTTTCATCGACAATTTAAATCAAACTACTTTGTAAAATGATATTTTCTACCCCTTACTTTTTAAAATGTCACCTTGACACCCTCGAATTTGAACTTTGTAAAATATCACTTTTACCCTATCCATTTTCTAAATTTTTGTGTTTATCCCCCGTAGTATACATAACCTGATTTTCTTTAATAACTTTCGTTCGTTAACTTAAAAAAATTATCTTTTACGTGCTTATTTACTTCGAAAAAGGATATTTTACACCCCTCTACTTTGTTAAAATGTCACTTTGACCCCTCAACTTTTACCATTGACAATTTGCACCCCTTTACTTTGCAAAATGACATTTTATACCATTTCCTTTTTAAAATTTCATTTTGATTCCCCCTCGACTCTGAACTTTGTAAAATATAAATTTGATCCCTTTCAAATCTGATTTTTCTTGATAACATTTGTTCGTTATCTGAAAGGAAAAACTAATTTTTTACGTGTTTATATATATATATATATATATATATATATATATATATATATATATATATATATATATATATATATATATATATATATATATATCATGGTTGCAGAAATCGCTAATCGGCCACTAATCGGTGGACTAGCGATAGACATTAATCGGCTAGGCGGGGATTAATCGGGAGATTAATCGGGGACCATTAATTATTAAGAAAATTATTCAAAAATTTATAAATCTAATTTTAATCCTACAAAAAAACGATTAATCGGCGATTAGGTCCGATTAGGTCCAACTTTGACTTGCGTTAACCAAACCCGATTAGGTCCGATTAAGTCCGATTAGGTCCGCTAGGCCCGATTAATTCCGACTTTGACCTGTATTGACCAAACCCGATTATAGTGACCGATTAGCAATAAATCTCATCGGTGGAGGTCCGATTAGGCCGATTTCTACAACACTGATATATATATATATATATATATATATATATATATATATATATATATATATGTGTGTGTGTGTGTGTGTGTGTGTGTGTGTGTGTGTGTAGGTGGTATAAATTTGAGGTAGACAGTGCTTCGACATAAATTTAAAACTTTCGTTCGTTAGTTTTTTTTTTTTTTAAATTTCTATGTACATGTCAGTATAAATTCGCGTTTGTCTAAGTTTCGATATATTTTTTCTCGTTTCCGTGCTTATCTTTAGTTACCTCTACAAACAAGATCTATCTTTTCGTCTATTTTCAACATGTAGCAACTTACTTTCTATTATTTTTTATCGCTAGACGTTAATATTTAAATAATCAAATATAATACAATATCTTGTTTCAAAAGAAGTATACTATAATACATCATTTGTATAAAAGTTTACAATAGGTATTGATGTCTTTAAGTGGTTTTGTATTCAAGTTTACTAGGGTTTGTATTATATGCAAGTGGAGTTTTATCTCTAAAAGTATTAATTAAAAAAACTATGTATATTGTCGTTTCGGTTACGAAACTTATATATATATATATATATATATATATATATATATATATATATATATATATAATATATATATATATATATATATATATATATTATAAATAAAACATTTTTCCTTTCACCACATTCATTTGAAACTTCAATGCATTTTTTCGTTTCACAACATTCATTTGAAACTCTCATTACTTTTCAATTTCTTTCTAATAATAATTATAAGTTGGTTAATAAGGTTAAAAAATATCAAATATAAAGTGTAATCATATATAAACTAAGTTTCAATATTAAAATAATATCTTTACTTCTATTTATAAAGTTATGTTTTTTAACTTTTAACATATTATAATTAATTTATTAGTTTTAATATATTGTTGGATGTAAACCATTATCATTTTAAAGGAACAATTTTAGAATAATTTGTATAAAATATTTAAATTATTAATTGGAATATAACATTACAGACTCAACTTAAATATAAATTTTAGTGAAACTTAAACAACCCAAAGAATATTTTGTAAATAGTTAAAAGTGATTAATTGTGGTGTCTTTCTAATAATGATTATAAGTTGGTTAATAAAGTTAAATAAATATCAAACCTAAAGTGTAATCATAAATATACTAAATTTCAATTTTAAAATAATATCTTACTTCTACTTATAAAGTTATATCTTTAATTTTTAACATATTATACTTAATGTATTAGATTTAATATGTTGTTGTATGTAAACCATTATCAGTTTAAAACTACAACTTTTGAACTGTTTTGAATAAATACTTAAATTGTTAATTTAAATATAACATTACAATGTCAACTTAAATATAAATTTCAGTTCCACTTAAAAACCAAAAAATATTTTGTAAATGGTTAAAAGTGATAAATGCATAAACTAAATTGTAATCTCAATTTAACTAAAATATTTCCTAAAGATATTTTTATAATCAATAAAAGTTTTCAAATTGGTATCTTAAAATAACTTACAATAACAATAGTTAAAAATAACTCTATATAAATGATTATATTGTTACCTTTAAAATCAAAAAATAATGTTTGATGTTTTACATAATTATAATGATAGAAATTAAAACATTAACCAAATAAATTTTAAAAAATTAATGAACAATAACAACAACTATAAATAACATTAAACCATATATTATATTTAATTTTATTCATGTGTAAGTCGCAGATAGAGATCCATGATGATATATAAAAAACGAACTTTTTTTTTTCGAAAAAAACTCACTTTATTTTCTTTGATTAAAAAAGTTAAGGTCTATTTTTTATAGAAAAAAATTAATAAATATAGGGAAAATGATTAATTAGTTATATATATATATATATATTAAATATTAAATAGTTATATATATATATATATATATATATATATATATAATTAATAAATAAATATTAAATAGTTATATATATATATATATATTAAATATTTAATAAACTTAATTAATTAATAAGTAAATAACAAATAGTTATAATCTAAATATAATTAAAATGATAATATGAAGGACTTTTGAATTAAAAAGGATTAAATGAGAAAAAAACTAACGGATAATTGGGCACTCAATATATATTGATTGGTCAATAGAAAAACCAAAGTAAACTCGACACTCAAATGATGTTGCACCGTTATAAATGGTCAATAAAATAAAATAAAAAACAATAAAATGACTTTGCATTTGGGATGCCCTAAACCGGTTAAAATGCTAGTTTAAATAGTTTTAAAAAAAGCTAGCTTATAATCTATTATAAATAATAAAGTTTTTTTTTCTTCCTAACCATAATAAAATCGTGTGAAAGTTGTGTAATAATTTCAAAAATAATCAATACCCACACCATCTAGTGATGTTAACTCGCATAATGTGCCAAATGAACTATAGTGTATCTTATAAAATTATGGCAACACAATACTCATATTTATCATGCATCTCAAACTTTACAGAAGACATGTAAATTTAAATATGAAATTAGTAATTGCACATGGTAACGAAGCTTTCGGGCAATGAAACATAAAAATTTCTCTCAAAATCTATAAAACTATAAAATTGTTCTTAAAGTAATTTCAAACCAAAATTCATACATGAGTCTAATCATATTTATAAAAAGAATCTTATACCATACATATTTATGATCAAATAATTATGTCAATCAAACATAATCTTTGTGATACACCACTTAATTAACTATTACTTCTTATTTATCTCGTTGCATTCCTAATTAATATGGAAAACACTAAAAGGTTTTGAACACAATAACAAATAAATGATGCTAGCGGAAGCATATTATAATTATAGTCATATGTTCAAACTAACACCTACAAAAATCTTATGTCCATATAATTATTGCAACTACAAGAAAGATTAAAATTACATACCTCTTTATTAGCCAAGAGATCTCCTTGCTTACAATATTGTTCTTTCCACTTTGATTGGATATCATGTATTCAAACCAAAGTTTCTCTCCTGGAATCTCACCTAAGTTCACCAACCAAATAATAAGACAACGCCTTGGATAGGGGAGGAAATCGCAAACACAAACCCTAATGGTTTGTGTTTGAATCACCAATTAGGGAGGTGGAGGGAGAAGCGGGGCGCAGATTTGAAGCAAGGAATGAGCATCTATGGTTTGATCTCTATTTTACTATTTATAGTTATTTAATAACATGGTGCCAAAGCAACTCCTTTTTTTGTTGAAATTGCCCCTGGAATGTTCCAATTAATTAAACCTTTTAATTAATTAACATCCAGTCTCTATATCAATCGATTTTAATTAACTTAGCATAAGATGAGAAATTAATAAACTAATTTCTCCAAATTTTCTTTTGTCGTTTAATTGCTCAATTGGGTTTTACGGGTAACTCAAAAAGACCATGCTATTATTAGAAATATTACCAATAGTTATAACCTTAGACACTATTTCCAACAAACACCAATTTCAATCCTAAATAACAAGCACATGAAAGTACAATATTATGATGTACTAGATTTTACAAAGTGTAATGTCTTAATGAGAAAATGATTGACAACACAAACCTAGAATGATTGAAACTCAAAATCTAAATGAAAACCAAAATTATATCAGCCAAAGAAAACTAAATCAGTCAATTACATGAACTTAATTTATATTTTTGTTTTAACACTTTAATACGCTTGTTAGATTCAGGGTCTCCACTTAAAGTTTGATAAATTAGGACGTAAGTGGTAAGCAATTTTATCATAATTTTCTTATATATAAGATAATATTGTTTGGCTTCTATGTGCAGTACCCTGCATCAACATATACCATAAAATTAAATCCAAAAATAATATTTTTTTTAACTCTACCTGATGGTTAAACAACATCTTACCGCATTACATGTCTGCTTTTAATGATAATATTTTAATAAATAATACTCAACAACTAGGCCTAATATTTAATTCACAGTACAATAGCCTTATTTCACTTAATCTCACGACATGTATAATTGTAGTTGGAGCGTTGAGTTTTCGTTTCAAATGTTTGACATGTTGGCGTTGAGTTTCATTCTTTGTGCTTAGATACTACTATTAGAAGCATCCACTACCCGAACTTCTTTCCTTCTTATTCATGGTTGTTGTTATGTAATCTTTCTATTGATGTTGACACCTTCATATCAGGATGTCATAAATATGTGAAGTATGTATGATTGAAATATCACCATCATAATTACAAGTATATTGGCTTCAAAACCAACATGAGCATCATGATCAGATTAATGCATATGAAGCTTATTAACATCACACATCAATAATATATATATATATATATATATATATATATATATATATATATATATATATATATATATATACATTGCTTGTTTTTAACTTTAAAATATAATCCAAATCAATTCACCAGGCTGTGGTAGGGCCACAACATGTTTGGAATCAGGATTTGGTAGGTTGTGGGAGACCAGGTGTAACAACGTAAATTTTCAAACCAAATGTTTCAAATTTAAAACACATTTTTCTCAATTCAAAACATCTCAAAGTGTCATAATATCAAATCATCAAAAACACATATCCCAAAAACTATATATATAGCAAATCCAGGATCCTCTCAAAACATGACTCAAATCCCTGATGTGTGTACAATCAAGCCGGCGCCTTCCCGTGATCCTGAGAAGTACCTGAAACACATAACACATAACACGGTAAGCACAAAGCTTAGTGAGTTCCCCAAAATATCACTCATATCTCATCAGTCTCTCATGGATATACTCAGATAAGACCCTCTGGTCAAATGTGTCTCAGTGGGACCCTCTGGTCCCACATCTCAGCTGGACCCTCCGGTCCCTCAACTCAGCAACTCAATATAATACACAACATACATATCACAAAAACAAATAGCAGGATATCTCAATACACAGTATATGCACATAAGACCTTGTGGTCACACATAGGTTACCACTCAAGGTAAGTATAGTGAGAAGACTCACCTCGTAAGAACTCGGATAATCTCGAACTCGAATCACCGGTCTAGCCTCCGCCTAACACAACAATAATTATCCCTAATTAATAAAGGCTCTCACTGAAGCTAAACTAACCCTTCTACAAACTCACAGAAGGGCAAAAGACCATTTTACCCCTCTATGGGCTTAATAGTACACAAACTAACCAAACCCTAAAAGTCAACCAAAAGTCAACGGCAGGGAGTACGCCGCACGTACCAGCTCTCTACGCTGGGTGTACTCGGCTGCCATGCAGGCATCGGGGATGCTCGACCCCTACGCTGCGCGTACTGGGATTACGCCCAGCGTACATCCCAGTTTCACCCCTCTCACTCATTTGGTCTTAATCAGTTAAGACCTTGGATCATATCACAGATCTGGACCCCCTAATAGCTCTTACTCCATAAAGTCAATGACTTTAAGCCTTTGCATGGCTGGAATGGTCACAAACACACAAAACACTCACTCTCTTTTCTCAACAAGCTCATAGCTCTTGCATGGCTTGATACTAACGACCAAGAATGGATTTTTATGGCATTACACCACAAAATACACTCAAAGGGGTGGATCATAGTCTCTGAAGTACAATATCACATAAAGTCTCCACCTTTTGGGACAAAACCCTAAAATACCCTAACATGATGCAAAAACCAAAAGAGTGAAAAAGCTTTGAGCTTTATACCTCAAAATGAAGCTCCACACTCAGATAAGCTCAGATCCAAGGCCTAAAATCCTACTCCTTCTTCTTCAAGACTCCTTCTTCACTCCAAAGGAACTCAAGAATGCTCTCAAGGCCCTCAAATGCACTCACAAGCTCTAAGAACGAAAACTAGGGTTTAGGAGGGTTGGTGTATGGGAATGGTGGCCAGGATTGTGGCCATCATATCCTTTAAATAGGGGACTCACCCTAAATTAGGGTTTTCAATCTGGGCCTAGTACGCCCAGTGTACCCTCTGGTACGCCCAGCATACTAGGTGGCTTCCGCGTCAAATGCACGCATATGAGTACGCTGAGCGTACACTCGTGTACGCCCCGCGTACTCATTCACCACCTTTTCTCATAAAGGGACTAAAATGGCCAATTACTCAAATGATCAAGGGTTTCGAGGTATACCTGGACTCAGGATGTTACACCAGGTATGAGGCAAGACCACGGTTGGTCCTGTGGCGTTCAGATTAGCACCGGGTTTGGTGTTGTGATGGTTCGGGTAGCTTTACATGTTGAAGTTTTCTTTCGGAAGTCACGTGGGTCGACTATAAGGGTGTTATGTGGCTCAGCAACCGGGCGGGAATCTGGTATTACAGATAGTTGGCAGATAAGCTGGGACCAGGGAGGTCTCAGTTCATTTGGAAAGTGGATAAGAGGCAGCATGATGTTTCGGGAAAGAGTAGTGATTTGAGGATTCTTGTGTGTGGAGTAGCTTGCTGATTGAAAGTGCTAAGTCACTTACAGTTGGATTAAATAATCTCAGTGTAATTGATTTGACCCATTTGCACAGTTCTCGTCTGAGTCTAACCGTTGCAGGGATGAATCTTCTACTCAAAGGATTATCTGAGCCTGTTATCAAGTATAAGTATTCTGCGGCTGGTTATGGTCAGTGGCTTGGTTTTCGTAGGTTGCAACAAGATAATCAGGATTGGAAGTATTATGGTTGGTCAGTTATTCGAGGCATGGTAATTTTCAGCATGGGCAGTCTGTCGGAGAGACAGACCATTATAGACTTCAGACTTCGGATAGACAAAAGTGGTTTTGTGGGAGTTTAAGGTTTGTTTTCTTCGGGATGGAATCTCAGTTTGGGTTCGCTTATCTCGAGAAGGTTGTCTTATGCGCTGAATCTTCGGTTGCATTCCTCGGATTTTTTTTTGATATGGGTGTTAGTAAGGAGCGATTTCGAGGACGAAATCTAATTTAAGTGGGGGAGAGTTGTAACACTCGGTTTCAGATTGCTTTGTTGCTGGGGTTGCAACCCAGTCATCAGTTGTTACGAGGATTAGGGCTTCGAGAAAGGAAGGATTTAGCCCACTTCGAGTGTAATTGCCATGATATAAGTGATCCATGTATTCGATTGTGTCTTTGGAAGCCAAGGGTATGGTTGTAATTTGATATCTCGGTCTTTTATGGGTTTAAGGTTTTGTTCGGGAGGTTTTAAGGCTTGGGTGTGTTGATAGGAGCGTAGGACTTTTCGCCACCTTTTCGTGGATATAAGGTTTGTTGGAAACGGACCTAGTATGAGGGATTTATTGTTGGATTAGTGTCTAAGTCCATAACTATTTTGGTATGTACTTGACCCGATGGTGCATGGTCCTTTTGGGTTGCCTTCACCAAAGCAACTTGATAGGATGAATTATGGAGAGAGAGTATTAATTATGATTTATTAATATATTATGAGAATAATATATTAAAGGAGAAATCATATTGTTTAATTAATATTAGTCAATAATTAATTAAGAATTAATTTTGTGGCTAAAAGAGATTAATTAAACTTAGGGGACTGGAATTGTAATTATAAGATAATTGCAATTGGGCTATGGATCACCTTGGAATATAGGTTGGACGAAATCTATGGGAAGCCCATATGATTTTCGTCCAAGGCATGTTCCAGAAGGGGTCCATGGGATGCTTAGGGCTTAAGTAGTCAAATTAGGGTTTCCTTGTTAGATAACCCTAATTGCCTACCTATTTAAAGGCCCCTTGAGACCCAAAAATGTGGCTAACCTTTTCAAGAGGGTTTCTAGACGTTTTTGAGTGCCTCTCCTCTTCTCCTTCTTCATCCTCTTGCTCTTGGTGTTTGTGAGCCATTAGAGGAGTGACATTTGTGACTCTAAGCTTATCAGAAGCCAATTACTACAAGGAATAGATTGTTATTGCTATATAACAATCAAGGTAATATCTAAACCCTATTCTTATGTTAATATTGATTATCACATGCTAGATCTAGGGTTTATGGCTTTGGATGATTATTGCATGTTCATTAGACAAACTAGATCCAAAGTTTTAGGGTTTGCATGTACACCATAGGAATGTTGTAGTGCTCATAACCCATCAGTTATGATACTTTGAAGTTATTGTCAGATTTGGTCCTTGGTGGAAAAAGCTTGCATTTCAGCCCATGTATGGAAAGTTGGCATGTGCGTGAGTACGCCCAACGTAGGCAGGGGTACGCCTAGCGTAGGAATGGAAAAGTGGAACGCGGGCTTGGGAGCTGTACGCCCAACGTACGCTCAGGATCCCCAAAACCCTAATTTTAAGGGCTGGCTCACTATTTAAGCACCTTAAGTCCAGGGTGTGTGTGACAACCGTCAATTTTTGGCCAAGTCAAAGTCAACTAAAGTCAACGAGTCAAACCGGTCAACTCATCTAACCCTTGTACATTAGGGTTTCCATTATGATTCTCATTGTACTACTCGCAATCTTAATATAAAGTATCACTTAGAGTTTTCACGTGTTCGGAAATTCTAAACCCTAATTAGGGTAAGTGATGAATCTACTCGATAAAACATTATTCCATACCCCTCGAGAGCGTATAACATTCATAACAAGGCTTAACAGAGTGTAAGAACCTTGCGTTGCGAAGCCAAACACTCAAAAAGGTCACAAAAGAAGTCTCTCCCAATCTCTTTCACTCTAACTCTCCCAAAACTCTCTAAGTAGGAGGAGTCTCTCCAAGTATGTGAAATCTCTCCCAAATCTCTCTCTGTATGAGAAATCTCTCCAAGAATGTGAAACCTCTCCCAAATCTCTCTCTCTCTGTGTATGAGAAATCTCTCCAAGAATGTGAAATCTCTCCCAAATCTCTCCAAGTATGTCAAATCTCTCCCAAATCTCTCTCTGTATGAGAAATCTCTCCAAGAATGTGAAATCTCTCCCAAAATCTCTACAAGTATGTCAAATCTCTCCCAAATCTCTCTCTGTATGAGAAATCTCTCCAAGTATGTCAAATCTCTCCCAAATCTCTCTCAAAACTGATGGGTTTTAGGTACAACAAATAAACTAGAAACAATTCCTAAGTTCACATGCAACCTACTTTGGATCTATGTTTTAACTATTGAACATACAACTTTGAATTGCAAAACAAGAACCCTAGAGCAGAGAGGCTAATTTCGAAATTAACAAACTAGGGTTTAGGAGTTACATACCTTTCAATTGTTATAGCAAACAATTGATATTCCCTTGATCTTGATCTTGATCTTCTTGGAAGCTTTAGCACCACAAGTGTAATGCCTCTAATGGAATCACACCCAAACTAGCAAGAAGGAAAGTAGAAGAGAGAGAGGAGAGGGAGTATGCAAAATCTCGGCCTTAGGGTTTCTTCAAAAGAAAGAGTCACCAAAAACATGAACCAGGAGGCTCCTTATATAGCTGAGGGATTTAGGGTTTAAGGGAAACCCTAGTTATCCTTTGCTTAGGGCCTAAGCAAACCCAAGGGCCTTATCCAAGCCCCTATGGACGAAATTATTAGGGTTTCCCCTAAAGATTTCGTCCACCCTCTTCCAAGGGGGTTCTAGAGCCTTCCACTCAACTATTAGATAATTGCAAACTAGTCCCTGCACCTTATAATTAATTCTTTTAACCCCAAAATCAATTCTGATTAATTTCTGGTTAACAATTAATTAAACATAATGATTTCTTATTAATATATTAATCTTTTAACATATTAATAAATCATTTATATTAATTCATTAATCTTATAAATTAATATCTCTCCTTTCATAATTTCCTTGTCCAGTTGCTAGGTTGAGGGCAACCCAAAAGGACTGTGCTGCTATCAATTCAAGTACATACCAATTATAGTTATGGGCTTAGACACCTAATCCAACAGTCTCCCACTTGGATAAGTCTGTAACTATAATTGCTAGTATGCCTTCTAAATTTGACCAGCAAATTGTAGCTTCCAAAAAGCTGCTGCCGAACTCTGACCCAGTCAGTTACGTGTCCTAAGATAAGTGATCATATAACCCTTCGTTCTGCTTGATATCCCCAGACAAAAGACATGGAATGTAATCAATCTGTTTGTCCAGAATCTATGTTTCCCGATTCCTGATTTGTGATGATGTAGGACTTCTAATCGAACACATCAATTTAGTCCTGGCTGGGCCCAGCACATAAGTCAACACCAAATCATCGAGGGGCCCACATATATCGCTTTTCCTGTTAGGGCAAAAGGAACGAATAAACGTTGACTCATATGCTTGTATCTTTTACTCATCAAATTATGCATGACAATACGTTTTATAACACCAAGTTACTGATGCGTTTTCGTATCACCAATGCACAACCGACTTGTAAATTACAACTCATATATCTTCGTTTCAAGATTATAAGATATTATCGTCTCAGTATTACTCGTGATGAATTCCATGAAGTAATACTCTGAGCGAGGGTTTATCCAATACTCAAATCTCAATTTCTGAGTACTCATGAACATTGCAGCAATTCTATTGCCATGTCTATCCTTAGACAATCTGCAATCCAATTCATGACAGTCTTAATTCACTACTTACTTCCAAGAGTACGAGCGACTGTGGAGTTTGAATAATCTCATTATTCAGGAAGTAAAACATGCAAAAATGAAACACAATAATAAACAATCGACAAAAGGTAGTAGCCAAACTTATAAATAATACTTTATTATTTAATCACCAAAAGTCAATTACATTTACTTTGTTACAAGTTTCAAAAACTAATCTAACTACTAAAACTAATATCATCTTTCAGTCCTATGCTCCGAGCATGCTGAATATGCTTAGCCCTACTCAGACCCTTTGTGAGAGGATCTGCTGGGTTATCTTCAGATGACACCCTCTTTACTATAAGATGGCCTTCTTCTACTCTATGTCTGATGAAATGGTACTTTCTGTCGATATGTCTGGTCTTACCATGATCTCTCGGTTCCTTTGTCAAGGCAACCGCTCCTTCATTATCGCAGAACAGTTCCATAGGCTCCTGGATGGTTGGAACAACTCCGAGATCCCCGATGAAGTTCCTCAACCAAGCTGCTTCTTTCGACGCTTCACTTGCTGCTATGTACTCTGATTCACAAGTAGAATCAGCCACCGTATTTTGCTTGGAACTCTTCCAAGTAACTGCTCCTCCATTCAGTAAAAACACCCAGCCTGACTGAGAACGGAAGTTATCTCTATCCGTCTGAAAGCTGGCATCACTGTAACCATCTACTCTCAAAGTATCACTGCCACCAAGCACAAGGACCCAGTCCTTTGTCCTTCGCAAATACTTGAGTATATTCTTAACTGCTACCCAATGAGCTCTACCTGGGTTTCCCTGATAGCGACTGACCATGCTCAAAGCAAATGCCACATCAGGGCGAGTACATGTCATAGCGTACATGATCGATCCGACAGCGGAAGCATAAGGTACACGACTCATGTCATCTATTTCAACATCTGTACTCGGGCATTGAATCTTACTCAATTTGGTATTGCTCTGGATAGGTAGCTCTCCCTTCTTGGAGTTTTCCATACTAAACCTCTTTAGTACCTTATCCAAGTATGTGCTCTGACTAAGTCCAATTAGTCTCTTCTTTCTATCTCTCAATATTCTAATCCCAAGAATATAGGCAGCTTCTCCAAGGTCTTTCATGGCAAAACACTTTCCAAGCCAAGACTTAACTTCTTTCAAGGTTGGAACATCGTTACCAATGAGTAATATGTCATCGACATATAACACCAGAAAAGTTACTATACTCCCACTAGCCTTGATATACACACAAAACTCATCTTCACTTCTAGAGAAACCAAACTCTTTGACTTTCTCATGGAAGCAAAGATTCCAACTGCGAGATGCTTGTTTCAATCCATAAATGGATTTCTCAAGCTTGCACACTCTATTGGGGAACTTTGCATCAACAAAACCCTCTGGCTGACTCATGTAAACATCTTCAGCCAACTTCCCATTAAGGAAAGCAGTTTTGACATCCATTTGCCAGATTTCATAATCATGAAAGGCAGCTATGGCGAGCAATATCCTAATAGATTTAATCTTAGCTACTGGTGAGAAGGTCTCATCATAGTCAACCCCTGGGGTTTGAGTGAAACCTTTTGCAACCAGTCGAGCCTTGAATGTGTGCACATTTCCATCCATGTCTGTATTCTTCTTGAAGATCCATTTGCACCCAACTGTCTTGCGACCTGGTGCACTATCAACCAAATTCTAAACTTGGTTGTCATACATGGACTTAATCTCGTTGTCCATTGCCTCTTTCCACTTGGAAGCCTCTGGGCCTGCCATTGCTTCCTTATAAGTGACTGGTTCATCTAAGTTTACCAGTGTTCTGTCACTTATGAATGTGTCACCATCTGAAGTAATATGAAAACCATACAACTCAGGTGGCACACTTACTCTAGTGGATCTTCTAAGAGGTAATGAGTTATCAATTGGTTCAACAGGAACTGTTTCCTCTGGTTGAGTGCTAGTGTCATCTAAGGTTCCCTCATTGGCTGACTCTTGAATTTCTTCAAGGTCAATAGTGCTCCCACTGTCCTCTTTGAATATGAGCTCTCTTTCAAGAAAGACTCCTCTTCGTGCTACAAAGACCACGTTCTCACTAGGCCTGTAGAACAAATATCCAAAAGACTGCTTTGGGTAACCAATGAAAACACATTTCTCACTTCTAGCTGATAGCTTGTCGTGAGTCTCTCGTCTTACGAAAGCTTCACAACCCCAGACTTTAATATGTGCTAACGAGGGAACTTTCCCTGTCCACATTTCGTGAGGTGTTTTGGCAACCTTCTTTGTAGGGACAAGATTGAGGATGTGGGCAGCTGTCTCTAAGGCATACCCCCAGAAGTAAATAGGAAGCGAAGCCCGACTCATCATAGAACGAACCATGTCTAACAAGGTTCGATTGCGCCTCTCAGCTACACCATTTAACTGTGGTGTCCTAGGAGGAGTCAATTGTGAGACTATCCCACATTCTTTCAGATAGTCGTTAAACTCGATACTAAGATACTCCCCGCCTCTATCGGATCTAAGTATCTTTATCTTTCTGCCCAATTGATTTTCGACTTCATGCTTAAACTCTTTGAACTTTTCAAAAGTTTCTGACTTATGCTTGATCAAGTAGATATATCCATATCTGCTATAATCGTCAGTGAAAGTCACATAAAATCGATTAGCATCTCTTGTAGTTGATCTGAAGGGCCCACACACATCCGTGTGTATGAGATCCAACAGGCCTTCACCTCTTTCACAAGACCCTGTGAATGGTGATTTTGTCATCTTTCCCAAAAGACAAGATTCACACATATCATCTGACTTTAGGTCAAATGATTCCAACACTCCATCCTTTTGGAGTTGGGCTATGCGTTTCTTGTTAATGTGTCCAAGACGACAATGCCACAAGCATGCCTTGTCTACACTATTAGACAAGTCAATACTAAGTACACTATTTCCTAGGCTATCAACACAAGTCACTGTTTCATACACACCATTACAAGGCAAAGCTTCAAACATAAAAACACCATTCTTATAAACAGAAATTGAACCATTCAAATCATTAAAAGAATATGTAAAACCTTGTCTGAACAATGCATGAAATGAAATAATGTTTCTCGTCATCTCAGACGAATAGCAACAATTTATTAAATCTAATCTAACATCATTACTAAGCAGAAGCTGATAAACTCCGATCTTGGTTACTGGTGAAGACTTTCTGTTTCCCATGATCAGGTTTATCCTTCCTCGCTCTATCTCCTCACTTTCCTTTAGACCCTGCAAATCAGAACAGATATGAAAACCACATCCTGTATCAAGGACCCATGAACGAGAAGATAATGAGTTATTAGCAGAAATAGTGTAAATACCTGCTGAAGATGGCTTCACTTTGCCATCCTTGATATCTTGCAGATATTGTGGGCAAGATCTCTTCCAATGCCCCTTTTGGTTGCAGTAAAAGCAAACTGCCTCTTTTGGATCAGAAACATGGGGAGTGGAACCATTGGGCTTAGCCTTTGGGCCATTACTAGATGACCCAGCTTGAGCCTTGCTCTTCCAGTTTTGCTTGGGAGGACCTTTCCTCTTTTTCCCCTTTCCCTGTCCAATAGCCAAAACAGGGGCACTCGTAGGTGTGGAGGGTATACTTTTACCCTTCATCCCTGCCTCAGCTGTCTGCAACAAGTTGTGCAATTGGGCCAAGGTCTGCTCAGTATTGTTCAAATGGTAAGTTAGAATAAACTGACCATAACATTCAGGAAGTGAGTTCAAGACCATGTCAATGGCCAATTCCTCATCAAAGTGAATATTGAGCTTGACCAAACGCTCTATGTAGCGTTGCATTCTTTGCACATGTGACACTACCGACTCCCCATCCTTCATCTTGCAAGCCATGAGTGACTTGACTACTTCGAACTTTTCTTGACGAGCTCGCTTATGGTACTTTTCCATAAGGTCCTTGTTCATCTCGAAAGGCCAGTAGTCCTCATAGTACCTCTGCAGTTCTGGGGACATAGTTGCCACCATGATGCATGCCACTTTGGTAGCATCATCGTAATGTTTCTTGTAGGCAGCAAGATCTTCAGGAGTAGCTTCATTCTCATCAAGCTCTTTGAGCTCCTTTTCAAGAACATATTCTTTGTTCTCGAAACGAAGAGCCATCTTGATGTTGCGCATCCAATCGTTATAGTTTGAGCCATCCATAACGACTTTGGAGCAGATATTGAGCAAAGAGAAGTTCTGGTTGGAGGAGGATGAAGCAGAAGTGTTTCCAGGAGTAGACATCTGAAAAGAAAGAAAGTTTTAGTTAGATTTCAAGATACCTTAATAGAATAACCCAAAGATATAATATCAAGGTTAGGATCCAACTATGAAGATTCACAACTTAGAAATGGGATGCCGAGATCCAAGTGCAAATTTCATAAAGGTAGGTGAATGACGATTCACCAATTCCACCATTAGACGAAACAAACGAAGTGAAATTCCTAATTCTTTTGAGATACATTGAAACTATTCAATGGCATGTTTTAATCTCAGATTATGCTCTTCTATTTGTGACTGGGATGCCGAGGATCACAAACAAGATGTGAATAACCATGCAAATGTGCTTGGTAACCTCATTGTCTTTATCATTAACTATTGATGTGCTGGTAAACCACACACGCTCCATCAAAATGACAATTATGAGATACCCATTACTACTCTTTATTAGTGCCTTTTAGTGTGCTGGTTAACCACACACGCTCCACTAACGACCAATAAAGCATAATGTGCAATTTCATGGATTAGCATACTTTTCACATTTTTCCTAAAGTAACTAGAGTTGGGATTTTGAAAATAATGTTCTAGTACTTTCTTTAATATCATTATACTTTTAATGAGAAGTAGTTGTCCTATCAAATCCGTTCTGCTAACGACCCTCCACTAATCAAGGAAGCGGTGGGTGAGAGTGGACACCCATTCAACTACCATTTTATAGGCAGTTTCCTTATACCCCCCTTATAGATTAGCTTCGTGAATGAGGCATACTAGCGATTTGACTGACCATGTTCTTATACATATATAATATTAAACTTTTAATTATAATATATATATAAGGTGTGTTTTAAAACATTTTAAAACTTCAAGGGTTTATAAATTTCGAAATTTAAGCTATTAAATTTAAATTTAAATAAACCAATTAACTAGATTTAATATTTATCTTTTAATTAACTATTAATCAAATTATTAAATATTGTAAGGATTATCTAATTAAATTAATCCATTAATTTAATCCTAATCCTTATCCCTCTAAATTTCGAAAATTAGGGTAAGGATAATTATCCAATTAATCTAATTAAGTAACAATTATCCAAAACAAGAAACCCTAGTTATCCTCTAGCATATTTCGAAATTTACAAGGGAGGAGGCTAGGGTTTTCAAAACCCTAACCCTAATTTCGATTAGGGTTCTTTGGAGGCTAGGGTTTTCGAAAAAACCCTTTGATCCAAAACCCTAGAAATCGAAAATTTGGCCTTTAGGGTTTAATAGCTATAAACCCTAATTTGCAATTCAACAATTGTAGCAATTCAATTTAAAACAATAATGGCTCTGATACCACTGATGGGTTTTAGGTACAACAAATAAACTAGAAACAATTCCTAAGTTCACATGCAACCTACTTTGGATCTATGTTTTAACTATTGAACATACAACTTTGAATTGCAAAACAAGAACCCTAGAGGAGAGAGGCTAATTTCGAAATTAACAAACTAGGGTTTAGGAGTTACATACCTTTCAATTGTTATAGCAAACAATTGATATTCCCTTGATCTTGATCTTGATCTTCTTGGAAGCTTTAGCACCACAAGTGTAATGCCTCTAATGGAATCACACCCAAACTAGCAAGAAGGAAAGTAGAAGAGAGAGAGGAGAGGGAGTATGCAAAATCTCGGCCTTAGGGTTTCTTCAAAAGAAAGAGTCACCAAAAACATGAACCAGGAGGCTCCTTATATAGCTGAGGGATTTAGGGTTTAAGGGAAACCCTAGTTATCCTTTGCTTAGGGCCTAAGCAAACCCAAGGGCCTTATCCAAGCCCCTATGGACGAAATTATTAGGGTTTCCCCTAAAGATTTCGTCCACCCTCTTCCAAGGGGGTTCTAGAGCCTTCCACTCAACTATTAGATAATTGCAAACTAGTCCCTGCACCTTATAATTAATTCTTTTAACCCCAAAATCAATTCTGATTAATTTCTGGTTAACAATTAATTAAACATAATGATTTCTTATTAATATATTAATCTTTTAACATATTAATAAATCATTTATATTAATTCATTAATCTTATAAATTAATATCTCTCCTTTCATAATTTCCTTGTCCAGTTGCTAGGTTGAGGGCAACCCAAAAGGACTGTGCTGCTATCAATTCAAGTACATACCAATTATAGTTATGGGCTTAGACACCTAATCCAACAAAAACGTCTTTTGATCTTTTGTAATCATTTGGGGCATCCCGATACTTGACTTAGTGAAAAACCATTCGAAACGGGAAGATACATTGGAAAATAGCCTTTTAGGGCCGAAGTCCCTCTATAAGGACCAAACCCTCCTTGAGCCGAAGCCCAAGAACCAAGACCGGAGTCTCCTTGAGTAGCCGCAGCCATCGAGCCGCAGCCATCGAGCCGCAGCCATCGGACCGCAGCCATCGAACCGCAGCCATCGGACCTTGAGCACCGCATCCGAACTTCGCCTATGGTCCCTCCTGACGAGCCGCTTGCGGTACCTGCTCGGACCGCAGTCCCATCCCCCTCGGACCCAATTCAGCGACCAAGCCACTCCGGTTCTAAGGCTGCTAAGACCCGAAACCAAGCCCTGACTTCGGATTTGCCACTTTCCACCCGGTTTTTCGACCACGA
The DNA here is from genome assembly GCF_052849685.1 of Lactuca virosa. NCBI lineage: Eukaryota > Viridiplantae > Streptophyta > Magnoliopsida > Asterales > Asteraceae > Lactuca > Lactuca virosa. The sequence goes on from NC_136434.1 coordinate 3,411,451, forward strand.
CTCCGTTTTAAGCCCGTTTTTAATTATTTTAACGAGGGATTTTCACCCAAACTTATATTTTGACATATAAGACCCCATATATTCATAAATTAAGCATATTTTTAAGGAAATCCTTATTTAAGAATAAAAATCTATTAAGTAAGATCTTGTGGTGGAGTGTTGACTTTACCTTAGTGTATGACACAAGCAACCACCCCCATGCCCACTCCATGACCAACCATTGTCCTCCCACCATACCTGGTCATTCATCGTCCTTTTCCCATCATTTCCCAACCCCATTCCTTGTCTAAGGCTGAAATCTATCCTCTCTCCTAACACTCTCTCCCATCATTTCCCAACCCCATTCCTTGACTTTACCTTAGTGTATGACACAAGCAACCACCCCCCATGCCCACTCCATGACCAACCATTGTCCTCCCACCATACCTGGTCATTCATCGTCCTTTTCCCATCATTTCCCAACCCCATTCCTTGTCTAAGGCTGAAATCTATCCTCTCTCCTAACACATTTTCTCTCTCAATCCTCTCACTAAAATTCGAGATTCAAGGGCCTTCTTCCAAGCTTTTCTTCCACTTTTGGTAAGTATATTCATCCTCCATGCAATTATTTTACTTCCTTCTACTCAAATCATAGATATCTTACACAAACATTATCACATTCGTGTTAGATCTTCGAACTTCCAAGGCATCTTCTTAGTGTTTTTGAGTAGAACACTTCTTTTCTTCAACATCCATCCACTAAGAACACACAAGGTGAGTTCATAACCCTATCTTTTCATGTTTTTCTTAAGTTTTAAGGGTGGGGGGGGGGGAATACAAGTTAAAACACCAAGAACACAACTAAACTCATTTAACAGCCTTCATCAGAAAAGTTCAACTCCATTCACGGACTGTTTTGGTCAACTTAAACATTTTAGTTTTCAAAACTGTATTAGGTGCAAATAGTTCAGGTTCATACCTTTAAAATGACTACTTGCACATCACCATACGATTTATGGTGATTTTTACAAAACTGCCTATCATTTCAAAAACGAATTCGGACCAGTCTGTGAATATGAACATTTTAACACACGTTAAAGACTTCCAAAAATCATAATAAAAATTATGAACAAACTAGACACATTTTACGAACTTTCAGAATTTACGGATTCAGTTTTCGACTTCGTATGATTTTTCTATGATTTTTCTAAAATAGTGCATAACGGTTAAAAACTAGTTAACAGCTTATAACTTTCATAACAGTTTGTAATATGTTGAGCAAAGTGTATAACCATAAGTTCTAAATATTGAATGTATTATCTTGTTAGTTTATCATCCTAAACTGAAATTTAGTTATTCATGATAAGGTTTACTCATTCATTTCGAGCACATATAATAAACTTCAATAAGCATAGTTTATGGATTTTATTACACGAAAAAGGTTTTACTCTCAAAACAAATGGGTTTTTCATATCCTACGTGATAAACTATAATAGTAATAGTTTAAGAATTTCATATCACTATTTATTCAAAGAAGGTGATTTTTCTTCCTCCACGGAAGAGGTTTTAATATCAAACTATGTGTAAACTAGTTAACTTTGGTTGTGAGGCAATTCTCTCCCCGTACGTTCGAGTACGGGATCCCAATTCCTGTAAGTTATAACCAGAGTCTCTTGTAGGGAGAGCGTGATAATTGTGTATAGATCTATATTGGGTTTGACACCCCACACCTTGCTGCTAGCTACAGTGGGACCTGCAGGTCTACGGGTGACAAGAGTAATAGTATCTTAACGTCTGAAAAATGTTGTGCAGGTTATATCTCGTCATAGTATGGTTATAGCGACTCATATAGGTAGTTAACTATCTTTCAATTTTACATGGAAAATTTTACTTTGAAAAGGGGTTCAATTCCAAATCAAAAAGGGTTTTATGCCGATTTAAAACCACTCTTATATCTTTAAGTATGGAAAATACTTGTTTATTTCCGGTCCTCGGATTTAGGACCACATAACTTTTATAAGGAAAATATAGGATTTTCTTTGGAATCATATCTCTGTCAAAACTATATTTCATCTAGAATTGTTAGACTTCAGCTATAATTGCTAAGTGTATATGCTAGAGTTATATAAGAATCTAGTCATAATCGACTCAGAATTGGTGGGCCCGCCTCATCTCCTGTTCCTTGTTTAGTTGTGGACCTAGGGCAGACCCATTATATTCAACGGTTTATTTAACTTAAATTTTATATAACTTATATACGCTAGGCGATTATAGAAGGAATCTACAGGTCTTTCTAGGGTTCATTATCGCATAACATAGGAGCATTCATTTCACGCTTAATTAAGAAAATATTGGATTTTCTTTGGAAACATATTTCTATTAAAACTACATTACGTCTAGAATTGTTAGACTTCAGCTATAATTGCTAAATGTATATGCTAGAGTTATATAAGAATCTAGTCACAATCGACTTAGAATTGGTGGGCCCGCCTTATCTCCTGTTCCTTGTTTGGTTGTGGACCTAGGGCAGACCCATTATATTCAACGGTTTATTTAACTTGAATTTTATATAACTTATATACGCTGGGTGGTTATAGAAGGAATCTATGGGTCCTTCTAGAGTTCATTATTGCATGACATAGAAGCATTCATTTCACTTAATAAAGAAAATATTGGATTTTCTGGAAACATACTTTGTCGCTTTTACAAGGAAAACAGTTTCTTTCTCAAACAAAACTCTTATGAACTCACCAACTTAATTGTTGACACTTTTTCAAAACTACTTGTATTCTCAGGAAATCAGTGAAACAGGAAAACCAACAGCATTTTGAGGATGGGACGATAAATCGTCAAACAATTCATTTTGTCATCATAATGTAATTGATTTGAAACATGTAAACATATACTTTGGTGTAACTTTTTCAATTATATTTATGATGGTTGTATTTACTTTGAGCACTATTATACTCGTTGTTGTGATACTATACATGAAGTCCTCCACCCCCGGACGTTTCCGCCATCCTTGGTTTGGGGGTGTGACAGTGTGCGCCTCTCTTTCATCCTCCAGTGTCTTAAACCCTAAATCTCGAGTCATAGCTTCATCCATGAGGGTTGTGTTCCCTGTATGTGCATTTTTGGTGGATTTTGGTGTATTTCAAGAAGTGATGGCTTAGTGCAAGGTGGTGGTTCAAGGAAAGGCTACTGGATCTGAACTCATTGCTACATTTTCAGCTCATTGAAGGTAAAAAGCTCTTAACTTGGTCATTAGAAGTTGAGATATATGATTTTATGGTTTTTGGTTCCATTTTGACCTCATGAGCAAGATCTAGTGGTTGGACACCACTTTAGAAGCTTTGAGTTGCCACTCTTGGCATATTTAAGGTTATAAGTTCATAAAAATGATTGCTTGATGCTTATATATGGTCCATGCATGTTCTTGTTGGGTTTTAATGGTTTAAAATGGTTATTGGGTCTCATTGGGTCATGTAAATGCATAAAGGTGCCGACTTTATGCATTAGGAGTTTGATGGAAGGTATTATTGTTGGATAAGTGTCTAAGCCCATAACTATTTTGGTATGTACTTGACCCGATTGTGAGCATGGTCCTTTTGGGTTGCCTTCACCAAAGCAACTTGATAGGATGATTTATGGAAAAAGAGAATAATTATGATTTATTAATATATTATATGAATAATATATTAAAAGAGAAATCATATTGTTTAATTAATATTATTGGTCAAGAATTAATGAGAATTAATTTTGTGGCTAAAAGACATTAATTAAATAAAGGGGACTAGAACTGTCAATTGTGTGATAGTTGGATATTGGGCTAATGGACTCCATAGAGGATGGAGTGGACGAAATCTATGGGGAAACCCATTAGAATTCGTCCAAGGCCTCTAAAGGAGGAGTCCATGGGCTGCTTAGGGCCTAAGTAGTCAGATTAGGGTTTCCTAGTTCAAAACCCTAATAACCTCACATATTTAAAGACCCCTAGGGCACCAAAAACGTGGCTAAGCATTCCTTAGGGTTCTTGGACGAATTTTGGTGCCTCCTTCTCCTAAGTCATCCTCTTGCTCTTGGTGTTTGTGAGCCATTAGAGGTGTGACATTTGTGACACTAAGCTTTCAGAAGTCAATTACAAGAAGGAATAGATTATTATTACTACATAACAATCAAAGGTAAGATCTAAACCCTATTCTTATGTTAATCTCGATTATAACATGCTAGATCTATGGTTTATGGCTTTGGATGATTATTGCATGTTCATTAGACAAACTAGATCCAAAGCTTTAGGGTTTGCATGTACACCATAAGAATGTTGTAGTGCTCAAAACCCATCAGTGGTATCAGAGCCTGGGCTGTTTGTTTGATGTATTTGATGCTTAATTGTTCATTGCTTGCTTAAAAATCAATTTTTTGGGTTTCTGACTGGCAGACTCACCGAGTCCATGAATGGACTCGACGAGTAGGTCCTACCCGACGAGTTCCATTGTGGACTCGACGAGTCCAAGGGTCTGTTGCCGGATTTTTCGTTTTTCCTGCCAGATTTTGTTGAGGATTATTTCCAAAACTCGTTTTTCTTGCCTAAAACTGATTTTTTTATGTTTGGAATGGTTATCTTCATCAAAATTAATGGATTTGGTTAAATATGGATAATATAGGATTATTATTAGTCAAATATTTGACCTAGTAAGTTTGAAAAGTTTCAATTTACACCCCTTAGGTTTTATAGTTTAAATTTGAACTTTAAAAGTTTTAGTTTTGAAATTTAAATAGTTAAACCCTAATATTTTGAAAGGTTTCAAAATTTGTCCTCAAGTTTTGGAATTAATTTTTTTTTTATTAAAAGGTTAATTTGGAAATATTTAAATTCTAAACCCTAATGTTTTTTTAAATGTTTCAAAACTTGCCCTCAAGTTTTGGAATTTGAATATTTTGATTAAAAGTTTAATTTTGAAATATTAAATTCTAAAACCCTAGTTTTTGAAAAGTTCAAATTACACCCTTATGGTTTTATTAAGTTATTAAAAGTATAATTAAAAGAGAGTTAATAAATCCATATTGATATGGTTTATATTTAATTAAATTAAAAGTGTAATTTATAAAATTAAACCACCTAGTATTTTAAAAGTGTAAAATACACCCTATACTATATATAATATTAAAACTCTAATATTGTATATGTACAACTTAAACTGCTAGTCTTACCGTTAGTAGGTCTCATTCACGAAGCTGGTCTACAAGGGGGGTATAAGGTTGTGGCCTATAAAATGGTCGTTTAATGGGTGTCCACTCTCACCCACCACTTCCTTGATTGGTGGAGGGTCGTTAGCCGAACGGGTAGGATAGGGCAAACCCTCTGCTCATTAAAAGTATAATGAATAAAGTAACTAAATGTTTTTACAAAATTCCCAATCTTAGTTACTTTAGGAAAAAGTGAAATCGATGCAATTCCATGGAATTACACTTTGTACCCTTGTCGAGACAATTAGTGGAGCGTGTGTGGTTAACCGGCACACTAAGTTGGGTTTGGCATTGGTAGCGAAGGGTGACTCGATGTTTGTCATAGATCGATGGAGCGTGTGTGGTTAACCGGCACGTCGATTAGGTGACTGTAACATTGAGGGCACCACGCATATTCGCATGGTTATTCACACCTTATTTGTGATCCTCGGCATCCCAGTCACAAATGAAGGGCATAATTGAGATTAAACATGACATTGAAAAGTTCAATGAATCTCAAAAGATCTAGGAGTTTCAATTCATTTAAAACTTAACCTTCTTTTCGTTTTTCATGGTGGAAATTGGTAAATCGTTATTTACCTACCTTCAAATGTTCTGCGAGTTGGATTACGGCATCCCTCTTCCAATTTGTAGGATACTATGTTGGGTCCTAGCCTTAATATCTCATTTGGGTGTTTTATTAAGGACTCAATCAACTAAACTTGAATTTTCTCTCGTTTCATAGATGTCAAAGTCTGACAACTAATGGTCTTCCTAAATCCGTTGGAAAAAGTTTTCCACGTGAAAATGATGTTCCACGATTGTATTGTGAAAATGGAAATCATGCTTCATTTCCTCCACCTCCTCCAATAATTCTCCCTGACCCACGTGTTCGAAGACTTGAAAAGTTCAAGGTCACTCAAGCCCTATTGGCAAAAGACACGAAAATGGAAAGTCTATATGTGCTCATGTCTTGGATAAAAGGTTACATATTGATAGATTGGGATAGTTGGGTGTCGATGTTTAAAGGAAGTTGGTTGTTGACTTGGTTCTTCAGTCACTTCCCGAATCATATGGTAAGTTCGTTAGAGAGTACTATATGATGGAACACGACATGACCCTTATTGATTTGACCTATTTGCTTATTGCTGCTGAATCAGAAATGATTTGGCGCACTGGTCAGCAAAATTGTCTAGTAAATCAATATCCCAACCCTCTATGGGCAATGGTAACATTGGAAGTCCAGAAAAGTTTTCTCTACGCAAGAGAAAGGCTGGGTCTGAGATAGTCCCGTGTGCTATTCCAGAGAGTCCATAAGTTTCTACTGCCAAAAGAAGGGGCATTGGTTACGAAGCTGCCCTGACTACCTAAGAGATCTAAGAGATGGGAGAGTCAAGATGTATGACTGTGCTTTAGGAAATATCCACTATCTAACTCTATTAAGTTCCTATTTGGAGATTCTTAATACATGATGTGATAAGATTACATTTCGATGTTTTGAAGGATCGAAGAAAGGAAAGGAAGCTTAGAGGAAGGAGCGAGCTGAGTCTGATCGTGAAGAAATAGATTACGATCGCATGGATTCGATGATCGGATTTTTGAGCTGCTGCTTAGAGTTATGATAAATTGCTTAGGAATATGTAATAGCATAGTTTTCACTTGAATTGTAAGGATATATTTTTCGGCAATAAAATAAATTTTGATTTTGTCTTATTTATATTTCCTTGCAATGGCAATTATGAATATTGATGTTTGTATGTTTCTATTATAAGCAATATTAAGTGGATGTAATTCTTAGTTATGTTATTTATGGTAGCGTCGTGATTTTATAAGTAAGGAAAGATTCCCATCGCCCAAGTTTCAATTGGACTGAAGCTTGGAATCATATGATTTGAATCATGTGATGTATGGAAATCTTGGTACTTAGAAATTTTAAAGGCTAATTCCTTGACAAAGAGTCAAAGTGAAGGACTAGGAGATCGAGTTCACAATGTTGTGCACTGGTTAAGTCCACCATAAATAACAAATGAGATTATTCGTCATGATTTACTAAAAGTCTAGTAAATATGATTATGCTTACAAGATTAAGTGTAATTCTGAATCATTAAAAAGTTTCAATGAATGGCAGAACGAGTAAGAAGAATCAAAGATAAAAGTTTATCCAATCTAAGAAGAAGGGATAGTACTTTTGTATCGTGTTTTATGATCGTCTTAAAGATTATAAGAACCATATTACAATTCATCCTCTAAGGACATCTTGGTGTATTAGTATGGCTAAGAAGGGGAATGGGAATTGTTGAAATGGTTAAGTCAATAAGTGTGACACCCAAATTTTTTTGCAAAAATTTTAAACTTTTAAAACGCATCTTAAATTAAATTAAAACAACTGAAATAGTCATAACATAATCCATCAACTTAATAATCATATAAAATAAGTGCGGAAGTAATAATAATAATAAGGTCCCAACAAAAATAACTAGTAGCGATGTCCCGGTGCTCCATGTCAAGCCTTAGCCTCTTTAATCTTAACACCTGAAAAGTTATAAGGGAAACCGTAAGCACAAAGCTTAGTGAATTCAAACACAGACATTGTACTAACATTCATATTTACTAACCCTAATCCATTTTCCAATTATAATTATATGATAAGGGCAAAGAACGAATCAATGCCTATAATACAAGAAGGACTTGTAGGTTTGAACCGCACCGGGAGGATCCCGTATCATTTGGCCCTAATCACCGCACCTCACGATGAGTATAACGTTTGTGATCTTACCTACCCACTGCACCGGTAAATCCATATCCTTTGGTGGTGTCCCCATATCAATAATTAGTTATATACAGTGCACATGTACGAATTAAAACAATAGTTATATAACATGCTTTTATAATGAATTCAAATAATCACACACGAGCTAACTAGCAAACACAATCATCAATACAATGGTGTGAGAGAACTCACCTTGAGTGAGTAGTAAGGATAGCTAACAATCAAATAATGCTACCAAGCTTGAGAAAACTTCAAAACCTCACCTAAGAAGGACTAAAGGTTAGAAAGGAGAAGTAATGAAGCTATGAGTTGAGAAAAGAGTAATCACAGCAAGGTCTCTAAAACAGACCTGCTGTTCAAAACGGATTTACTCCAAAATCTAAAACAGAAACATAGCTTTAAATAAATTTTATAGGAAACTATGATTGATCAGGATTCCAGAACTATAAAGAACTCCTTCTAACTCCAAAAGATGAATTAAATATGAATTTTACAAAATGGTGTATCACTTCTGTCTCCAACAATACAGTCAAGTGATGTTGGCCAATTCTACCCAACTTGTGAGTAGAATTCGTCCAAACCAAAATTCAGAGAAGTAAAGGAAATACAAATGAAAGTCTCAGAGTTGGAATTTAATGAAAAGCATCTCCCAAACTCCAGATATAAAATTCACATTGTGGACAATCACAACACTAGCAAAAGCTGGTGACTGCCCACTGATCTGGAGTGTGGATCCATTCTAACCAATTTATAATTTGAAATAACACCCCATTTGCTCCAGATATTAAATTCATAATATCAGGAACATATAGAAACTTGTAATCACTCTTGATCCTTTTCCAAGCCTTATAAATGATGAAAACAAAATGACATATCAGAACAGACCCGGATCAGACCTAACAGCAAAGATGCCATTCTTTCCCATAGATAAAGTCCTTATCAGTGAGGTTGGCCTGCTTAAGAAAGTTATCCAACTCAATTTGTGAACTTTGGGAACTGGTTTGGGGTCCGTTTGAGTTCTAGAACTCAAGATATGAGTTTTACAAAATGACCACAGATCTGATGGAAAACAGAATCGTAGCCACCCGTGATTCCTTTTTGGCTTATCCATCCTTCTCCCTTTGAAACACATTTTAAGATATGTTCATCATCCCAATTTAGTCCCCATGATCATGGTGGTACTAAAAAGGGTTAGGTATCATTAGGATTTCATTTTGCCACACGATTGTAATAATAATCAACATGAAAATGAACATAAAGCACATAAAATCACCATTCTCCCTTTTAGGGTTTCCATGATCTTTTGCAACATGTAATCCCCTAGATCCATCATCCACCATATATGGGGTGAAGATAGGATCTTGAGATGATGTATAAAATACAATTCTTTGCAAATAACAAAAGAGATACAAATCAAATAAGAAGGAGAAGAAGTGAAGATGAAATCATAAAACTAGAACAAGGTTATGAATTAAGTTGTAAGAAATGATAAGGAGGTTCATACCAATATGAATCAAGGCTGGAAATGAACAAGAATTAAGCTCCAAACAACAGCCCCTTGGCTGCTCTTGATCCCAAAGAGAGAGAGAAGGACGATGTGAGAGAGAGAGAGAGTAGGGTTTAGAGTGTTTTTCTTGTGTGTGTTCCAAATGACTCAATTAACACATTAAGTACTATTTACTAGACGGACTTTGCAAATAGGCCCATAGCCCATGGACTTCAATAAAAGGAGTTTACAAGATGATCAAAAGAGTCCAATAACATAAGAAATCAGACCTTGGTTAAATAAATTAACCCGAGGTTACAAGAATAATTAAATTAAAATAACTAAACGTACCGAGAAAAACCGGGGCGTTACAATAAGATGAATCGTACTTCGTACCAAAATTTTGGTAAGTTGTGATGTATTGGATAAGACAAAGACCAACTAGTACCAAATTGTGTGTAGGTTTGTCTTGATAAAGACACACACTGACTCTTGAATATTTGTTTTGTCAAGAAATGTTTCTTGATAAGAGAATCTTATATGTCAAGAGGTCAGTGGGAGTCTAAAGATCTTGAAAAGTTTCAAGAACAAATCAAGAAGTAAATCTATTAAACACTAGCACACGACTTGAGGATTGTAACCTATCGTGTTGACAAAATTTTATTTTTGTGCCAATCCAGTTGAGTGATTATGCATATGAGTTCTACGAGTTCTCAATTGAATGCATAAGGGCAAATACCTTGATCAATGAATGTACATTGACTGGCATAGGTGAGCTGCTAAATAACTTGGAAGCAATGGTGGGACCCTTGATGACAAGAAATTAAGAATGAACAGGTTCTGTGCATAAGAGGTTGAATTTGTCACAAACATTATCTCATGATTATGCTTATGACAAATTTGCATGGATAGGAACACATGCACCATAAAAATCTAAATGTCATAAGGTTTCTATCCTTCATGAAAATGATTGTGAGGAAACGCTTTCACTAAGAGAGATTTTAAGGAGATAGCAATTATGTAAATTGCATTCTCAAATTCGATTATGATTACGGCATCCCTCTTCATAGTTCGAATTGTGAGATTTGACAATTAGTCTGAACATTTGGGACTTAGTAATATAAGTTCTGAATTAGTTTAGACACACATGTGAGCTGTCTAAGGAAAGGTATGTGAGTTTGAGAAGCTTAGATAAAGGCTTATCGAAGCACATCGTATTGGAAATATGAACTTTGGAAGTAAATTAGTATTGTCTTTTAGAAGTCCAACTGTTTTCTGAATACGTGTCAAAGCTAGTGGGAGCATAAATGTTATGCTGGTATGGATATAATCATCATGTTAGTGGGAGCATGATTATTATTGCAAGTTAGCAATATTAATTATAGAAAAACAAAAGTTTCACTTTGCAAAGTTGCAGGGGTTGAAAAGATGTTTTTGCTATAATTAAGGGAGAGAATGTTATACTTCGTTTCCAATCTAAAAGCTTAGATCGAGAAATTTTAATTGAAATTAGTCAAGAATATATTTATTATTTGCATTCTCAAAGTTCGATTATGATTACGACATCCCTCTTCATAGTTCGAATTTTGAGAACACGTCAAATAGAAATATTATGACAATATTATAGCAAGAAACTGGTAAAGTATCACGTCTCTCATTATGAATCGTATCCCATACACTTCGGGTATAGGATTGATTGCATATGCTGTAATATTCGACCATTCTAAAATTTTCCAAATGCATAGGGCATTAAGAGGGAAAGAGGACTAGAATCGGATTTGACTGAATTAGTTAAACAACTGTCAAGGATAATCTGAGGTTCGCCAAGGATTGGTCACTTGTGGACAGTTAGAAGTATAGTCATGGATGGACCATATTGACATTATTATGAATAAATAAGATTCTATTTAAAATGAGTTGTCATATGGAAAATATGGAAATGTTTCCATATTGGGAGTTAGACGTTAGGAGTTTATGTCTAGATTAGAAACTTTTATGCAAGAAGGATGTTCAAAGGAATGTACTTTGAATGTGAGACTTCACATCTATGGAATTGTCTTGTAACAATATCCAATAGAGCATTTTGTAATTTCATTGGCCGAGTCTTGGTAACTTTTGTGCCGTAACATTACGAAAGGACCGTTGCATAAAGTGTAAGAATCTAACATAATCTAGTAGTGGCGAGAATTTTGTAATCTTACACTAATTGATAAGGATTAGGAATTGTGAAATGAGTTTTGTTGAAAATGTTCTCAATAGATCTATTTCACAAGGTAAGGACCATAGGAAAACATAGTGTGCATGCTAAGAGCATGGGACAATTGTCGTTATAATTCAAGTAAGAAGTTGATTACCCGAAACAACAAATAATGAGTAATCAATATGGTGATTAAATAAAAGTGTTTTATTTATACTCAAAATTTTGGGGCCATATAAGATTAGTATTATTCTTGTGTTTAAATTTGCATGTTTTGACTTCCTGAATAATAAGATTATTCGAACGTTCCACAGTCGCTCATACTTTGGATGTAGGTATGAAAGAAGATTGTCATGAATTGGTTTGTAGATTGTCTAAAGTGTATTAGAGATGGAAAAGGTTTGCTACAACGTTCATGAGTGCTTATGAATATGATTTGAGCATTAGATTAAACCCACACTCACTTGGATCGCTTCATGGATTTTATCACGAGTGATTGGTGAGACGATAATATCTTATATTCTTGAAACCGAGATGTGTGAGTTGTATCTTGCGAGTTGGTTGCACATTGATAATATGTAAACGCACCAGTAACTTGGTGTTATAAAACATATTGTTGTGTGTAATTCGGTGAGTGAGTACAAGCGAGCATTGAGTCGAAGTTTATCCGTTCCTTTTACCCAATGTGGGATAAAAGCGATATATGTGGGCCCTTCGATGATTTAGTGATGACAAAGGAAAGTGCTCGGCCGGGCCAGGACTAATTTGATTTGTTCAATTAGTTAGTCGTCGTAAATCAAAAATCGGGAAACAACACATAAACTGAGACAATGATTAAAATCCATGTCTCACGTCTATACGATATCTAAAATGGATGAATATATGATCCCTTATCTAAAGGACGCGTATCTGATAAGATCAGAGTTGACATCGGCTTTTGAAAGCTACGATTGCTGATCAAGATCTGAAGTCATACGTAGAATAGTTATTAGACTTATCCAAGTGGGAGACTGTTGTATTAGTGTCTAAGCCCATAACTATTTTGGTATGTACTTGACCCGATTGCGAGCATGGTCCTTTTGGGTTGCCTTCACCAAAGCAACTTGATAGGATGATTTATGGAAAAAGAGAATAATTATGATTTATTAATATATTTTATGAATAATATATTAAAAGAGAAATCATATTGTTTAATTAATATTATTGGTCAAGAATTAATGAGAATTAATTTTGTGGCTAAAAGACATTAATTAAATAAAGGGGACTAGAACTGTCAATTGTGTGATAGTTGGATATTGGGCTAATGGACTCCATAGAGGATGGAGTGGACGAAATCTATGGGGAAACCCATTAGAATTCGTCCAAGGCCTCTAAAGGAGGAGTCCATGGGCTGCTTAGGGCCTAAGCAGTCAGATTAGGGTTTCCTAGTTCAAAACCCTAATAGCCTCACATATTTAAAGACCCCTAGGGCACCAAAAACGTGGCTAAGCATTCCTTAGGGTTCTTGGACGAACTTTGGTGCCTCCTTCTCTTCTCCTAAGTCATCCTCTTGCTCTTGGTGTTTGTGAGCCATTAGAGGTGTGACATTTGTGACACTAAGCTTTCAGAAGTCAATTACAAGAAGGAATAGATTGTTATTACTACATAACAATCAAAGGTAAGATCTAAACCCTATTCTTATGTTAATATCGATTATCACATGCTAGATCTAGGGTTTATGGCTTTGGATGATTATTGCATGTTCATTAGACAAACTAGATCCAAAGCTTTAGGGTTTGCATAGGAATGTTGTAGTGCTCAAAACCCATCAATTATGTGGTCATTATGGAAGGACTTAACGGATTAAGTCATGAAATAAGTCATTGGAAGTTTGTGGAGTACGCCCTGCGTACTGAGGTCTTCGTGGTACGCCCTGCGTACCATTGTGTACGCCCAACGTAATGCCCCAGTATCGTTTTGGGATTTGTGGACCCAATGGGCTTGAGCCTTGTGGAACCTTTAGGTTTTCTGAGATTTTGTTATTGGACTAGGACTTGTTGGGCTTTTGGGCAAGGCCACATGGGGTTGGGCCCAATTTGGAAAATTGGGCCATTAATGGGCTTTTATGGATCTTATAGTGTTGGGCCTTGTTGGTTTTAGGGCTTAGGCTTTGGTTGTGAGTCTTGTTGGGCCAGGGGTAAAATGGTCATTTTACCCCAAGTTTGGATTGTGGATCATGGTTTGGAATTCAGTTGCTAGTTCAATGTGTTTTGGTTATTGTTAGTTTGGGAAATCATCAGGGCAGCAGCTAGGGATTTCGTGCAGTGAGCTTGTACATTAGAGGTGAGTTTCCTCCTAGATTGATCGGGTCGAAGGCACCAATGCCAGCCCGTGTTTATGATTGTATGATTTCCGGATTTTGGTCCGATGTCGGGTGGTGCCCGATGAATATTTATATGCTTTCCGGATTTCGGTCCGATGTCAGGCGGTGCCCAATGAATATTTATATGCTTTCCGGATTTCGGTCCGATGTCGGGCGGTGCCCGATGAATATTTATATGCTTTCCGGATTTCGGTCCGATGTCAGGCCCGAGGAATAGTTGTATGCTTTATGTCTTCGTTACTCTTCCATGTTTCTGTACTTGTATGCTTCTGGACTAAGGTCCGATGCCGGGCGGGGCCCGATGAATATTTGTATGCTATTTATTTGTGTGATTATTGTATGTGTATGTGTTTATTTGAAATATGTTATTGTATGTTGGGCGGGGCTCGTTCTACAGAGCTCAGCTCGATGCCGGACGATGTCCGATGTCGGGTGGGGCTCGATGATAGGGCGAGGCCCAATAAATGTGATTTATATGTGGTATTTGTGGAACTCACTAAGCTTTGTGCTTACAATTTTCATTTTTGTTTCAGGTACTCCAGTTTTCAAATGAAAGAGCTCGGGACGATCGCAGGGCATACACCAGTGTTTTTCGCATTATGTGATCTTTGGGATTAGACTCTGATATTTGTTTAATTGAAATGTTTTTCAATGTATTGAACAAAGTTACATTAGTGGTTTGGTTATAATAAAAATGAAATTTTTACTTAGGATTTTCGGGTCGTTTCAGTTAGTTAGGTTTACAAATTTAAAAGTTGATAGGTATAATTTTGCACATCGAGTTTTTGGCGCCGTTGTCGGGGAACGGTTTATTTGATTTTTAATTTTATACTTCTAGTTATTCAATCCTTTTTGTAGGGTAAAAACCGCAAAAAGCTTCATTTTGAGGTATAAAGTTCTGAACTTGATGATCCTATCATTAGATCTTGCTTATGTTCAAAGTTAATGCTTTTTAGCCCCACATTCTTGGTCTTTTTGGGTATGAGCTACCCTAGACCCAATGAGTTTTCCTTTTGGACGTTTTAGGGTAGTTGGAGTGATAAAAATATGATCTTGGCTCTTAGTTCTTCCCCATACATGAGTTTGCTGGTCTTAATGGATTAAGATGTTGGGTTTTTTAGTGTTAAGCATTTATTGGCCATGCAAGACCATAAACTTGGAAACTTTATGGTCAAGGACAAAATTTTAGACTTAGATATGGTTTTTAATGAAAAGTCTTAAGGTATTAAGCCCATTTGAGAAAGGGTTGCTGACCAGGTGCGTACGCTGGGTGTACCGAAGGGTACACTGCGCATAAGCAGTCTTCACCCTGACTCCTCGGTCAAACAGAGTACGTCCCGCATACATCTGTGTACGCCCGACATACTCGGCTGGGTTGACTCAGCTGGTTTGTTAGGTTTGACCAATCTTGACCAAAGGGTATTTTGGGTAATGTGGTATTAAATTTAGTTGGGCAATATTTTGGATAATAGGTGTCGAGTAGAGCCGGTTTTCGGAGTAGAGATTTATTCAGCTTGCGTTCAGACTGAGAGGTGAGTTTTCCTTAATGTTCCTGTGGGTCGAAGGCACCAATGCCGACCCAATAGATTATATATCTTGGTTATGGGATAGTACTATGCTAGTATATGACTGATTAGTAAATCTGTATGATTATCTGTATTTGCTGGTTCTGTGTTTATGTTTATCTGTTACATATGTCGATATATTGTGGTTGGGTTGAGTCGGTCCTGCTTTGTGCTGAAGACCAAGACACCCGGGGTGGTTCGGATAGGCTGTAGGCCCTACAAGGCGGTCCAATCATGTCGAAGGCCCGAAGAGCGGTCCGAATAGGCTGTAGGCCATGCGAGGCGGTCCAGTCAGGTTGAAGACTCATATTTTGCATGCTTTTTTGTTATGTAGTGTGTTAGTATTTTTGGGGAACTCACTTAGCTTTGGCTTACATTTGTAGTTTATTGTTTCATGTACTTTTGAGGATCGTGGGAAAGCGAAGACCTGATCGTGCACATCTTCCCATTTTCGTGATATGGATTTTTGGGCACTCTGTGACTCTGATATGACTTTACTTTTGAAACAGTGACTTTTTTGTAAACAATGATGGTTAATGGTTGATTTTAAAATTTTATTTTTTTTATAATTTTTGGAGTGTTACAAAATCCCCTCAAATTAAATATATTTGATCATTAGTTTAGGTATAAATTAACACCCTTTTATTTTAATTTAGACGAAACTGCAAAAATGATCCCTATGGTATGCATTTTTTTGGGGTTTGGTCCAAACCCCAACTTTTTTGGGTTGATGATCCTTTTCAACAAGTTTACAGGCGGTTTTGGTCCATGTCCAAACTAAAAAGACTATTATACCCTTAATGAATTTAATTTTCACTTTTCTTTCATTTTCTTAAAATATTACTATTATTAAATATAAAACTGGGCCACATACCCCCCCCCTCTCTCTCTACCTCTCTCTTTCTCTCTTTCTAAAGAAAGAAATTAAAAAAACCCCACACATGTTCTTCTTCCCCAACCTACCACCACCGTTAATCTGTATGTTCGAAAATTTGATTTTTGATTTGTAGAGTTAGCTTCGTGTTCGGAGCCCTCCAAACCTCCGCAAGCTTTCTGGTTTTAGCTAGTCTCTTGATGAGTGTGTCTGGATTAACATCTCCTGGTATTGTCACCTTACCCAGTTATGGATCTATTTTTGATGGTGTAATCACAATATCCTCGATTTTCAGTAGGGTTTTCTTCACTTTTGCTTGTATACATTTTAATTGAAATTAATTATGAACAAACTATTTGGTGTGTGAGAGGGAGAGAGTTGAAAATCAAGGAAATGCAAAAGAAGATTTGAAGGTGGGTGTGTGTGGCGATATCAACAACCACCTTCGAAAACCAATCAGACAATGAATAAACTGGTTGCAAAATTTCTTGATGGGTTTGTAAGTAGAGGGAACGTTCTTGTTAGCTATGGACTTCCATTATCACCTTCACATGATTGTCATTTACTATCAAATCAGGCCTTGACTTAACTTCTACTAGTTTCTCATCCTTATAATCAGTCACTTCCTCTTCTTGATATGGTGTTGTGGGTACTAAAGGGGTTAGAGATCCAGTAGAACTATCAACAAACCCATCAGACAACGAATTTGCTTCAGGGAATTGATTTGCTGTAGGTTTCTCCATTTCACTTACAAATAATGATACCGAAGGATAAAATAAAAAGAATCAGACTCTTCATTTTCCCCCAAACAACATTTAGTAAAAAACTAATTTGCGAAGCGAAGGGTAATCTTAGGTTTGTTACAGTTTAGAACTTTTTCAAGTAGTTATTTATTCAAACAAATAGGGCTTGAAACCTAATTAGTTAATGAAGAAAACAATCAGACATAAAATCAAAGTACATAACATGATAAACACAAACTGATAAAATTTCATGAACCTAATCATATATAGGCATGTATTTTGTGAATATGAAAGTGTTTTAGGTATAGAAAAAGACGATAGAGGATGAACAAACGAAGGAACATGCTCTTCCTTTACAAACGGGAGGGATTTGGTGGTACAACTCACAAAGCTATAAGTATACATTGTTGAGAGAGAGAGAGAGAGGGCCCTTTCTATTGTTTTAATTATTAAAATATTAAAATAGATATTAAAAAATGTAAAAATAAAAATATAAGGGTATAATAGTCATTTTAATTTTCGGAGGGGCCATTTCCACATAGAAACATGGCCAAAAGGGCCACAAAGCCATAAAAAATCGAGGTTTGGACGAAAACCCAAAAAATGCATACTACAGGGACCATTTTTGCAATTTTGTCTTTAATTTATTTGAATTTATAATCATAAAAGCTAAAATTACTAACGAAAATTAATACTCAAATAACGGAAGTTAACCTTGATGACGGACGAGAATTTGGGTCGTTACAAAATTTATCTTGCAGTCACTAGGAAACTTCAAATCTTGATTTGATTTAACCGTAAACTCCTTGAATCCAAGCTTAATGAATGAAGACCTTCAAAATCGCCCATAATTCTCTCCTTTATCTCCTAAACTAGGCGAATCCCCGCGCGTTGCGCGAGAATAAAATTATATACTTAAAATAATAACTTTTACCAAATTATTATTTAATATTTCTACTTTGAAACAAAATGTTAGTAGTAAAGCAAACATATAGTTAACATATTAGTTTTATTAAACATTATAGTTTAATTTTTAAGTCATTGTGATATATACAATTATTTGATAATTTTATAAACCGTTTAAAATTGTGTAAATTATATATCAAATGAATGATAATATAACGGGTAACAAAACGAATGAACAAAAATATGAACTGCAACTTTTAGTAACATAAAAATAGAAAAACATCTATTATAACATTTGTATTAAAAAAGATGTATATACAACGAATAATAAAAATATGAAAAATAAACACTATAACTTTTAATAACATAAAAACACTAAAACATCTATTATAACATTTATATTAACTCTTCATATTTAAATCACAAATCTCTTCAAATACGTTAATGTTTTTAATGAGCAAAACTTTACAACCTTATAAAAGAAAGGAAAATAAAAAGTTATTAGTGATTACTAATTAATAATCATAAGTTAAAAACTCTTGACTTGTAACTAATAAATATACATAAATTAGAAAACTCTTGAGTTGTAGTGTGAGTTTCAAATGAATGCGGTACTTGGAAATGTATATTTATTATTATTATTATTATTATTATTATTATTATTATTATTATATTCGTCTAAATAATTGGTTTTGATGCATCATTTTAATCCCTTCAATTATTAAACATAAAGATATTTAATTATAAATTTATAACATACATAGGTGCATATACATGTTAAACAAATCACATATAATATATATATTTTCGTAAATGTCATATGTAATTTTTGTCGTAGTAATATGGATAAATTACTTTCATATGAAGAACATATCATGATAAATCTATCATAATTACATATCAAATGTTCAAAATTATGTTATCTTTTAAATATTGTCTTTTAAATATGTTGTGTAGGATAACCCAACAAAAAAATAATAGAAAATAAACATAATCAAAATAGAAAAACTACAATCAAATAAATAAGAGCATTGGGTGGTAGAAAATAAAGATGTTACATAAACATACATTTAAATCAAAAGAAAAAAGTAACATTCGTCAACTTTGCTCAAACAAAAAAACCTATATCCATTTTATGAATCTTCTTTCTTCATTTAACACCATGCAACCATAGAAACTTGATGACAATTCTTCACTAACCTGCAATCAAAATATTTTTCTTGAAAAAGAAGAATCAGAAAGATATTTCAAGCAAAACATTGATGTTTGGAGAGTCACATTCAAGATTGAGTAATACACACAAATCACATATAAAGATTAAATGAGAAACTAAATATAAAGAAAGAATAGAAAAGCTTCATTTGTTTTGGTTGAAAGAAAAAACCATATTACAATTACCATCGATGCGACATAACCCATTTCTTCAAATCATCATATTTGGATCGTGAATGTTTCAACTATATGAAAACTTTTGAATCACAATATCTTCAAATCATTCTTACATGTAAGATTTTATATACCACAAAATACACAAAAGATTGACCTTTTTATAGTAAACTTTTCACTAAATGTTAATTAAACATAATATAAGTTATAAAACTTTTGAGTATTAGATCATAATTAAGAAAACTTTTGAGTTGCATTAGTTAAAAAAGGGGGTTTCAAATGAATGTGGTTTGAGGAAGTTAAAATAGGGGGTTTCAAATGCATGAGATTCAAGAAAAAATGCTAGCTTTATAAGTATGTATGATATGTGATGAAGATGAAATGAGAGGGATAATGGAGAGTTGGGGTCTTAATACAAGTCTCTCTTATCCTAAATTGGCCACCAAACATCTAGTTTATGCAACCGGACCATAATCCCCCAAATCTTGGAACTAGACCTTTGTTATTTACACATTTAGTAATTCTTCACCATTCCTATGACATTATTTAGTCCCAAGCCCCACTTAAGTGAGTCAACTCTTGGTCAAACTCAACTTTCACAATTTTGTCAACTTTAACCCTTATTTACTAAACGTGTCAAATTTAAATTGTATTCCCTCTTATTTATAAATATTAACCAATAATATGATTTTTGCTTTATTAATTTTATTATTATTACTTTTATTATTTATTTATTAAATTAAAGCGAAAATTTTCTATCCCTAAAAGTACGATGTTACAATAACCAATGGTAGCCATCGACTCGTTCACTACACCATCTCTCAGTTTGACGGCTCAACTTTGAAGCAATAGTACATCTAAAAAACAAGTGGCCAACCATCTCAATGCTAGCTTCACAAAACGGGCAAAGAACTGAGGGAATATCTAAACCTATACGTGCAAGATTAACTCTATAAGGAAGCTTATTTAAAATCAAACGTCACACGATAATATTAACTTTAATAGTCATCGACCTATTCCACAGTGAAAGGTGTCAGAATAGTGAAGGATGTGTTTATCGATAAAAACACGAACTGAAGCAACCGAGAACTCACACGTATCCGTTAACGACCAAACCCACCTTTATTTTGAAGGAGACAAAGTGATCGTGGCTAACAAGAGGTGGAGATCATCCTAGTGTCGACTTTCCTCCCTGATTGCATAGTCTTGTCCCTGAGAATTTTCATTTGCATGTATCCATAGTAATCAAATAAACAATAAAATAATTGTATGAAATCATTGCTTGTATAAACCTCTAAACCAACTGATCGGTATTAAAATACACATCCAAAAGATGGTGGAGCGATGAGGTTGCAATTTTTTAAGAACATTTTTTTTTGTTTTTTTTGTTTTTTTTTTTTTTGTAAAAAAACAAAAAAAAGTCAGAAAAATAATTCTATACTTTTAATATGCGAGACCCATCATTTTTAAAGATGACATTTACATGTTCATTACGAAAATCACAAAACGATCTTATATTGCCGATGCTTTGTGTGAAAACGGTGACTATTAGTAATCTCTAATCTTTTATTGAGAAAATTCGGCAAATGACCAAAATGGAGGGTGAGTTTGAATAAAAATGACCACAAAAATGAAGATTTTAAAAAATGACCACAGGTTCCGCAGAGGGGGTTCTGCGGAACCATAAACACCTCTGCGAAATGTGAACACCTCTGCAGATCTTGGTTTTTTTCATTTTTTTTCGTTTTTTCGTTTTTTTTTGTTTTCGTTTATTAATATTTTTTAATCACGTAAGGTACTATATGATTATTATGTAAAAAAAATTTGCTTTCGTTTTTCGTTTTTCTTATTTAATTACCCGTTTATAAAAGTTGTGTGTTTAATAAAAATTATACAAATATTCAATGTTTTTTATAAAATTACACACACTGGTATTCTGAATAATAAACATACTTTAAGTAGGTTACAAAACATACTTTAGAAAACATAAACATACAACATTCATAATAAACATATTTTGAAATAAACTCCATTGAAGGCTCTGCGGATCCTCTACAGCTCTACGGAATCTTTGTTTTTTGATTTTTTATTTTTTTTTAAATACACTAATACCTTATGTGATTACTATGTAAAAAATTCTACAAAAAAAGGTTAAAAATAATGAAATGTTTTATGTAATACGTTTGCCTATGAGGAACCGAAACACCTCTGCGGATCTTGAGTTTTTTAATTTTTATTTTTTCGTTTTTTCGTTTTTTCTATTTTTTGTTTTCGTTTATTAATATTAGTTTTTTTAATACACTAATACCTTATGTTTTATGTAAAAAAATTGACAAAAAAGGTTAAAAATAATGAACTTATGTTTAATATCAGTCTAGAGAACTGTTAGGGAATCCACATAACTGTTATCAGCGGATCAGTGTACACATCTGCGGATCAGTGTGCACCTCTGCGGATCAGTATACACCTCTGTGGATCTGTGTACACATCTGCGGATTTGTGTACACCTCTGCGGATCAGTTATAGAAGGTATGATTGTGTTTATTTTTAAATTATATGATAAATGTCATATATAATAATATATGTTTGTTTTAACAGAAAAAAGTACAACAATACTTACGAAGTGGACAGAAGATATGGTTAAAAACAATAAAGAGGGGATTCAAGGATTGTCGGTATCCAGTGTGGACAATACAACATATCAAGTGCATGACTTCAAAAGTGGTGGCATAGTGAATTTGAGGGAAAAGACTTGTTCTTGCAGATATTGGCAACTAACTGGTTTGCCATGTGGCCATGTGATAATCGTTTTAACGCACTTGAAAATTGATCACTGTGGGCATATGGCTATAGATGCTTATAAAATTGAAACATATCGAAGAACGTATGAGCATGCCGTATACCCTCTTTCAGAACTTAGTGATTGGGAAGTTCCGGATGACCTTATGGTTGTTAAACCTCCTGTGATGAAAATATGTCAAGCCGGTAGACCAAAAAACACCAATCGTATTCCCTCTCAAGGCAAGGAACCAAAAATAAGAAGGTGTGGTAGATGCCATAACACAACTCATAATGCAAGGACGTGTAAGGAAATCGTTCCAAATAACCAAAGTAAAAGTAAAAAACGTACTGGGGCGTCAGGGAGTGGGACAAAAGCGAAAGAAGAGGAACCGACGCAAGTGACCGAAAACTAATGGCAACATGAGCCAGAGAACCAATGGACGCAACATACCGAACAACAATGGCAGCAGCAATCAGACAACCAATGGACACAACAGACTGAACATCAATGGCAGCAGCAACCAGACAACCAATGGACACACCAGACTGAACATCAATAGCAGCAGCAGCCAGACAACCAATGGACACAACAGACCGAACATCAATGGCAGCAGGAGCCACATAACCAATGAACGCAATGGACTGAATACCGACCGCAGGAAGAGCCACAGAACCAATGGCAGGGTTGCACCGAGTACCAATGGAAGCAATAGCCAGATAACCAATGGACGCAAGCGACAATAAACCTAGGGACACAAGCAACAGAAAACCCATTGACGGAATACGAAAACAAATCAAAGTTTCCGTGGTTCGATTTGAATGAATGAAGTTTATTTCATAGTATGTTTATTATGAATGTTGTATGTTTATGTTTTCTAAAGTATGTTTTGTAACCTACTTAAAGTATTTGTATAATTTTTATTTGTAATTTTATAAAAAACATAGAATATTTGTATAATTTTTATTAAACACACAGCTTTTATAAACGGGTAATTAAATAAGAAAAACGAAAACATTTTTTTTTTACATAATAATCACATAATACCTTATGTGATTAAAAAAAAATTAATAAACGAAAAAAGAAAAACGAAAAAACGAAAAAAAATGAAAAAAACCAAGATCCGCAGAGGTGTTTATGGTTCCGCAAAACCCCCTCTGTGGAACCTGTGGTCATTTTCTGAAATCTTCATTTTTATGGTCATTTTCTTCGAACTCAACCTAAATTTTGTTCATTTACCGAAATTACTCTTTTTTATTTAGTGATTATTTTGAAAACACAGATTTAATGTTTATTATTATTTTTTTTGTTTTTGTAATGATTAATTGAGTGGGGATGAGATTGAGGATCACATCCGGGCATTATCCAACTGCCCGTCTTCTTAATTCTTACAACTATTGAATGATGATGTCAATTTACACTTGGACGGTGACGAGATTGACGGTGATGGCTTTTAACCGTTATATAGTGGTCTACTTTTCCGTTAATAGCGCACGTTAGACGAAGGCATATATACCCAAAAACACCTTGCACGAGAAAAAAGAGACCAAATTTATTTTGTAGTAATTCGAAAGCTTCTTTTCTCAGTTTTGATGGCTGGGTGAAGCCAACGATATCTCCGTATTTCTTGCCAAAAGATTCACAATTCTATATTTCGCTTAGCTGTTTTATGTTTTCTTCATTCCATTCTATCCATGTGTTGAGTTCTCTTGGTTACAATTCACCTGTCGGAGAAGGTGAAGGTGCTTTAAATCTGAAAGTCCCATTTTTTTTTTAGCTCCGATTCAGCTGGTATCTACGCCAATCCTGCTCATTCAATGGCTTATGGGCATTGTCCGTGTTCTTAGCAAGTGATCTAGCTGACCCTTTGACTGAATCTTGTAGATCTGAACCCTTCATGCCCGTCGGCGCCGGTGATGTCTGAAGCTATAAAGTCGATTGCTGTTTCTAACTGCACTGGTGCGCTTCTACTTATTTCTCAATTCGCTTCATGCGTTAATTTTAGTTTCGGTCCTTTTGTTTTCTAATCCACTTATGATTTGAAGATTAGGTTTTTATCTATAATGTGCAATCCCAATCCCCACCTGGTGTTGTATCGGTTTGGATGTGACTTGTTGATTCCAGTTAATTAAGTTAGGGCATAAACCTTATTTTCAAGGGAAACTTTCGAATGAAGGACCCCTAGGTTAACCCCCAACCAATTGTATACAGATATTTGCTAATCTTGTATAAATAAACAAACATTCATTCAAGAATTATGATTTAAATTTGTATGCTTGTTTCTTTTAACCAACACAATTTCCGTTATCTAAATTGCGTTGCAGGATCAGTAAAGAAAAAGCATTCGCATTGGCCCTTGGTGAAACAGTTGCTTATTCCATTTATCATCATCATATGCACTGCCAACGCTGATTTCACTGACAACCAAACCCAAACCCAAACGGGGGCACAAATTTTATCTCCACCCACTAATGAAATCCCTGATCTACCCCTGCCAGTCAGTCTTCCATTGTTCCAGAAACAACATCAACACAGGAGACGTCTTTCACCCCTTGGTGCACCAAAGCTTGTGCTATCACCAGCTCAGCCACCTAACTATGGAGCATTCATAGCTTCAACTCAGCCTCCTTCAACTTCAATCTCAAAACCTTCAATCAGGAAAAGTGAAACACTACCTCCTGCCACCATGCTTACACCTCCACGCTTAGCAGATATTGCTCCTGCTCAGTCTCAATCTGGTGCTGGTACCTTACCTACTGGCTTAGCCCAGCCACCATTGTCTCCTCATTCCTCCAGTAAGATACCTTTTTTTAAAAAAAAAAAAAAAAAAAAAAGAATTGATGCATATGGACTGTGTTTGTGTTTGGCAGATTGTTGTGGACCTGAAACTGTGCTGAAACGGGACATGGAGGGATGCCACTGTGTGTATCCGATAAAACTTGACATTCTCCTGTTAAATGTGTCATCTAACCCGAATTGGAATCTATTTCTTCAGCAGTTTGCTACTCAACTTGGGCTCAGGGTTTCTCAGATCGAGCTAATCAACTTTTATTTGCTGAGCTTATCAAGACTTAACATTTCAATGGACATAACTCCACATACTGGAATCAGTTTTAATTCCACTGAAGCTTCTGAAATAAACTCTTCACTTTCTACACACAAGGTTCATCTAGACCCCAAGCTCGTGGGTGGTTACCAGCTTCTCAACTTAACCTATTTCAAGCCTCTTGCTCCTGCTCCAGGTAACTTATTTTATTCATAATTTTGCATGTTTATAACACGGTGGGTGTTATGATGATATACATATACATGCAGCACCTCACATTGCTACATCACCCACAAAGTCAGCTCCTTCATTGCCTTCAACTCCAACATCAGCCAATAATACTTCTTCTGGTCGTGGAAAACACCTGAGCTTGATGCTTCTTGTTGGGATTGCTGCTGGAATCCTGTCTGTTGCTGTCATTTCTGTGCTTATACTTTGTTCATGTGCTTCACGTAGACGAAAACCAGAAGCATCATCAAAAGAAACTGGTATGATGATGATGATGATGATTTATGTCTTATGAATGAATGAATATATTTATGATTCATTTGTTGTTAACAGCAGCAGCAGCTAAGCCAAGGGAAGGAGGATCTTTTCCGCATCCTACGAGTACAAGATTTCTTGCATATGAAGAACTAAAAGAAGCGACTAATAACTTTGAAGATTCAAGTATACTTGGTGAGGGTGGTTTTGGAAGAGTTTTTAAAGGTGTATTAAGTGATGGCACACAGGTGGCAATAAAGAGGCTTTCTAGTGGAGGCCAACAAGGGGATAAGGAATTTTTGGTAGAAGTTGAGATGCTCAGTAGGTTGCATCATCGTAACCTTGTCAAACTTGTTGGTTACCACAGCAACCGTGATTCTTCTGAAAATCTTCTTTGCTATGAACTTGTTCCAAATGGAAGTTTGGAGGCTTGGCTCCATGGTAACTTACTTACTTAACTTCCTTGTTTCTTACTGTATTAATTATATAAATTGAGCTATAATATATAATGGTTGGTTTTACATTTACAGGCCCACTAGGGTTGAACTGTCCCTTGGATTGGGATACTCGAATGAAGATTGCACTTGATGCTGCAAGGGGACTTGCATATCTTCATGAGGATTCACAGCCTTGTGTGATCCACAGAGATTTCAAGGCTTCTAATATCTTACTGGAGAACAACTTCCATGCTAAAGTTGCAGACTTTGGGCTAGCTAAACAGGCCCCAGAGGGCAGAGCAACTTATTTGTCTACTCGTGTTATGGGCACATTTGGGTTCGTATTTAATCTTTGTTTTCAGCTTTCACCTTACAAGATTATGTTATAGTAGTTGATTTACATTACAGGTATGTGGCTCCTGAATATGCCATGACTGGACATCTGCTGGTGAAGAGTGACGTGTACAGCTATGGGGTGGTCCTGCTTGAGTTGTTAACAGGAAGGAAGCCTGTGGAGATGAGCCAACCATCCGGACAGGAGAACCTGGTCTCTTGGGTCAGTTTTCATTTTTTAATTTTTTAATTTAATTTAATTTTTTTTAAAAAAATAAAAATAATAATAAACAAACAATGCAATGCAATGTAGGCTCGGCCAATTCTAAGAGATAAGGAGCGATTGGAAGAAGTTGCAGATCCGAAGCTTGGGGGAAAGTACCCGATTGAAGATCTGGCTAGGGTTTGTACGATTGCAGCAGCTTGTGTGGCCCCTGAAGCAAATCAACGCCCCACCATGGGGGAAGTTGTACAGTCGCTGAAAATGGTGCAGCGTGTCACAGAGTATCAGGACGTGGGACCCACGGCCACTGCCACTGCCACTGCCACTCAGAAGCAATCATCCACTACATTTGAATCAGACGGGACGTCTTCTATATTCTCCTCCGGTCCTTACTCTGGTCTAAGTGCCTTTGATCATGATAACATATCCAGAACAACCCTCTTTTCGGAAGACCTTCATGAAGGAAGATGAAGATGATTTTGGTCAATTTGGGTTTGGGCCCGGCTTGGGGGAAAATGCTTAATTGCTTGCTCAAGAGAAAGATTTGTTTCTGTATAATGGAAACAGGGAACGGGCTCACAGCCAGGTATTAGTACTTAGTAGTGTATTATTTGTTTCACTGTACAGTAGTAACGCTATGTTTTTACATACGTAATTGTAATTGTAATTGTTAGGAGAGTTTTTTTTTTTTTTTTTTGCTAAGAATTATTTACTCCTTCTCTTCTTCTGTATTTTAACAATCATGAGTGAGTTGTCAACGATCATGAGAAAAACCAAAATTCATGTTATTACTTCTTCCATTTTATCAGTTACTGCATTTAATTAAGATTGAATCTAACCTTACTTTGTGTTTAATTTTGGTTCAGTTAGCAATCAATAGCTCTCAACACAAATATTCATTGATGTGTAATGTTTGAACCAACAAAAAAGAATAGTGAGTGCAAGCTTCAAAACTTTAGCAGACATAAGGGTGTTTAAGCATTCTTATTAATTTTAAGGAATTTGATGTTTGAGAAAGAAGGATAAATTGAAATATTTTAGTTTAGATTACTGTGGAATAACCAAAAAGGAATATGTTTCACTGAAGCGGTTTAGATGGGTATTGTTCTTTGTTATTAATCTCATATCATATGGATATGGATGTGGTGGAAATTGAAATGTATTCTCAACTTTGGCACTCATTTTCAACATGTTTATCAAGGTGGATGTTGGGTTTCTTAAAGAAAGACTTGTCTGGGAGATGTAATTATAATTTTGGCCTTGATTTGGTCCGTTTTGCCCTTGATTGTACATCGATGATTTTTTATTTGTTTTTTTAACCTTCATTTCAACGATTGTGCCCTTGTTGATGCAGCCCCTGGTCATCAAGCTGAATAGTATCAGTTCAGTTTTAAACTAATGTGGAGTCTGGTTTTATATAAGTTCAAACTTTTAACTTACTTGGATGATTTTGCCCCTCAGAAGTTGATTCCCTTGGTCATTGCTTGAAGAAAAGCTTTGTTGCTAATATTGGAGTCTACAAACTTTGACGATTTTGCCCTTGGTCTACAAATTTTATTGTTATTAACTGTCTAGATTATTAAAGCCCATAATGTCATAGTTGAAGACTTGGAAGAAACTTAAAATATTGTCTTAGATCATTAAGCACATAACAGGTTGTATGATTTGCGGTTTCTTTTTCCTTCTGTTTTCTATGTTGTCCAGAGCCCCGTTGGTTTTTGGTTCCTTAATACATTTTCTATTGTTGTTCAAATCCATCTTTGTCCACGTGGCTTCTCCTAAGTCCAAAAAAATTTAAACTGAACTTCCGAGTTTGCCCTTATTTATTAATCATGAAAACTTAAATCAAGTGTAAATGCAATAGGGATTTTAGTTTTAAATGACGTCCTAAATCTCGCCCCTACCATATATTCCTTCTACCGATTAACACTCAAAATTGCTTGAAGCTAGAAAGCAAATCATCTATTTTATTCAATAATTGACGCCCTCTTATTTATTCTGTTTAGTTGATTATCATTCCTCCCTGTCGGCAAAAAAATTAAGGGCATCCGAGGAATGAAGATGAACTGACGAAGACCTAATCAAGCAACAACCATTTTGGTGTAGATGTTGGCGATCGGTGTGCTTATGTCTCGGCACCATTCTGGTAAGTAAAACTGCGCATGTGTGTTGGAGTAAATTTCTATTTTTTGTTCAGATTTCTTTTATACAATTTTTTTTGGAACAATGGTGGCGATGACAAGGAGATTCATCGTCTCCTTTTTTGTAATTTGGCTATTTGAGTTTTAAATCTTATCGCTTTTGTCGATTCAGGGCGAATCCAAAAACATGCTAAATCATGCAATTTAATATGAATTTCTCAGAGAAATTCATTTGTTGCTCCATATGTTGAGTTTTTGTTATATACTGTGTTTCCGTTTGGCAAAGAGGTAATTTTGACCATCAGTACTTTACAGTCTTTTTGAATTTGTTGAATTAGTTTTGGAATTTTGTGAATCTGATAATAATAACTTGTGTTGTTTTATGACATATGATGAATGCAGATGCCAATAAACAAGTATATATGAAATTGGCATGCATGGTTTTGTTGAAAAACCTCTTTTCTTCTCTTTATGTGATTGGTACATAGATGTAGTACTCTTTTTTCATTTCAGTTTCTTCTCACGTATACATAATTTATAGGGACTATTTCCAAGTTGCTAATTTTGATATCTCAATGATGGGTTGTTGAATAATATGGCTCAGTTTATAATCTTGCCCATTTGGTCCAAAGGCATATTTTATTTGTCATCACAAAAAAGGTACTAATTGTATTTTATTGGTAGTAGATTTAGTAGATTTTCCATGGACACTTAAGTGCCTAAAGTCTGTTTCTAGGTTCGAGGTAAATTGGCCGCAAGAAATAGAAATAAAAAGCAATGTAATTCTTTTTTTTCCAATCTATTAGATTAGTGAATTTGAGTTGATACATTCTTGAAAATATTCTACTTAATATCCGAATGTACATTTAGATGCTTATGCTTTTAACTTTTTAATTTATAAAATTTCATTTATTTGGTTATAAACGTCATATGTTTATAATTAGGGATGAGCAGTGGAAACGGGTACCTGCTTTCGGAACCGTAACTGCCTCGGAACTGCCGGTTCTGGAACTGGAACTGCCTTAGGCGGTTCCGGTTCTGGTTCCTAAAGTCTAGGAACCGCCTTAAGCGGTTCCGGTTCCAATTTTCATTTTTACGGAACCGATACCCGCTGGATACCCGCCGGTTCCGGTTCCAATACCGGGTATCCGGAACCGGCGGTTAACCGGAACCGGTACTGACGGGTACCCGCCTTTTTTCTAAAATATATATATATATAATTTTTATATTTTGGTGATTTTCTATTTAAAAAATAGGGGAAAAATACTTATACCTGACTACCTTAGACCTAGGGATGAGCTTTGGAACCGGACCGGTTCGGAACCGGAACCGGTTTTCCTATATTATAAGAACCGGGAACCGGACCGCCGGTTCTAGCGCCGGTTCCGGTTCCGGTTCCGGTTCCGGTCCCGGTTTTTCGGTTATTTTTCAAAATAGAACCGGTTGAAATACTATAGATTATATGCTATCTTCTAGAGCTTGTAAATGATTCAATATTTAACCAAATTATGACTTTTTACATTCTAAATTGAAGTACAAACACTAAATTACATGATGAAAAAAGAATCAAGTAATTCCGACTTCATATGAGTGAGTTATGCGCATTTTAAAAGCGGGGACAGATTCCAAAAAAATAAAAAATGTCGAAACAGAAAAAACGCAGCATTGATATGTTGTTTTCCAGGGTCTATAACTGATTCAATATCTAACCAAAATATGTGTTTTTATAGTCTAAAATGAACTACAAACACCAAATTACATGCTGGAAAAAAAATTAAGTAATTCCGACGTCATATGAATGAGTTATACACATTTAAAAAATGGGACATATTCAAAAAAACAAAAAAATAATGCTGAAATAAAAAAAACGCAACATCGATATGTTTTCTTTCGAGGCATGTGTCTGATTCCATATCTAACAAAAACATATGTTTGTACCGTCAAAAATGAATTACAAACTTCAAATTACATGTTCGAAAAAAAATCAAATAATTTCGACTTCATATGAGTGAGTTATACGCATTTTAAAAAATGAAAAAAATGTCAAACCGGTTCCGGTTTTTAAAACCGGGACCGGTTTTCATAAAAATGGAGAACCGGTAACCGGACCTATTACCAATTCCGGTCCGGTTCCGGCGGTTCTAATGCTCATTCCTACTTAGACCTTAGTCGTTTTTAGGGTTTTGGTGATTCATTCTTAGGAATAACGCCGACACCCGAACTCTTCTTCTCGTCACTCTCCCCTCACAAACCAGTCATCGCCGTCGCTCACATTACCGATTAACCAGAAACACCACATCGATCTCTTTTCAATCGTCATCCGCCCAACATCAAACGCCATCCGTTGTCACTCTCGTCAAAGTCGTAACCTAGGTTGTTCAATCGCCACTCATCCGTGTTCAATAGGCTCAATCGAAGGTTCAATCTGCAACTATTCTCCCAGTTCAGTTATCACCACACTCCACTCATGCCGGTTAGATTGAAGACGACTAGTTCGTAAGACGTAAAACGTCGACACTTCCCAGGTGAGAATCTTGTTTTCTTTCAATTTTTTCCCAAAAAACAGATTTTCTTTTTGTTTTTGTTTTTTGTTTTAGGGTTTTGTCTAGTTGAAGTTTAGTGTTAGTTGGTGAAGATTGTGTAATTGTGTTTGTTTGTTTGCGTATGGGTTTTGGTTAACTTGATTTCAGTTCAATTCTTCTTCATTTTCAAAGAGAATGACATGTTGACTAGAAATTAGAATTTGGATGCCGAATTTTTGTGCTGAAATCAGGAAAATCCGGTGTATTTTTGGTGTTTAACCCTAAATATCACAACCATGTTTCTGTATTATTGGTGTTTAACCCTCCATGACTTACTTGAGTTTCCAGAACTTGACAACTTATTTGCACCTGTGGAACCCATTTTAGATGCTCAAAAGCAAGCAACTGAATTGTTTGGAGTTACAGACACATGGTTCTTAGTTGGTCATATATGTGATATATATTAGATAGTCCCCGTTAAGATACATATTTTTCTATTAACAGGATCTGGGAATTTTGATGGTTATATCATAGCAATTTCCCTTGGATTGACTTCCATTTTGAAGTAAGTCTTATGCTTACTCTGGAATCTTGTAATTTTTTGAATTTCATATTAACTTCTCACCATTTAATAATGGGATTTATGTTCTGGTTGTGCAAGATCTTTTCTTGATACACAATACACATTCCAGCTTTCCAAATTAAAGTTAAAGCTACGTTCTGGCCTTATGACTGTTATATTTGAAAAGGTAAATCATTCTTGTGTTATACACTAATCATTTATCTCATAAATTTACTGATATATATATATATATATATATATATATATATATATATATATATACAATAATTTGCCATCTAGTCTTTAATAAATTATTCCAAAAAGTATTATTATTACAACAACTAATCTGTCTTTTAGAACTCATTAACACGTATATTTAGATAAATTTGTTAAATAATTATCAAGATGTATATTAAAGGTTTTTAATACTGCTTTTATGTTATTAATTTCTTGTTCTAATTCTAATAGTTCCTTATCATTAATTATTAAATTTATATTTTTTAATTCTAATACCTTTTCTTGTAAGAGTTTTTTAAATATTTTTATTGAATTTCTTAATCTTTTAATAGCAATAACTCTATTTCTGTTTAAAGAATTACAATTTATTTGAACTTTATTACTCATAATTGTTGTCTATAATTTTGAAGTTCATTAATAAAATCAGATTTAGTAGGACTTGGTAAACTTGTATCACTAGTTTGATCTTCTTGATAAAGAGGTTTAGGAATAGAACTAGAATAGTCAACAGTTTTTAAATTTAAAGACTTTGATTTTGAAAACGAAGATTTAGAAGTACCAATTTCAGGAATAGAATTAGTAGAAAATCTAGATGATGAAAAATTTATAGAAGAAAAATTTATATCAACTGAGCCATCATTATGCTCAATTATATTTGAAATTTGTTTTGAAGAATCTAAAGATTTTGGTTCAATAACATTTTGTAAATTCCAATTACATGATTGAGTAATTTCTGACCATTTAAGTCGTTTAGGCATATGAACTTTTGTATGATTAGTATTTGCTTCGTAAATAATTGTTTCATTTCTAGGACTTGACAAACGGGTTTTTGGTTCTAAAGTAGTTGTCATGGTTTTATAACAAACACGATAAATGATTGCTAAAGGTTTAGAGTTATTTTTAAATTCTAAATTCTTTGTTTCAACAGTTAAAACCAAAGTGTCTAAAATATTTTTGTCAAATAATCCTACAGAAAAATTTGGATAACAATTAAAATAAATTGGTCCATTTGCGATATTTGTTTCTGCCATAGCTAAAATAGAATTTTGAAAATCTGTATGTCTTTTATCTCTTAATATTAAGAGAACAGGAGCATCAACACCAATTCTAAAAAGAGATTTGATAGCAATTTGAACAAGACCTAAATGAAGAAATTTATATTTTTGTCTATGTTCAAAAATAGATCTTGATGATAACAAATTTATATTTTGTTGGTCTTGACCAATGGATAGGGTTTGTTTAGTCATTTTAATTGAGTAACTTTGAAAATAATCAAAAGTCTCTATTCTATAAATTGTATTTATATTTGTTTTAGGTATAGTCCAATCATTTAAATTTTGTTCTATATTATCAATAGTTTCTTCAATAGAGTTTATATGGTTATCATCATAATCTTGTTCTTTATTCATGATATTTTTACCAGTATCATATTTTTTAGATAATATGCGTGAAAATCTACTCATATTTGATTAATTTTAGTTTAAAGATTTTATAAGAAAACTTACTTGTTCTATTTAGGATGAACAGAGAGGGCATCGGCCCAACGATGATTGTGGTCCGGCTCCGCGACTTACCATACTTGCACGTCTTACGCTAATCCAACCAATCACTGGTCTGGTCTCTGTATCATTCTTAACAAAACTCATAATTTTCTTAAAATTCTTCAAACAAAAATTAACCAAATAACAAACAGAAATATCATACATAACTATCAAAAAAAAAAAAAGAACCTAGGCTCTGATACCATTAATTGCGGAACAAATTAACAAGTAGTTTCAGATATTTTTTGATGATAAAATTCATACATTAGTTTATAAAACTGTTTTCTATCATTGCTTATAAACTTATGATTACTGATTAGAACTTGTAAAGCTTTTAATTGATTACAATAATAATGACGATTAGCTTGTATCTTTGAATCAGACATGATGAATAATAAAAGAACAAAAGTTATTTAAATATTTCAAGCATGAATTTGATTAACTTGATTATTATTAAATGCGAGTATTATTTTAACAAAAATTTCAAACTTTGTAGAATTAATAGTTAGAATAACTCGAAATGAGATTGCCATAGAGATAATACAACAATTGAATAAAATTCTTTATATATTACCTTCTTTTAAATTACAATCAGAGCATCCGTCTGGAGCAAGTATGATTTGAAAATCTAAAGATTTTGAACATCTAGAAGTAGATAGGAGAACACTTTTCTTAGACATGAACTAAACATTAGAGAGAAATTTAATGAGAGAAATTTTTAAAGAACCTAGAGATGATTCTAATTAAAACATATCTCCTCAATATATAGGAGTCTTGGAGTCTTGAAATATCTTGAAACGGGAAACCGAAGGATTACCGGATCAATCTTGAGAATTATTGAATCAACTTGCATTTGTCGGAGTGTAGATGTGGCAGACAAAACTGTAAAGCTTTTGACAAATTGGCATCATATTTTGTCATTTTTTGATAATGGAAAATCTTCTTTTGCGATAATGGAGCATCTTCTTTCATCTTTGTAAAAGTTGTTTGTTTTCGTGTAATAATTTAACATCTTATCTCTGCAGAGGATTTGATAATATTTTTGATAATTGATGTACTCACACAGTGTATAAATTTGATAACATTTGAATAAATACTAACACAACACAGTGTATAAATTTGATAACAGTTGAATAAATACTAACACAATTTGAGAACACGTAGTACTACCCCCCTTTGAATAACAAACACTTTTGCAAAATACCTAAAAAGGTATGACACCAAGGGTGGAGGGTGAAATACGAAATGAAAGAATACCTTACATTGAAGGTATAACACCAAAAATAAAAATTTAATTAATCTGCAAATGGATCATCAAAAGGATCTTGAGCATCTTGAAAATTATTTTTGACAGATGTGGGAGAATTTTCTGAATTAGTTGGAGAATTGCGAATTTCTTGAAGTAATTGTTGTAGATCTTCAGGGGAAGAATTTGCAGCGGCACGAATTTTGCTAATAAGATTAGCATCTGGAGAAGATAGACTCTTGATAAGATTCGCTTCAATTTCTGGCTTTTGATTATACATTGATTGATAATGATTGAAAACAACCTGCTCGTTTGCTTGAGAAATTGTGACTTTATCCCACCATTTTAGACGAAATTGTCTATTGAGCCAAGGGGGATTTAAGTCTGTTGCTTCTTGATAAGAGAATGTCCAGGACATGATCCATGGAACTTTGAATAACATGGTGAACTATAACAAATATTCAAATTCTGGGATTTGTTGAATAAATAGTTCTTTGAATTTAGAAAATCCTTTGAGAATTTCAGTGGGTAAACAAATAGGAACAAGTCCCATATAACGATACCAATTGACAAACCATCTGGGGTATTCACAGTTGAAATTTTTATCAAAGAAAATGAACCATGAATGAGAATAGTTTCGAAGAAAAAATGCTTTAGTCCAAGCTTCTTGGTAATCATAATATGAATATCTTGGATAAGCAGGGAATTGATAAAGGGGTTTTTCGAAGGAAATATTGGATGACCAATTTTCTGGAGAAATGATTTTAAGAATTCGGGCTTTGCTAAAATCAATAGATCCTTCCTTATTATTAGAACGGTGATCAATTTGAACAGATCCAGATTCTTGTAGAATGGTTTGATAATATTCTCGAGATTTGTAAGAGTTTTCATGAAAGGTTTTTCCTCGGCCAAAGAGGTGTTCAGTAAGAACATGAAAACCTTGATTAAGCTTAAGAATTTGAGAATCTTCAAGTATTTGGATTTTCAAGAGATTTGGATTGAGAACATAAAGGGCTTTATTTGTAGGTTTAGGATTTGTTGAAATTTATGTTTCAGAAGGAATAGGTTTTGAAAAAGGGCTAATTGATTGAACTGGAGAAATGTTTGGAGTAGCTAGTTTTGATTGTAGCATGTTTGAATAAAGTTGAGAATTTTTTGCAATTGGAGTTAATGGGGAAAAACGATTTTGACTTGAGAAAGGAACAAGCTTTTGATTAACTGGTTTCTTGTCTTCAATCATGGAGGAAGACGATGAACTCATTTTCCCTGCAAAAATTCACGAGAAAGAAAATCTGGTAATGAATTGCTTTCTCCTTTTATAAATTCAATATCGAAATCAAAATTGCCCAACAATGCTTGCCATCTAGCAAAAATTTGTTTAGAAATAATATTTTTAACATCTTTTTCTAAAATTGATTTTGCAGATTGACAATCAATTCTTAATAAAAACTTTTTCATAAATAAATCATCTTCAAATTTAGTAATACATAAAACAATACTTAAAATCTCCTTTTTAACAGTTGAATAATTCTTTTGAGTATTATTCCAAGCACCTGAATAAAAACGAACCAATTGTTCTTCAGAGGAATTTGATAATTTTTGTTTTAAAATACCTTCAAATCCAATATCACTAGCATCAGTTTCGACTATGATATTAGCATGAGGATGTGGTAAATTTAAACAAGGTAAAGAAGGAATTTTTTTGTTTTATAAGTTTAACAATATTAGTATGTTCTTGAGTCCAAGGTTCTGGATTGTTTTTTAATCTATTATAAAGAGGTTTGCAAAGAGTTCCTAAATCTTTGAAAAAATCATGAATATAATTTAAACATCCTAGAAACCGTTGAAGTTGTTTTTTATCTATAATTTCATCAGGAAATTTATTAGAAAATTCTAAACTTCTTATAATAGGTTTAATAGTATTATTAACAATGTTATGTCCTAAAAATCTAATTTCATTTTGAAATAAATGCATTTTCTTAGCTGAAACAGCTAAGCCATTTTTATAAATTAAATCATAAAACTGATTTAAATGTTTGAAATGTTGATCAATAGATTTTGAAAAAAATAAGAACATCATCAATATAAACAATTGAAAAACTATTTATAGGAATGATAATATCATTCATAACGTTTTGAAATTCAGAAGGAGCATTCTTTAGACCAAAGGGCATAACGTTCCACTCATAATGTCCAAAAGGAACATTAAAACCTGTTTTGTATTTATCTTCTTCATGAATTTGAATTTGCCAAAAACCAGATTTCATATCGAATTTTGAAAATATTTTTGAATCATAAAGTTTTTTCAATAAATCTCTTTTATTAGGAATAGGATATCTAATCCAATCTAAAACTTTATTTAAAGGTTTATAATTGATAACTAATCTTGGTGATCCTCTTTCTAATTCAGCAGCATTCATAACATAGAAAGCTGAACAAGACCAAGGAGATTTAGAAGATCTAATTAATTTTTTGTCCAATAAATCTTGAATTTCTTTTTTACAATGAGCTTCTAATTCATTATTCATATGAATAGCTCTTGATTTTGAAGGAATGTCTTTTTCATTGAAAGTTTTAATATAAGGTAATTTGACAATATGTTGTTTTCTGTTCCAAAAGGCGTTTGGAATATTTGAGCAAACATTATTTTCAAACTTTTGTTTTAAAGCTATAATTTTGTCTTGAATATACTTATCTTGTAATTGATTATGTATACGAAAATCATTAATTTCATTGATAAGGTAATTTGCTTGTTTTGTTTTATAATTAAGAATATTAATAGTTGAATAAGACGGAGGTTCACAAAATTTAAACATAATTTCTTTTCCAAAAACTTTAGTAATAATTCCATCATCTTGAACCATAAAAGGATATAATTTAGTAATAAAAGGTGTTCCTAAAATTAAAGGAGAAGTAAGATTTTTTACTAAAATTAAATGAGTTTTATAACAATAATCTTGATTGTTACAAATATGAACATCGGAAACTTTATAATTTATTTTTAAACTGGTTCCTTCAGCTCCAGTAAGCCTAGAAGAAGTTTTTTCATAAAATTGAGTGGGAAATATACCTTCTTGTATACAGTTCATATCAGCACCACTATCAATTAGAGCAGTAATATCCATTTTAAAATTATCTTTTACTAAAGTTATTTGAGTATTCCATTTTTGAGAAATTTGATCATTTATAATTTTTTCGATAACCTTTTCATCTTTATTATCATTATTTTGTGAATTAATAATATTTTTTCCCTTTTCAAGAGTTATAATTTTGCCTTTAATTTCTTTTATGTCTTGTTTAACTGATTTTAATTCTTCTTGAAGTTCTTGCATGGAAATGAGTTTTGTTTCAGAAAATCTTTCATATATGTCCTTTAAATTAAAAAATTTTGTATTATCTGAAACAGAATTTTCATTCTTATTAAGCATTTGTTTTATTAACAGTTCTTGGATATTTTTATCTTTAATGGAATCTAAATTTTTTAAAAGATCTTTGTCATTGTTTGTAAGGACATTAATTGAATAATTACAATTACATTTTCCAACACATTCGCATGTATCAGAATCTTCCGAACTTGAACTATTTTGCTCTAAAATGTTTAAATCATTTTCTTGAAAATCGGAAAAACTAGAATCAGAATTGGAATCAGAATTTAACATAATTTTTCTAATTTGTTCCTTTAATTCTTCCG
The DNA here is from genome assembly GCF_052849685.1 of Lactuca virosa. Taxonomy (NCBI): domain Eukaryota; kingdom Viridiplantae; phylum Streptophyta; class Magnoliopsida; order Asterales; family Asteraceae; genus Lactuca; species Lactuca virosa. The sequence goes on from NC_136434.1 coordinate 3,450,186, forward strand.
AAATATTTAATTCATTAATTTTTGTTTTTGCATAACAATTATTGGCCTTATGACCATTACGACCACATTTATGGCAAATAATAATGTCTTTTGATTTTCTTTTAGATTTTTTATTAGATTGTTTATAAGGGTTTTTTGATGTTGAAAATTTATTTTTCTTATAATTCTTATAATTTTCTGTTTTATTATATTTCTTTTTCTTGAAATATTTTGAAGACTTTTTATTATATTTTTTGGTTTTTGAAGTAGACGGACCTGTTAATGGTTGATAACCATATTGTTGACAAAAATTTCCTAATTCATTTTTACTATTAATTCTATCATTTTTAAGTTTTTCTTTAAATCTAAGGTCAGCACAAATAGCTAATCCTTCCTTATTAATATAATTAATTAAATCTCCATAAGTTAGGTTTTGATAAGGAATTGTATTATTAAAATTTTCTCTTAATTTTTGTCTAATTCTTTCGGCAAAAAGTTTTGGAAGTCCAGCAATAAAACGTTCTTTCCACTAAGATTCTTTACAATCAGGTCTTGAAAAAACTTTAACGAGATAATTATCTTTGTACCATCTGAAATCAGTTAATTTTCTACAATGTAAGTTCATTAGAATTTCAGAAGTTCTTTCTTGAAAAGTAGTAGGATCTCCTACAAAGTTTTTGATTATAGCAAAAATTAAAGTATTAACCATATCATCTTCTTGAGTTTGAATAGGTAAATTATTTTCTTGTTTTATAACGGTTTTCTTGGCATTCATAATAAAATTCTTTTCTTCTGGTGTAATATAGAAATCCCACCAACCTTTAAGAGTACCAGTAAACCCAGAAATAATTATATTAACAATTTGAAGTTTAGTATTATTGTGAGACTTGTAAGCATTAGCTGCCATGGTCATTTCTTGAACAATATTAAGAATTTGATGTTTAGAGTTACCATCGATATTCCATTCGTAAACAGAGGTACCATCGTAAGCTGAACGATCATATTGAAAAGCTCTTTCTTCAATTTGAACATCAGGAAGACAAGGTCTATTCCAATAATTTTTAATAGTTGGTTTTGGATTATTACCAAAAGAATTAATCTTATTTAATCTTGAAAAATCATTTGTAAGCTGATTTATATCATCATTATCATTTATGAATTGTTGAGTAAGATTGTCTAAATTTAATTCACTTTCATTATTACTTTCGTCAGATTCGTCAAAAGAGTCATTATTTGTTTTTAACATATTTATAGATACGTTTTTTGAAATACGAAAATTAGTAAGTCTTTTTTCTAATTCATCAATTAAATCTTTATTTCCAAGATTAAAATTTCCATTTATTTGATGAGGAATAAAGCTGACATTACTAGAGCTTGCTATATTATTATAAAATTTTTTTGTTTCAATTTTATTTTCTTTTGATAACTGTAAATTTATAGTATTTTCTTCAATCCTATTTAGTTGATCTGAAATAGTTAAAAGAGTTTCATTCGAATAATTATTTTGATAAATAATATTTTGAAAACATTTTTCATTTGTTATCTGACTCGGAACTTTAACTAAAGGAGTTGCAATAAAATTATTATCAATAATGATTTCCTTTTTTGGCGGATATTCAGAAATAATTTCTTGATTAGTAATAACATCCTTGTATGTTTTTGAAGAAACAGGAAAAACAGTTTGCATTTTAAAAGGATAATCTATATTATGTTTAGGAACATAAATCAGTTCGAACCATTGAAAAAACGGAGAGTGAATTTGATTTGATAAAACATAATCTTCCCAAAGACCAAAATGTAAAAATCTTATATAATATGAAAAGTTTTCTTCATGCCAAATTCTTTTTGTATTATTATAATCTTTATAATATTCTTCTTCTTTTAAATAATCAAAATTAACATATGAAGGTATTTTAGAAATATCTATATTAATATTCATTTTAACAAGTTGATTGATTTATTCTAAAAGATATATTTTTAATAATACTAAGTTGAGCACTAATAACAATATATTTATTTTTAATCATTTTTGATAAACAATATATTATTTCCTTTTGAATATTATAATTATATGTGTCCTTCTCAATATTAGATAATTTAATTTCTTCGTCTTCTTTAAGTTGTTTAAGTCTATTTATTTCTTTAGAAACGCTTGCAATAATTTGCCATCTAGTCTTTAATAAATTATTCCAAAAAGTATTATTATTACAACAACTAATCTGTCTTTTAGAACTCATTAACACGTATATTTAGATAAATTTGTTAAATAATTATCAAGATGTATATTAAAGGTTTTTAATACTGCTTTTATGTTATTAATTTCTTGTTCTAATTCTAATAGTTCCTTATCATTAATTATTAAATTTATATTTTTTAATTCTAATACCTTTTCTTGTAAGAGTTTTTTAAATATTTTTATTGAATTTCTTAATCTTTTAATAGCAATAACTCTATTTCTGTTTAAAGAATTACAATTTATTTGAACTTTACTACTCATAATTGTTGTCTATAATTTTGAAGTTCATTAATAAAATCAGATTTAGTAGGACTTGGTAAACTTGTATCACTAGTTTGATCTTCTTGATAAAGAGGTTTAGGAATAGAACTAGAATAGTCAACATTTTTTAAATTTAAAGACTTTGATTTTGAAAACGAAGATTTAGAAGTACCAATTTCAGGAATAGAATTAATTGATAGTGGTGCTGATATGAACTGTATACAAGAAGGTATATTTCCCACTCAATTTTATGAAAAAACTTCTTCTAGGCTTACTGGAGCTGAAGGAACCAGTTTAAAAATAAATTATAAAGTTTCCGATGTTCATATTTGTAACAATCAAGATTATTGTTATAAAACTCATTTAATTTTAGTAAAAAATCTTACTTCTCCTTTAATTTTAGGAACACATTTTATTACTAAATTATATCCTTTTATGGTTCAAGATGATGGAATTATTACTAAAGTTTTTGGAAAAGAAATTATGTTTAAATTTTGTGAACCTCCGTCTTATTCAACTATTAATATTCTTAATTATAAAACAAAACAAGCAAATTACCTTATCAATGAAATTAATGATTTTCGTATACATAATCAATTACAAGATAAGTATATTCAAGACAAAATTATAGCTTTAAAACAAAAGTTTGAAAATAATGTTTGCTCAAATATTCCAAACGCCTTTTGGAACAGAAAACAACATATTGTCAAATTACCTTATATTAAAACTTTCAATGAAAAAGACATTCCTTCAAAATCAAGAGCTATTCATATGAATAATGAATTAGAAGCTCATTGTAAAAAAGAAATTCAAGATTTATTGGACAAAAAATTAATTAGATCTTCTAAATCTCCTTGGTCTTGTTCAGCTTTCTATGTTATGAATACTGCTGAATTAGAAAGAGGATCACCAAGATTAGTTATCAATTATAAACCTTTAAATAAAGTTTTAGATTGGATTAGATATCCTATTCCTAATAAAAGAGATTTATTGAAAAAACTTTATGATTCAAAAATATTTTCAAAATTCGATATGAAATCTGGTTTTTGGCAAATTCAAATTCATGAAGAAGATAAATACAAAACAGGTTTTAATGTTCCTTTTGGACATTATGAGTGGAACGTTATGCCCTTTGGTCTAAAGAATGCTCCTTCTGAATTTCAAAACGTTATGAATGATATTATCATTCCTATAAATAGTTTTTCAATTGTTTATATTGATGATGTTCTTATTTTTTCAAAATCTATTGATCAACATTTCAAACATTTAAATCAGTTTTATGATTTAATTTATAAAAATGGCTTAGCTGTTTCAGCTAAGAAAATGCATTTATTTCAAAATGAAATTAGATTTTTAGGACATAACATTGTTAATAATACTATTAAACCTATTATAAGAAGTTTAGAATTTTCTAATAAATTTCCTGATGAAATTATAGATAAAAAACAACTTCAACGGTTTCTAGGATGTTTAAATTATATTCATGATTTTTTCAAAGATTTAGGAACTCTTTGCAAACCTCTTTATAATAGATTAAAAAACAATCCAGAACCTTGGACTCAAGAACATACTAATATTGTTAAACTTATAAAACAAAAAATTCCTTCTTTACCTTGTTTAAATTTACCACATCCTCATGCTAATATCATAGTCGAAACTGATGCTAGTGATATTGGATTTGATGGTATTTTAAAACAAAAATTATCAAATTCCTCTGAAGAACAATTGGTTCGTTTTTATTCAGGTGCTTGGAATAATACTCAAAAGAATTATTCAACTGTTAAAAAGGAGATTTTAAGTATTGTTTTATGTATTACTAAATTTGAAGATGATTTATTTATGAAAAAGTTTTTATTAAGAATTGATTGTCAATCTGCAAAATCAATTTTAGAAAAAGATGTTAAAAATATTATTTCTAAACAAATTTTTGCTAGATGGCAAGCATTGTTGGGCAATTTTGATTTCGATATTGAATTTATAAAAGGAGAAACCAATTCATTACCAGATTTTCTTTCTCGTGAATTTTTGCAGGGAAAATGAGTTCATCGTCTTCCTCCAAGATTGAAGACAAGAAACCAGTTAATCAAAAGCTTGTTCCTTTCTCAAGTCAAAATCGTTTTTCCCCATTAACTCCAATTGCAAAAAATTCTCAACTTTATTCAAACATGCTACAATCAAAACTAGCTACTCCAAACATTTCTCCAGTTCAATCAATTAGCCCTTTTTCAAAACCTATTCCTTCTGAAACACAAATTTCAACAAATCCTAAACCTACAAATAAAGCCCCTTATGTTCTCAATCCAAATCTCTTGAAAATCCAAATACTTGAAGATTCTCAAATTCTTAAGCTTAATCAAGGTTTTCATGTTCTTACTGAACACCTCTTTGGCCGAGGAAAAACATTTCATGAAAACTCTTACAAATCTCGAGAATATTATCAAACCATTCTACAAGAATCTGGATCTGTTCAAATTGATCACCGTTCTAATAATAAGGAAGGATCTATTGATTTTAGCAAAGCCCGAATTCTTAAAATCATTTCTCCAGAAAATTGGTCATCCAATATTTCCTTCGAAAAACCCCTTTATCAATTCCCTGCTTATCCAAGATATTCATATTATGATTACCAAGAAGCTTGGACTAAAGCATTTTTTCTTCGAAACTATTCTCATTCATGGTTCATTTTCTTTGATAAAAATTTCAACTGTGAATACCCCAGATGGTTTGTCAATTGGTATCGTTATATGGGACTTGTTCCTATTTGTTTACCCACTGAAATTCTCAAAGGATTTTCTAAATTCAAAGAACTATTTATTCAACAAATCCCAGAATTTGAATATTTGTTACAGTTCACCATGTTATTCAAAGTTCCATGGATCATGTCCTGGACATTCTCTTATCAAGAAGCAACAGACTTAAATCCCCCTTGGCTCAATAGACAATTTCGTCTAAAATGGTGGGATAAAGTCACAATTTCTCAAGCAAACGAGCAGGCTGTTTTCAATCATTATCAATCAATGTATAATCAAAAGCCAGAAATTGAAGCGAATCTTATCAAGAGTCTATCTTCTCCATATGCTAATCTTATTAGCAAAATTCATGCCGCTGCAAATTCTTCCCCTGAAGATCTACAACAATTACTTCAAGAAATTCGCAATTCTCCAACTAATTCAGAAAATTCTCCCACATCTGTCAAAAATAATTTTCAAGATGCTCAAGATCCTTTTGATGATCCATTTGCAGATTAATTAAATTTTTATTTTTGGTGTTATACCTTCAATGTAAGGTATTCTTTCATTTCGTATTTCACCCTCCACCCTTGGTGTCATATCTTTTTAGGTATTTTGCAAAAGTGTTTGTTATTCAAGGGGGGGTAGTACTACGTGTTCTCAAATTGTGTATATATATATATATATATATATATATATATATATATACATTTTTCAGTGTCTCCATGTTAGCCTGGCAGAAAGATCAAAATTTTCTGAAGGGGAAATCCAAACATTTATGTCATTAGATGCTGATTGAACTATAAATATGTCCAACCGTTTTCATGACATGTGGAGGTCTTTTGCTATTTCTTTCACATATTTTTTTGTATATTAGAGTAATAAGTAAGGTCAAAGTCAAACATACTCATTTGACTTATCTCTACCTATGGCTATCAGTATTTAAATGAAATACATGTTTGCATTGCAGGTTGGTTCAGGTAAATCATCCTTGCTGAACACTATCCTGGGAGAAATGAAGCTTACCAAGGGATCTATACATTCAAGTAGATCTGTTTCCTATGTCCCACAGGTTTAAAAAGCTTGACTTAATATATTTATTGATGTCAAACTTTGGATCACAGAATTTTCAAAGTTATCCTATCTTTGGATATGTAGATACCCTGGATTCTCTCTGGAACTATACGTGATAATGTGATATTTGGGAAGGACTATGATCCAAGAAGGTATGGGATCTAGAAGCTTCAGATCATGATGACTATTGTTGATGATTTGGTGTCTGTTGATACGCTTATTGAAGAAATACTTTGTGAGGAAGCCATTAATGAGTTTGTTTAGAGCTGTGATATTGTTGCTTTCAACAAGATCTGTAAGTTCATTGTTTTAATCAAATATTTTTTGTTTTTTTCTGAAGTTATATGATTCATTAGTTTGCTAATGTGACTGGTTTTGTGATTGCAGACTTCGATGATGATGCTCATGGTTTATGAATTTCTTTTTGATGTTGATGCTGTTGCTGTTTTGAGCTGTTGTTTTTGCTGTTTTGTGTTGTTTTTCTATTACTGTTTTGTGTTGTTTTGCTGTTTTGAGACTGTTTAAGTTTTGTTCGTTTTGTAGTTTGTTGCTGACTTGTTAAATCCCACTTGTTGCTGTTTTTAAGATTAAGTTTTTTTAATTGTTTTACTTTATATCTTGAACTCCTATTGCTTATAAAAGTTAATTTCAATGGCATGTATAAAATAAAAAAAAATTAATATTCAAAAAACCGGGTACCCGGTACCAGAACCGGTCTTGGCGGTTCCGGGAGCGGTTCTAATTTTCTAGGAACCGGTGTAAGCGGTTCCGGTTCCAATACTAATAATTTCAGAACCGCCGGTTCCGGGACCGGTTCCGGTTCCAGCTAAAATAGGCGGGTACCCGGTTATGCTCATCCCTATTTATAATTTTCTAGCAAAAAAGTATCACAATGAATCTTTACCCGCAACTGTAATGGGAAGGTCATAAAAGGCAAACATGTTTTTTTTTTCCTTCTGATTTACTCATTATCACTAAATAGTAACTTAATTAAAGTAAATAACATTTCCTTTTTTGTCAATACAGTAAATACCTGTAAAGACGTTTTTTGTTTTTTGTTTATTGTTTTTTTTTTGTTTTTTTTGTTTTTTTGTTTGCATTATACATGATGTTATATGTCTTTTGTGTGTTAGTTAACAACAATGTACCTTATGACATGTGATTTTTATTAAAAAAAACTATTTTTCATGCTAAATTGTAATAAAAGCAACATATTTTTATTTTACTTTTCAATTAATTTTAAGGAAAAGTAGGTTTCTATTAAACTATATACCTATTACTGTGATTCGAAATACTTAATTTATGTTTTATATTTATAGACTCAATGGCTGCCTTAAACATCACTTTTATACGAGACTTAGATAATTTGAAAGATGATTATACACTAAGGGGCTGTTTGTTTTTTTTATGAAGATCTGCACAACCACTTTTGTCTGCGCCGCGCAGACAACGCGCAGACATATGTCGTCGCAGACTGTTTGTTTTTTGGAAGTGCGCAGATCAAAAAACGTCTGCGCGAGGTCTTCCTGGCGCAGACATGAGTCAGTGTCTTCAAAGGTCTTCAGACCCCATTTTAACATAAATAAATTAAAAAAAAAACATGGGCCACTGTGCAGTTTTTTTTCTTCTTTCCTTTTTAGCTGAAAATGCATTTTTAATGTTTATGACATAAAATTAAGTTTGAAAAATCAAATTATTTCAACAGTCGCAGACGTTAAAAACAAACAGTCTTTATATTGCAGACTGCAGACATTTGGTCCACCTCTTCTGCCACAGAGGCTTGCAGATGTGGTCCGCAGACTGCAGACATTTTGGCTTCAAAAAAACAAACAGCACCTAAAAGTTTGTTTAATCCGTTTATGGAAATCATCATTGATGCAACCCCAAATATCCCAAAATCCCTTGAATTGATACTTATTGATGAGATGGTAATCTCGAATTTTATAATATTTATTTACATTATTGTAATTTATTTTTATACACCATACAATAATAATTCTTTTCCTAAATATAAATTGTTTATGTGAATAGGGTACAAAAATTCAAGCTAGCGTGTATCCAAAGGATTTCTCTCGAGAGTGCAATTGAAACTTGTGGAAGATTCTGCTAATTTGATAACATCCCCCACAATTGCCCCTAATAGAGCAACTTATAAAATTAATTATGTAAAAGAAAAAATAAACTTCTATTGGAAAACATATGTTAAGGAGTGTTTGAAATTTCATAAACCTTTATATGAATTCTCTTTTATTTCTTATGAAATGGTCATAACAACTCCATCTAATAACTCAGTTGGTATTTTTTTTTCTATATTCCCAACCAATAATCATCTACGAGTATTGACATATTCTATGATATGTTTGTAGAAGTTATTGGTAAATCATAATTATATTAAATGTCTTCACATATATAACGTATTAGGTGTGAGATCCGTTGTTATATGAGTTGATTTAAAAAAAAGATTAAACATTAAAGTGTAAACAATAAATATTTTTTAATGTAAAACTTTAAAATAATAAAGGAAAAAACGTATTCATTGCAATTTAATATCATATATATTTTATTTAATACTTTACATATATAAGTATATGACTTTAATTTTAAAAATTAAAACAAAACAGAAACTGACAAGTGGATAATATTTATTTCAAAAATACCACAAAATGATAAGTGTCAAAATTAATGAGAGATTGACAAGTGGCAAAACTATTTTTATTTATTAGGGAGGATATTGGATATTCAAATAAAAATATACTACATATTAATTTTAAATAATCAATATAAAAGTTCAAACAAAACTTATATCTTATTAGTTCAATAAAAAAATTAATCTTTTGTCTATGGTTTTCACGGGTTGTAACCTAGTAATAAAAAAAAATCACATTGGGCTTATGTGAATGTCCCCAACTATTTTTTTGTTTAAACTCGGACCAACATATTTTTTTTGTTTCAATTTTGGAACCTGTTAAAAGAGAAAAAAACTATTAGACTATTTTGTCCTTCTGTAACTTTTTTTTTCATTACAATTATTTATTTATTTATTAAAATACCTACTAGAAGAAGAACAAAGTGGTGGGTGTTGGGGTTAGAGAAGGTGGGATGAGCCTATTTTACTTATATAATTACAAATAATAAACAAATTAAAAACGAAATTGATAGGGGCGATATAGTCATCTCATGTATAGCGGTGATCAAAACCACAATAAAAATATACAATCAGATTTAAAAAATAGTTAAACACCAAACATACAGACTACTCCAAACATATGTTAATGGGTGAATTTATGCAAAGGGAGGATGAAAGACCCACATAATTTTATAAATTGTATTAGAAATTATACAAAAAAATCATTAAAAATTGAAGGAAACAAAAGTATTTATTATAAACAATAGAACACATAACATATATAGTGGTACGAAGGAGTCTCAACATCGACTCTGAAAAGAAAATGATGAGAGGTTTTTCATGATAAATAGTTGTCGTCTCTTTCCTATATTCATACCATGAAACTTGTTCAGACTTAGATATGATCGACTATATTTAAGTTTATATTTGTTTTAGTAAAAAAAAAATAGTGACCAGGTTAAAGTAGTTCATTTCACAACTAATTTTTATACATGTTTGACCTATTTATTATTCTTGTTAGACCAATCTTGTTGAACTTTGTTTTCTCATGAAGTGATAAGGTTGAACCTCTTTAGGAAACCATATGGTTTTTATTTTAGATTCATCACTGTCACATATCATTCATATAACTTTTTTTTTTGTTTACAATATTCTTATGTTCAACCCTTTTTACCAATATTGTTATATGCATGCCATTGTCGACAGTTTCATGAAATAAAAATCCTTTTTGGGTTGGATGTATGATTTGGCTTTCCTCACAAACAAAGGCGAAACTTTTCAAGATTACAACAATATTTCAAAAATAAAAAGCACACTATACTCTATACTTCATATTGATTTTACAATAAACTCCGCCAAAAATACTTGTTGTGTTAAGGTGGATACTGGATATTACGTCAGTTTTACGCCCTGAATCATTCGAGATCTATCCAAAGAAACGACATTTTTTGGGCTTTTAGTAATTCTCATTTACATTCCCAATTCTTGGATTAAGGTTTCCCCATGGGCAAGTGCGAACGCCGATTTTACAAAATCAACTTGTTTCTCTCCTCGATTATTATTACTATCATCGTCCTTTTGGATTTATAATCTGCGAAAAGATGGCAGCATCATCCCCGGGGTCGTCATAGTCATCGTCATCATCGTTATCAAGGTTTAGAGTGTTAAGATGCATAGCAATCATGTCATTGTTATCGATCGGCACTTCCACCATCCCACTTGAAGACGACGATGATTTGGGACTATTTCTTGTTTCTTCTGCCTTGGTTTCAATCCGATGCACAGACTCCAGAGTCCACAACACATCTCCCATTGACGGTCGTTCTAGCCCATGGTCCGACAAACACTTTAACGAGCAATCGGTAAACTTCTTGAACGCCTCCGGCTTAATCTTCCCTTTCAATTGGGGATCCACCATCTCCTCCAACGCCCCTTTCCTCGCCGATTGCAAAGCGTAATCCGCTAGACTCACCTGTTCTTTTGGAAGACTAGGGTTTAGGGCAGGACGCGCACACAACACCTCAAAAAGAACAACACCGAACGAATAAACATCTGATTTCTCCGTCAACTGTTGCCGTCGAAAATATTCTGGATCTAAATACCCAAAACTGCCCTTCACAACGGTGCTAACATGGTTCTGAGTCATGTTTGGACCCGTCTTCGATAGCCCGAAATCCGACACTTTCGCCACCCACTTATCGTCACACAGAATGTTTGTTGTCTTGACGTCTCTATGAATGATTGTGTACTTTGCTCCGGTGTGAAGATAGTGAAGTCCTTTTGCGGCCCCGATCAAAATATCTAATCTTTGTTTCCATGAAAGCGTAATCTTGTTTCCCTTGTAAAGATGTTCTCGTAACGTTCCTTTACCCATGTAATCATAAACCAACACCATTTCGTTCCCTTCTTCGCAGAATCCAATTAAGGAAACCAAATGCCGGTGTCTCAACTTGGATAACATCTCGATCTCAGTCACAAATTCGTTAACTCCTTGTTCCGAAGATGGGTTTGATCTTTTCACAGCCACCATTATGTTGCCGTCAACCACACCTTTGTAAACCTTCCCGAAACCCCCTACCCCGACCACCTTACTCTCGTCGAAATTATTAGTCGCTCGTTTGATCTCCATCAATGAGAAATATCGGCAATTACAGACGGCATCTGTTGACAAACTACAACTTCCATGGCTCTTCCCGGAGGTAGTCGATTTGCTAGCTGAGTTACCGTATACCGGAAGCCAACTAGTGGCACCTGGATCCGATCCCGACACTCTTCTTCTTCTCTTGCGAATCATGAATAACACCACCGCTGCAACCCCGACTGTTGCGGCTCCACCAACAGCACCGCCAACTATAACCTGCTTGCTACATTTTCTATTCGGGTCATGAGCTGCTCGATTCTCGATCAACTGTTTCTGCATCATTTTAGATGGAACAGGATTCCGTCCGGCGAGGTTTGATTGCGAGTCACTCAGTTTAAAAACCTCCAACCCGTTTAAAAGAATATCATAAAATTCAGGCTTCAAATCAATGTTAGTATGCAGAGTCACCCATAATTCAGCGTCGATGCCAAGCTTATTGCCAATATAAACCGCATAATCTTTTCTCGTAGGAATCCCTTTTCCTCCGGTCCATGCAATAATATCGGCGGTGTTAAACGCGGTTTCATTGTTCAACTTTATCTCGAAAACCCGCTGGTTAATTTTATCAAGATGGTATTCACAAAAATGGAACCTAACAAGATAAGTAAAATCGGCATCAACCTGAAACACCCATGTCACATTGCTTTGTTTATTGATATTGGGATCTGGTCCTTGAGATCTTGCCGTCCGATAAACGTCTGCCGGAGCTGTGGCCTCCGGAAGGTCTTTGTAATCAATTGTAACGTTTCCTACGTGACTGATGGTACCGGCACCAAACATATAAGGTGTATCATCATACCAACTCCTCATCAGACCACCAGAATCATTCGTTGGAGGAATGAATTGTCCACCAACATTCAACCTGAACATGTTCTGCATATTTGAGGATACGCCGTCGATGGTGCCAGCAGTATCTGCTACCCCGACTAACCCCGCCTGATCGTCGAACAGTTCCGGCTCTGTTATCAGTTCGATTCCGTTAACAAACGCAAAAGATTTATCGGCGTCGGGTTTGAAGGTGAGGGTGATCGAATCGGAATTAAAAGCCGCTAGCGAGTATTCCCTGATTAGGTAGGCTTGTGAAAGTGCTTCCGCTGTTATGAAGGCACTGAAATTTCTCAATAACGTAATTGCACCTGTGGTGACGACGGAATAGGAATTGGAAATGTTGTAATCAGGGTAGTTGGAAGGATAGAAATGGAGTCGAATGATGTATCGACTAGTGGAATTAACGTTGAATTTGTACGAGGTTTCTCCATTGAAGATCCTGGCGGTCATGTAGGGTAGGTCTGAGGAAAGCGACGCCTCCTGTGTTAAGGCGGTTGATGAAACCGATTTGTCAGCGACCACCAGATATTTAGTATCTGATTCCCATTTGCGATTATTAGCATCATTGCCACCGTCTTTTGAGCCGCAGTTTAAAGCTAATGGAGGCGGGCCGGCGAAGACCGGCTGGGCCACGGTGTCGATGAGGGAATTGGAAAAAAAATATAGATATACAATCAGGGGAATCAAACCAGGGTTCATGATAATGATAAAGATAAAGAAAACAACCAAAGTTTGTTAAATTAACGGCGTGGAAGGAAACATAACGAAGCGATATATGGGAATGGGATGATGAAGATTTTTGAAGATATTGAAGGAACCATCGGTTGTCGGCCATGCATGGGGTTTAAAGATCAAATATTTCCCCAATGTGACTAGACTAAGTTTGTACAATTGGTATGCCAAATCCATGTGTTTTGGATGTTAGAATCAAAGAATGAACAAGAGTGAAAATAGCCGATATGATATACATCTTATGTTTGTATATATATAGAAGCCTTACATTTTAGATGTTGAGAAAAGTGGGTGGTGGGAAACTTGAGGAATTATGTTAATTTTTCTAGAATTTTGAGGATTTTTTAGGGATTTTTGTAGGATTTTCTAGGCTTCCAGTACGACATAAAGGCAATTGTGAGTCCATTTCACTTATGACATTCGGGTTTAGGTTTTGGATATGGATAGTCCAAAATTGTTTTTTATTTTTGGGCTATGTTGTATGCTATCGAGCTCCTTTAAACTTACCTATTAGGCTGAATCCCGTGATTATAAGAATCGATTGGGCATAATTTTTAGGCTGCGAAGAAACTATCCTCACCATTCTGTCCATTTAGTTGGAGTATGTGCCACCTTTATACAGGTATACGATCACTTATTCCCAAATTTTAATCGGTAGGTGTAGAGATGTGTATTTTGACTGAGTACCCGAACCGAAACCGAAACCCGAAACGGACCGGCCCGAATTAGGACCAGATAAGTTATTTGGGTCGGTTCTCGGGTATCTATTTTAGCCCAATTCGGTTCTCTGGTTATTGGGTCCGAAATGTTTAATCGGGTCAAAATGACCAACCCGGAAATTAAATAGTCACTTGATCGATCCCTCTTGGCTCTTGTGTATTGTGTATTGACATACCAATTGTGGACAACATTGATGAAGTTTTGAAAGATGGTGACGTCGCAAAAAAGTTGGAAAACGCAATAAACAATGGAGGTGGAAAGGAAAAGCAATCAATCAATATTCTCGTATAATTAATTTGTATTTGGTGATTGTTATTTTGAAAAAAAAAACTTAAGATTCATATTGTAATTTGAATGTTTAATGTTTAATTATGAATTATGGATTTTTGGAATATGAATTATGGATGTTTAATATATATATATATATATATATATATATATATATATATATATATATATATATATATATATATATATATATATATATACACTGAACTAGATATAGAATTTTCTTATTTGGGTTATTCGGTTCATTTCGGTTTATTTAGGTTATTCGGGTTATGTCGGTTCAAAAGCATAATGTACATGTTATTTCGGTCCTTTTGGGTGAATAACCGAATCAAAACTTGTATCACCCGAACTGAACCAGTCCCGTATTAGTATAATTGTTCCGGGTTTCGGTTCCAACTTTTCATCCAATTCGGGGTTCGGGTTATTCGGGTCTGGTCCGGTGCGGGTCGGCTCCGGCCCGAAGCACATCCCTAGGTAGGTGTTCACAAAAGCCATATTTTAAGAGATAGGATAAGTACCTCATGGATTCTATATGAAACGTTTCAGAGGGAGGGATATGTGTTATGCTCCACCGTTTCCCTTCCTCTTCATCACTTCCATGTTCTCATGATTAGGGCTGCAAACGATCCAAGCCGAGTCGAGCCCAAGCCTGAGCCTGGACAAGCTCGGCTCGGGCTCGTTTAAGTTATACGAGGCTCGAGCTTGAGCTCGGATCGATTCGAGATTTCTTGTATTGAGCTCAGCTCGAGCTCGTAAAGAATTATACAAGTTCGGCTTGTTTTTTTGTCTAACGTGCCTAATTAAGCTTAAGTTCGATTCAAGGTCGTTAAGAAGCTCGTTTATTAATACCCTAAATCTCTAATTCTCCAAATAGTTTTTATTATAATATATAAAAATATAATAAATTATATTATATATAGGCTCGAGCTCGAATTCGTTTAATAAACAAGCTTAATATTAAGCTCGAGCTCGGCTCGGGCTCGTTTAAAATCGGTTTCGAGTCGAGCTTTTAACGAGCCGATCATGAGTAGCTCACGAATAGCTTGGCTCGTCTACATCCCTACTCATGAATATAGTCTCAACTTTTTAGTTGTATCTCTTTCTACGATGACCCCTCTACTTTCTCCTTCGATGATTTTCTGGTGGGGTTTTTATTTTTTATTTTTATTATTTTTATTGAAGATTTCAGGTCACGCTTATTCAAAGTTCAACCACTCCTATTTTTAGTGTTCTACTTCTTTTAATGATCAGATTCTTAAGGCGCTTAGGCTGGAGGGAGTGGCCCTCGCCAGGGACTCGCCTCCAGCTCGCTACCCTCGCCAAAGCCATTCCCAATAAACTCGCTATAAACATCGCTAAGACAGGCTCGCTAGCTGTGTAACGAGATGAAAGATAAAGATAAAAGAAGAGTGGAGGTGAATGCGCTAGTAATCACTTTACTTATTACCAATGTATTTCTACATCCAATAATATCCTACATTTTTGGAACAAATTACTTGGTTCGTTGAATTTATGAGTTGATAATATGTGTTTTTTATGTGTTGGTTTTTTGTTTTCTGTGTCTTCAGGTGGGATTAGACCAGGGTGGGTCAGGATGTGAGACTGAAGGCCACAACAATTTTGTGGGATCAAGGAAGTGGTGGGCCGTATGAGGCCTGTCGTGATATAAGACTATAGATGGCCAGGTAGCATTCACTTTTACCATTGGACTTGGTGATGTCATGTTGACGGTTGATTATGATCGGTTGGATCAGAAAGGTTGTTGGAGCCATAGTGGCGAGATAGCTAGAACAATTCTTGTCAGACGAGGCCTTCGTTCGGAAGTCGCATGGTGTGAGTGTGTGAGATTAGTCATCTCAGCAACCAAGTGGGAATCCAGTGTATCAGTTAGTTGGCAGGTAGGTTGGGACCAGGGAGGTCTCGACTGCTTGTAGAAAGTAGCTAGGGGGCAACAAGATGAGTCGAGGCGTTATTAGTGATTTGGGACTCGTGCATGGGGTCGCTTGTTATTCGGAGAATATGATAAGTCACTTATAGCTTGGATTAAATAATCTCAGAGTAATTGATTTGAACCTTCTGCACAGCTCTCGTTTGAGTCTAACCGTTGTAGGGATGAGTCTTCTACTCGAAGGATGATCTGATCCTTCTGCCAGGTGAAAGTATTCTGCAACAATGAATGGTCAGTGATTTTATTCCCAGTAAAAGCAACAAGATAATCAAGGGTTGGAAGTGTTTTGTTTAGATTGGAATTCAAAGTGGAAAGGGCTCGGTAGTGGTTCAATATGGGCGGTCTGTCGGGGAGTCAAACCAATTCGAGAATTCAGATATCGGGTAAGGTAGAAGTGGTTATTCTTCAAGGGATTAAAGGTTCGTTCATCAACCGGGTTGGAGAGTTGTTAGGCGTGCCAAACCCAACAAATAAAGGGTACAAATGACTCCTTAAACACTACTACTATGCACTAAAAACGTAGTACAAGGTAAGTAGGGCCGATCCACAGAGACACGGGACAAGTGTTTATACCTTTTTGCGTAAGGTACAAAAATGGTCTCAGAATGGGGGGAATTTATAAGCAATGATTTAAACTATAGAATAAAGCAATAAGTAAATGATTGATTAAGTGAAATAAGTTCAAGATTTGTAAGTACTCCAACTCTATGCAAGACAAATTAGCAATGTGATTCCATGGATGACAAGATATTTGTTTAATTCTATCTAAGTTGGTACTTGAAAGTGTTAACAAGCTCTAACACTTCCCATTCACCACAATAATTAACCAAAACAAGCTCTTTGATTAATCCTAACCTTACCAATCTAATCTAAACAAACTCTTAGAATTAGGTTGAAAGATTGCATTAAACTTTATGTGAATGTTCCCAACAACACTCAATACTCCTCATAAGCTCGGGAGCATAAGAATGTGTCAATAAGATTTACACTAAATTCATTCAATAGAAATCAGTTTAGTGCTTGTTACCTAGTCCAATTTACAAAACAATTACGGATTTTGCAATTAGATAACTTGAATGATCTAACCCTAATTCAAATGGCCAATAAGAATCACAATTAGAATCAAACATTCGATTGAAACAAAATCAAATTCACTAGATAGAAAATTGAAAGAAAACATCAAGTCATATGATTGAAATCACAACTAGAAGTCAAGACATAAAGTTGGAGAATCTAGGGTTCTAGCCACTCATGACTAGAACAAGATCACAAATCTAGAAAATGAAATTAAAGTTCTTACAAAATGAAATCAAATGTTCCCAAGTGTTAATCAACTTCAAAATCCTCAAGAAAATCGCCTTCTCTACTCCAAAAGTCGACCCCCCAAAGTAAAAAGTCGGTTCCCCCGTTTAAAAATGGTGAAAAACTGCTTTAAAACCCGCATTTACGTTTACACGGCCCGCGTAAATTAACACTGTCATTTACACGGCCCGCGTAAACGCAAAAATATACTGTGCAGAAATCTACGTTTACACGGCCCGCGTAAACGCAAGGCTTGCATTTACACGGCCGTGTAAATCTCTGTAAACCCAAAATCTTCATTTCTTTGATATCTTGCTCCTCGGTGCTCCGCAAGTCCTGAAATTTTGTCCGCAACTTTTATTTACCTCCTCCAACAATATCCTACCTCCAAAAGTCCCTGAAATATCACAAAAGTATTTGAATGAAATTGCCTCATGAAGAATCCCGAAAAACATGCAAAATGCATGAGTTTAAGCCTATATGCAATGTACTTTTATGAAATAAAGCTACAAAATGGGTACATGAAATGCACCTAACAAATCTCCCCAAGCTTAAACCTTTCTTGTCCTCAAGAAAGAACAAGAAAATTTAAACCGGAGAAAATAAAATAAAAGAGAAGAAAAGAAAATCAAAGTTAAACTTTTTTTTTTGAAACTTGATGCAAGAAATCAAAACAAACATGAAAAAATATATCCAATCCAATTAACCCTGTTTTGTACCATAGTTGAGAATGTACCTATAATGCCTTGAGTCAACTTGGCTTTAGTCTCAAAATATTATATGATAATGGAAATAAGACTTTGGCCACTCCCTAATACAACTCAACAGAATCAAAGATCACAACACTAATTCCCTTTCAATATCATCAAGTCAATTCTTGGAACAAATTATGGTCTTACTCTCGTGAAATTATATGTGACAAAACATGCTCAACCATCTTTGTTTCATAAAATATAACAATGCCCGATTCCAGCTATTTGTTGATCAGCAACAATCTTTTTCTGAAAAATATTTTCTAAAAATTCCCTAATATTTATCCAGATTGGTTACAAACTTCAAACCACTTACACCAGTCAAAGTAATTAACATTCAGTCCAATGTCATAAGTTCAAATCCAAGTCCAAGGGAATCTTTTGACAGCCAAGTATTTTTCCTAAACACAATATTCAATTAAACTATAAACACAATTATATACAAACTTCTTAATTATATTTTTTACAAATAAAGCTCATGGCTTTCTTTGAAATCCGTGTAAACGGGCTTCCAACCAACACATCCAAATCAAATGACCTTAGTGTGCTAGATTTAAAGAGATCCCTCGGGTTTACTTGCCCGAACCTCAAAGGCCACAGATTAGCTTTATTTGCTATTATTAAGTTCATGACTTTCTATGGAACCCATGTAACGAATTTTCAACTCAATCAGTCCCAAACAATTTAGCTTTAGGCGATTAGATGTAAAACACCCCTCAGAGTTACTTGTTCGAATCCCAAAGGTCACAGATTAACTTAATAATAGTTTTTTTTAAAGTAACACAAATACAAATAACTAAGTTAACACATAACACTCTTATTAATTTATTTATTTATTTGGCCAATTTCTTTATATTTTCGTCCTTGACTTTTCTATTGTGGGACATCTCACGGTCTATTACCGTGAGGACTTCTAAGACATTTTTCAGGGGACTAAAGGTTAACATGCAAAGACCCGTAAGTATAGTTGAAAGCTATGTCCCCAACCAGGGTATATAAAAGGGAATGAGTAGAAAGGACTTTTTAGAGCGCTGGAAGGCTCGGGACATTGAAATTTTGCATTCTTTTTTTTTATTTGGCATTTTAAGTTCAATTGAGCACTTACTACTCATAAGACCAGTCATATGTCCCAAAGAATCGACTCATACCTGCTGTTATGCTCAAATGTTGACAATCTTCTCACTTTCTGTTTTGCACAAGTAGCTTCGGGAGGTGTGTTCGTGTGCGATTAACTTGCTTTTAGATTTTCAATAAAAAGAGCAAGTCTAATCTCAAGGCACATGACTCATTTACCAGCTCAACTGTTTCGAAAAGATTCGGTTGCTTGGGATTGGATCAATTGTTTTTTTTCAAAGAATGCAATGCAAAAATTTGGATGCAAAGAAAATAATAAAAATTAGAATAGAAAGAAAATCTTTTTGGTTTTTGAAAAATTTTCTATGCAGAAAAATGAACAAGAAAATAAAAATTAATGCAATATGTACAAAATTAATGCACCCTACATGCAACGGAATTTATGCATGGATGGATGCCCCTCCCCAAGCTTAAAATATAGCATCGTCCTCGATGCTTGGAGAGAGGCATAGTCGGCCTATTAAGAGTCGGTTGGTGGAGGATGGTAGCTGATTTGGGAATGGGTCTAAAATATTCACAAATGCACACCAATTGAATTTTAAGTAAAATATGAACGATTAAAGATATGGAAAGAATTTACCAAATCTTTCTTGGTGCCTCACAATTGTGGTGTGAACCTCCTCTTCATCCTCCCCAAGCTATCCGTGAAGTATTTTTGGAGCCGGAGATTCATTTTCTAGGCATAAAAAATAAGTTTAAAACCATTTTGGACATTAAAAAAATTGAAATTTACCAAAGACTAAAAAATTTTAAAAGAAAGAAAAAAAAAACTCCGGGTTGCCTCCCGGTTAGCTGCCCTTGTTTTAAGTCGTTGGCTCGACTTGGCCCCTGAATGTGCTTTGTTCTAAGTAGGTGGGCCTTTACAACACATTAATCTTCTCGCCACTTTCTTCAATTGAAAACTTATCTTCTACCTGATGTTTTTTTTAAAGCACCTGCTCACAAAATGCTTGGCATAAACAATTAGTAACACCGTGATCCCCGACAACGGCTCCAATTTGTTAGGCGTGTCAAACCCAACAAATAAGGGATACAGATGACTCCTTAAACACTACTACTATGCACTAAAAACGTAGTACAAGGTAAGTAGGGCCGATCCACAGAGACACGGGACAAGTGTTTATACCTTTTTGCGTAAGGTACAAAAAATGGTCTCAGAATGGGGGGAATTTATAAGCAATGATTTAAACTATAGAATAAAGCAATAAGTAAATGATTGATTAAGTGAAATAAGTTCAAGATTTGTAAGTACTCCAACTCTATGCAAGACAAATTAGCAATGTGATTCCATGGATGACAAGATATTTGTTTAATTCTATCTAAGTTGGTACTTGAAAGTGTTAACAAGCTCTAACACTTCCCATTCACCACAATAATTAACCAAAACAAGCTCTTTGATTAATCCTAACCTTACCAATCTAATCTAAACAAACTCTTAGAATTAGGTTGAAAGATTGCATTAAACTTTATGTGAATGTTCCCAACAACACTCAATACTCCTCATAAGCTCGGGAGCATAAGAATGTGTCAATAAGATTTACACTAAATTCATTCAATAGAAATCAGTTTAGTGCTTGTTACCTAGTCCAATTTACAAAACAATTACGGATTTTGCAATTAGATAACTTGAATGATCTAACCCTAATTCAAATGGCCAATAAGAATCACAATTAGAATCAAACATTCGATTGAAACAAAATCAAATTCACTAGATAGAAAATTGAAAGAAAACATCAAGTCATATGATTGAAATCACAGTTAGAAGTCAAGACATAAAGTTGGAGAATCTAGGGTTCTAGCCACTCATGACTAGAACAAGATCACAAATCTAGAAAATGAAATTAAAGTTCTTACAAAATGAAATCAAATGTTCCCAAGTGTTAATCAACTTCAAAATCCTCAAGAAAATCGCCTTCTCTACTCCAAAAGTCGACCCCCCAAAGTAAAAAGTCGGTCCCCCCTTTAAAAATGGTGAAAAACTGCTTTAAAACCCGCATTTACGTTTACACGGCCCGCGTAAATTAACACTGTCATTTACACGGCCCGCGTAAACGCAAAAATATACTGTGCATAAATCTACGTTTACACGGCCCGCGTAAACGCAAGGCTTGCATTTACACGGCCGTGTAAATCTCTGTAAACCCAAAATCTTCATTTCTTTGATATCTTGCTCCTCGGTGCTCCGTAAGTCCTGAAATTTTGTCCGCAACTTTTATTTACCTCCTCCAACAATATCCTACCTCCAAAAGTCCCTGAAATATCACAAAAGTATTTGAATGAAATTGCCTCATGAAGAATCCCGAAAAACATGCAAAATGCATGAGTTTAAGCCTATATGCAATGTACTTTTATGAAATAAAACTACAAAATGGGTACATGAAATGCACCTAACAAGAGTTTTGCTAAGGTTGGGTTCGGTTTCCTTGGGAAGGTCGTTGTATGCTTGGGGTTGTGGTTATGTTCCTCAGACTGTATGGCATGCCTGGGATGGTAAGGAGCGATTTCGAGGACGAAATCTAATTTAAGTGGGGGAGAGTTGTAACACTCAGTTCTGAATCATTTCATTATTCAAGGTCGTGGCCCGATTATCGGTTATCATAAGGCTTAGGGCCTTAGGGAGGATGAGAATTAGCCCATTTTGGATATGGGTATTATATATTAGGTGATCCGAGAGTTCAGTTGCGTTTCGGAGCCCAAGGGTATATCAGTAATTTTTCTGTTCGAGCCTTTATGAATTTTGGGTTTTTTAGGAAGATCTTTAGGCGGGGGTGAGTTGTTAGAAGTTTAGGGCTTCTCGTCACCTTTCTGTGGATATAATGTTCGTCAAAAATGGACTTAGAACGAAGGAGTTATGGCCAAATGAAGTTTAAATGTTTTAAAGCTTGGTCGAGTACGTGAGGCGTACTCACCAAGTACGCAAGGCGTATTGCATGGCCAGATCGCGGGTTGTTTCGAGTATGCCGAGCGTACTAAGGGGTACGCGGGGCGTACTCCCTTCAGTAAGAAACCCTAAGTTCTAGGGTTTACCCCTATTTAAGCCTCATTTATTCTTGAGCCTTGTTCCTTATCAGCCCCCATGCCTCCTAAACGCTAATATTCGACCCCTTAGCCACCGTCTTGCAGTTCTTAAGCTTTTATGAGGAATCTTGGAGTGCTCTTGAGCAATTTGAAGAGATTGAAGGTTGTTAAAGGATCATCATTGGGAGTGGGGTTTGTAGATCCAGAAGTTTCTCATCTTTTGCAAACCCATTGAAGGTAAAAAGCTCTCATCTTGGCATTTCTTTGGTTAGATCTTGTTTGGGGTGGTTTATGGCATATTTTGGTCCCTTTGGTTTGTATTTATGAGTTGAGCTTGCCCCAAGAGTTTGGACACTAGATCTGGACGTTTTAGGTGTCCTACATGCATAAAAATGTGATCATGATAGTTGATATCAACCCATGCATGTGTATTGGCCTCTTTGTTGAAGTTGTAAAGTAAGAACTTGGATTTGGGACCCATTGAGCCATGAAAAAGCTCAAAGTTAATTACTTTATGGATTAAGGCATGTTTTGGAACTAGATCTGGGCATTGAACGTTTTGGCTTAAGGGATTAAGACATTTTCTAGGTTGGTTGTGAGCAGGGTGTGCACGCGGGGCGTACCTCCTAGTACGCGGCACGTACTGAGTCAGACTAGTGTACGTTGAGCGTACCAATTGAGTATGCGGGGCGTACTCAGTCTGCTAGGGTTTTCTTGATATGTTGACTTTTTGACCTTGGACCATTGACCCGAAATTTGACCAAGGTTGACCATAGGATATTTTGGGCCTTTTAGGATATTGGGCCTTCTCGAATTAGGCCTGTGATGAGTTTGGGCCCAATTTGGATATTTGGGCCTTATTGGGCCTTGTGGTGCAATTTAAGGGATTTGGGCTTATGATGTTAGGGGATTGGTCTTTGGATTTTGGCAAAGTAAGGAAAAGGGTAAAATGAACTTTTACCCTTAAAGGTTTGGTCATTGGACTAGAATTCTTGATTGGGTCGGGAATCAATTATTGATGGAATATTATTTGATGATGGCAGTGCGAGGTATCCGGTAGCAACTGTTCGAGTGTTTGGTTATCTTGGTTTGAGGTGAGTCTCCTCACTGTACTATGGGTCGAAGGCACCAATGTCAGCCCATTGGCTTATGTATTATTGGAAGACCAAGGGGTGGCCCTTGGCATTAGTATGAAAGATCCGGAGGTGGTTCCTGACAAATTTGTATGCAAGACCAGGGTTCAAACCTTGACAGTTAAGTAGATAGTTAGTTGTAGATTGTATGTTAGTTGTCTTTGTGATGCTTGCATGGAAGACCAGGAGGTGGATCCTGGCACTTGTCTGTGATATGTATGGTATGTGGTATTTTGGGGAACTCACTAAGCTTTGTGCTTACATTTGTTGTTTATGGTTTTAGGTACTTCCGGTTCAAAAGGGAAGACCCTGGCTTGATCACAACTTATACACCCATGTTTTTCCGCAACTTAGTGATTTTGGGATTGTACTCTGATAACTGTTTTATTATGATACACTTCTAAATGTTTGAGTAAAAGAGAATTGGTGTTTTGATTATATTAAAAATGAAATTTTTACCTTGTGGTTTTGGGACGTTACAATTTTGGTGCTCATTGAAGAAGAAGGAGCTTCTTGAAGAAGTGTGGGATTGCTTGAAGCTTGTAGATCCAAATCTTGTGCATCTTGATCTACCTTCTGGAGGTATAAAGCTTCAAACTTTATGGTTCTCTAGTGTAGATGTAGTATTGGGTGGTATTTTATCATGTTTTGGTCCCAACGTTGTTGATCTTGTGAGTAGAAGCTACTCCAGGACCTTTGAGCCTCATATTTGGTCCTTGTTGAGTGGTTAAGTCATAAAAGTGCCATCTTGAGGGTTTTTGTTGATGCATGCATGAGTTGGTGTTCTTAGTATGCATAAAAACAAGGATTGTGTCCCATTAAGTCATGCAAAGGAGTAAAGTTGCCAACTTTATGTGTTAAGACACCCCTTAAGGGTCAAATATGTGTTAGGTGATTTTGTCTTAACCATTAAGAGCTTATTATTGATTTTGGGCCTCTGATGAGTACGTTGGGTGTACGTAGGAGTACGCTCATCGTAATGCTTTTTTCGTGCATTAGCAGTTTGTACGTTGTGTGTTGGGGGTTAGTACGCGGGGCGTACTTCCCAGGGTGTCCTTTTTGGGCCTTGGTCCTTTTAGGGTTGGGCCATGAGATGTTGGACCAATTTTGGGAAGGCTAAAATGGTATTTTACCCTTTAGTAAGATGGATCATAGATTGGGCCTTGGATTTTGGGCTTTGGGTGCCATTTAGGAATTTGGGCTTTGGGAGCAAATGGGTTGGGCCTTGGTTTGGGCCAAGTAGGAAAAGGGTAAAATGGTCTTTTACCCTAGATGTTGGACAAGTGATCTAGATTCTTGATTATGGGTTAAGACCCAATTGCTAATTGGGTATTATTGATGATGTTATCGCGGGAATTTTTCGGATCAGCCGTCTGAGCTTTTATCTGAGACATTGGACAACTTGAGGTGAGTTTCTTCACTATGTTTGGCGGGTCAAAGACACCGGGCAGGGCCCGATTCCGGGCGGAGCCTGATGATTATATTCTATGCTATTTATCTTTGTGATTTTTGCATGTGCTTATGTATACCGGGCGGGGCTCGATGCCAAGCGAGGCCTGATGACTGACAGATCTGTTCCGAGCGGGGCTCGATGCCGGGTGGGGCCCGATGCCGGGCGAGGACCATTATATGTTTGATATGTATGGTATGTGGTATTTGGGAAACTCACTAAGCTTTGTGCTTACAATTTTCAGTTTATGTTTCAGGTACTTCCGGATCGAAATGGAAGAGCTTTGGGTTATCGCATCGCACACACCATGATTGTTCCGCATTTTATTTGACTCTGATGTAACTGAATGGTTTTGACATACTCTGATTTATTTATGGTTTTATAAAAATGTTTTGGATGATGGATTAGTTATTATAAAAACAAAATTTTTGGTCTTAAATTTTGGGACGATATATTAACCACACATGGCTAAAAAAATTCAAACAAAGATATGAAATTAAAAGTATTTAAGGATTACACACTAGAATTCCTAGTATTTGCAATGATTCAGGATCTTCAAAAACCTCAAAAAATCGCCCAAAATCGCCCACAAAGTGCTCTAAAAACCGTCCCTCCCAATAATGAGCCAAACTTCTCTATTTTAACATATTCGATAAATGCTCTCAAAAAAATGCAGTTTTGGCTCACGACCATGAGTTTTGGCTTATGACCATGAGTTCTGCTAAAACTTCAATTAACCTTCGATCTTGACTCCATTTTCTTTCTAACTTCAACCCACGTCGTGTTGCTCAAATATATGATGAGAAGGACAAACATGTCCCGTGTCGGTGTAGCAGAGACCACATTTTAAACGTAGTCCTTTGCTATGATGATGTGAAATGAATTGGACTATGTCTTTAAGTTTTTTTTCGTGACTCCTCCGGATCGTCTTCTCTCCATGCTCGTCTCCATAGCTCCTTGCTCCTTATACTCATAATGTCTACAAAACAATTCAACAATGGTGAAGTAACATGCATTCTGAATAAAATATGCAAGTTTCCTAACTATTAACTAAATGTATGCAAGAACTAAGAACTAAAATGCAATGAAAAAACATAATTAAACATACGAAATAGGTGCCTGAAATGTACGTATCAATGGGGATAGTATGAATACGATATGTGAAGATGACAAATACATTGAAGGATCTAGAATCATTTTTTCATAGATTTAGTGATTTACAAAATTATGAGAACAAGATGAGGAAAAGAGTATTTGAAATCAATTTCAAGGACTATAGGTTTGGTGGTGTTACCAGAGGATCGAAGATCACTATCTCTTTATTTCTCCTTATTCTCTCATGATCTCACAAACATACACACACAAGGGTGCGATGATATCATGACGCAGAATGAAAGCAACAATAAAGAAAAACTCAAGGTTATTTTATTACTGAAATTCAAGATGCTTGTAAAGGCTTACAAAATGTCCCTTTATAAAGGGTGAGACTAAACGGATATCGTCATTTGAACAAAATAAAATAAAACGAATATTATTCAAACATTTGGGAAAACTGGGATTTAGGGCCTAAGCAGTGGAATTTGAGGATCGACTTTGTCTACTTATCAAGAGGTCCGACCCATCGATACCTTTCTGTCGATATATCGCACGCCTCTAAAATCCTTACAGATCAAAAGTTATGTGTGTTTCAAGTTGGGTTTCATTTGTCACCGTTTGTCTTTCCACTTGTCTATAAAAACTATTGCCAGATCATCTGTGTGCTCCACATCATATCCCATGTCGATCCACCTTGTCTTGGTGTTAATATATTCAAGTTGAGCACACTGATTTCACACACACACATGCACATTGTTTATTCTTTCCCTTTATTTTTGATCGACAAAACTAGAGGGCGAACGAGATTGAGAGAAATCGAGCATATCAATAGCGGCGATGACTTCAAGATGAAAGGAGAGAAGGAGACGATAAATAGAAAAGGATGGGGTGTGGTTTTTTTTTTTTTTTTAATTCAAGTTTAATTAAAAAAATACAAAATAAAATAAAAAGAATATAAAAGTATTTTTAGATGGGACAATGACTAACTACAATATAAATTAAAATCATTAGAATTTCATAAGATCGAGAAAAATTAAAAACTAAACTTAATATTCCTGAAAACCACAAATACTATTTAGATTGTGGGGTGTTCTATCTATTTTTACTGATGGATACGTAAGTTGATAAGGATACTTTTGCAATTTTTGCCATTTGTAAAAATGTGAGAGTGTGTTAGTTTAGATTGCCGCCCATAAAACCCACACAAATTTGATTTTTGCCATCCGTGAACGTCCACCACCGACACATCACCGCCGATAAAACAAAAGGAAGGGGGCGTTGTTCACCACCAGTAAAAGATGTCACATAGAAATATCGACGGTAAGAAAAGAACGACACCCCATAGTCTTGATTAGTCTACATTTATGTTAAAACTTAAGAAACATTTTTTCGAAAAAGTCCTAAAATTTTACCCTAATTTACGAAAAAGTCCCAAACTAAAATTTGTTTACGAAAAAGCATGAATTACCGGTAAAAATGACGATTTGACCCATTTTTTCCGGTTTACCGGTTTTATTACTTACATGTTTCACTAAAGTCCCATTATTTTACCCTAATTTGCGAATAAGTCCCAAAATAAAATTTACTGATGATTTAACCATTTTCTTCATGTACCCATCTCATCGGCTCATTTATGACTATGAATCTACGTCAGCAATGAAACCAATAAAATGTGTGTTTCCAAGAAAAAATGGCAGAAAATGAGTTGATGTCTGATGAGATGAATATATTGGGTTACATAAGATTAGATAGATAATTTGATATATTTCTTATAAACGTAAAACATAACGCAGTTGTTGTTAGTTTATGTAATTATTGTAGTCTTCGTTGGATGCATTTTATGTTCCAAAAAGATATACAATACATCAGGATATCAAGTTTTATGCTAAATATGACATTATATAACTCAACATATCCATCTCATCATCTCATTTAATGACTAGGCGTCTGGGTCAGCAATAAAACCGGTAAAATGTATGTTACATAGAGAAAATGGCCAAATCATCAGTAAATTTTATTTTGGGACTTATTCGCAAATTAGGGTAAAATAATGAGACTTTAGTGAAACTAGATAAGTAATAAAACCGATAAACCGGAAAAAAGTGGTCAAATCGCCATTTTTACCTGTAATTTATGCTTTTTCGTAAACAAATTTTAATTTGAGACTTTTTCGTAAATTAGGGTAAAATTTTAGGATTTTTTTGGAGATTTCTCTATTTCAAAAGTTAAAATTCAAAGTGTTTTTTAAATAAAAAATAATTGAAAAAGACGAAAGAACGGCGTAACCCCGTAAACCAATGGTAGGTTAAGGTGTTTTGACTTATTAAACTCAAGTGGTTGTGTGGGTGGATATTCCAATGTAAAGACTAAAGACCACTCCAGCTCAGCTGCAAGCCACTGCGTCTCTCTCTCCCTTTCGTTTTTTATTTTTTGTTGGCTTTTGGTCTTTTTATCTACAATCTCTCAAACCCTACTCACCCCCCTTATCTTGGTGATGGCGTCTTCTACACCACCAACCTTGACCACCACGAAACCATATCAGAACCACCATATACAAGGCCTACAGAACCATCACCGCCGTACACACAATGGCCACAACCCACATCATCCATCCCCTAAGGTCTCTCTTCATCCTCCAACACCCACAAACAAATCCCCCGTCCCCGTTCCTGCCACCGTCACAGCCGGTGGCTCGTCTTCTCTCCAGCACCGTAACTCTACTTTTTCCCCTCTTTCCTCCTCAAAATCCGAACTTGCGGCCGATTTTTCTGGTCGGAGGTCAACCCGGTTTGTTTCCAAGATGCATTTTGGCCGGCCGAAAGCTGGAGGCTCCAGTAGGCATTCTGTGTTAGCCGAAGACGCCCTCCAACAACTTATTCGATGCAGCGGTGATGATCGATTGGTCGAAAGTGTTTTGCTCAATTTCCAATCAAAACTATGTGGGTCCGATGATTATAATTTCTTGTTGAGAGAATTGGGCAATAGAAATGAGTGGTCAATGGCGATCCAGTGCTTTGAGTTCGCAGTGAGTCGCGAAAGGAGACGAACGGAACAAGGTAAGCTAGCTAGCTCAGTGATCAGCGTTCTTGGTAGATTAGGGAAAATCGATTTAGCCAAAAAAGTTTTCGAAACAGCTGTTAGTCAAGGGTACGGAAACACTGTGTACGCTTATTCGGCCTTGATCAGTGCATATGCGAAGAGTGGGTTATGCGATGACGCCATAAATGTGTTCGACACTATGAAACTCTCTGGGCTGAAGCCAAATCTTGTTACTTACAATGCGTTAATTGACGCTTGTGGCAAAGGAGGTGCTGATTTCAAGAGAGCCTCCGAGATCTTTGATGATATGTTGAACAACGGGTTTCAACCTGATCGAATCACATACAATTCTCTCCTTGCTGTTTGTAGTGGTGGGGGGTTATGGGAGACTGCCATGAATTTGTTTAACGAAATGAGTTACAGAGGAATCGACCCAGACATATACACTTACAACACCCTTTTAGATGTTGCTTCCAGCGGTGGACACATGGACTCTGCTTTTCAAATAATGACAGAAATGGCAACGAAGAACATCATGCCCAATGAAGTCACTTACAGTACAGTGATTCGTGGGTGTGCTAAGTCTGGGAGGTTAGACCAGGCGCTAAGTTTAGTGGGTGAAATGAAATACGCAGGCATTCGTCTGGATAGGGTTTCTTACAACAATCTGCTTGCTATTTATGCTAGTTTAGGTAGGTTTGAGGAGGCTCTTAATGTGGTCAAGGAGATGGAAAGCACCGGGTTCAGAAAGGATGTTGTAACCTACAATGCACTTTTAGATGGGTTTGGAAAACAAGGGAGATATGATAAGGTGAAAGAGCTGTTCAAGAGGATGAAAACAGAGAGGGTTCCTGCTAATCTCTTGACTTACTCTACACTGATCAGTGTGTATCTGAAAGGCGGTATGTATAAAGATGCTACAGAGATGTACAAGGAGTTCAAACATGAAGGTTTGAAAGCTGATGTTGTTTTCTATAGTGAAATTATCGATTCATTATGTAAAAAAGGGTTGGTAGAGTCTTCTGCTTTGTTGCTGGATGAGATGACTAGGAAAGGGATTCAACCAAATGTTGTCACCTACAATTCAATCATTAATGCCTTTGGTCAGTCACCGAATACTGGTTTTTCGAATGACAGCAAACATGAGATCAAGGAGGATGCTGTTGCTGATGACGATAGAATCATCAAGGTTTTTGAGCAGTTAGCTTCTGGAAATTTGAGTATTGTAGAATCGGGAAGAAAGGAGATTATATGCGTGTTGGGAGTTTTCCGGAAGATGCATGAGCTGGAAATTAAACCAAACGTGGTGACATTTTCGGCTATTCTTAATGCTTGCAGGTTTTGCAGTTGGTTTCCGTATTAAGTAGTAGTAGTAGTAGTAGATAAACATGAATTTTAAATTTTATATAATAATAAATATAATATTTGTGTTGCAGCCGGTGTAGTACATTTGAAGAAGCTTCATTGCTGTTGGATGAGCTGCGTTTGTTTGATAATCAAGTGTACGGAGTTGCACATGGGCTTCTGATGGGGTACAGAGAAAGCGTATGGGTTCATGCTCTGTCTCTTTTTGATGAAGTCAAACGCATGGACTCTTCAACTGCATCTGCCTTCTATAATGCTTTGACTGACATGCTATGGCATTTTGGACAGGTAGGTACTACCATCTATTATTAAAGTAGTGACTAGTGAGTGTTAAATGGAGTAATTGATTTGTTCAGAAAAGAGGAGCTCAGCTGGTTGTGCTTGAAGGGAAGCGCAGACAAGTATGGGAGAACACATGGTCTGATTCTTGCTTGGATTTACATTTGATGTCTTCTGGTGCTGCACGTGCCTGTGTTCATGCCTGGTTGCTAAATATATGTTCAATCGTTTACCAAGGCCATGAGTTGCCAGCTTTATTGAGGTATAAAACCCAAAACCTTTTGCTCTAGTTTGTATTATATATTGATTTGGTGACATGTATGTTTCTTGATTCACAGCATTCTAACAGGGTGGGGTAAACACAGCAAAGTAGTAGGGGATTGTGCTCTTAAAAGAGCGATTGAAGCTCTTCTTGGAGGGATGGGGTCCCCATTTAGGGTTGCCACATCTAATATTGGCAGGTTCATATCACCTGGACCTGTTGTGGCTGCCTGGATCAGAGAATCAAACACCCCAAATTTGCTTCTTCTCCAAGACGACAGAAGAGCTTCGCTTTCTCCTCAAACATCAACCTTCAAATTGCACCCACTTCCGCTTACATTCTAGTTTTTCTGCTCATCTTCAAGCTTCAAATGGTAGTTTTGTTGTGTTAGATATTATTTTTAGTATAAAAAGAAGGGGAATGGAATGGAGGGTGTTATCCGTGTAAATTTAACTTAAAACAGTAAATAGGCTCTCTCTGTCATTTTCCTCGTTTACCATTTGAAAGCGGTATTTCATGCTCATACTTTTGTAACATCTTTGAGCTAATTTAAATACAAGCAGATGTGATGTTTTTTTTTTTTTTTTTTTTTTTTTGACTTGTGAAATTGGAATACAAAGCTCTTGTTGTAAATCTCGCTAGCTTATTGACTCATATATATTGAATGAAATGATATGCTATTGTGCTCGAGTATGTACAAAACATGCCTTTCCCTAAATGGTAAAACTAAAAGGAGGATAAGAACCCATAATAAATAAATGAGATTTTAGGCTCAAAGTAACGTGGTCATTTCAAAATGATAACAATCAAAAGTTTTTTACATTATTTATTCAAGAGACAAATTACAAGTTCGGATTGTCTGTCTTAACAAATTTGGAAGATCTGATTCTGAGTGGACACGTTTTGGATTGAATGACACACCGTACACGGGATGGATACATGGTCATGGATATAGCTCTAAACCCTATTTTATCCTTCCCATTATTTACCATTTCTTCGTCTGTTTGCCACCTAATAACTAGTTCTCCCTTTATTTAATATTTATTTATATGTGCCATTTTTAGCAATTTGTAACTGTATAAATATAACTATCGTTAAAAAATGACTACGTCAAAAACAGGGTATGTGCATCACCGTCACGTCACCTACCCTCATACATACTACATAGTCGCCGTTTACCGTTTCTTCCAATTGCAGACATCGCTAAAAATTTGTATTTCCTTCATTTAAACCAGGTAATCAAATCCAGATGTTAAATTTCCAAATATATATCCAAAACTGCTTCTCAATTATAAACACAAACAAAATCAAGTATTTCATTTCTAAAACCTGCGCACACGCACCGATAAAAATCTAGAATTGAAAAGGAATAAACCATTAACCATACCACATGTTAGAATCCAAACTAATTCACAGATCTAAATCGTGTTTAAACACAAACCGGAATTAAAGAATCCGACTGCCGATGACTTGTTAATTGTTTGCAAGTGAAAAGACGTATTACGAGTTTGTGCGTGAATCTAACGAACATATCCTCTAGCATCAGTTTAATTCATAGATCAACATCGATTCAACCACCTGGTTACATCGTTAGCTTCACGCACAAACACAAAATACGCCTCTTCTCAAAATCTCCGAAACACGAAAGACGCTTTCCCTGTGCGGACGATGTGAGAGACTCAGATCTTCTCTAGTTCTCTGCCTCGCCCTTGTCGCTCCGTTATGTATTTGTGTGCTGCGAATTGCGAATTGCCCAAGGCCCAAAATCGCAAATTAGCCCAGAGGTCCAATATTGTTGCATCATGCAAATAGTATGTTTCAAGGACCATATCCGGTCCATCCACAACTCACACTTGAGAATTGAGATGGGCATCCAGTAACTAAAGAATGCCTTAAGGCCGGACACTTGCATTAGGATGATTCCGAGCAGATAGGGTACCGTCACAAGAAACTTTGTGTGGGTTGTGGAACCCGCTCCAACAGTCTATATTTTGAAGTTTTTTTATTCTTTTTTAGCACACCCGGTCGGTATCAAGTGTTGTTATTATTTTTTGGGATCGAGGGTTCGAGTACTGTGGTGAACAGATATAAATAAAGAGTAATTTAAAAAGTAAATTAGATTTGCTTTTCAGAAAAAATATAACATTATAAATATCCATCTTCATACAATTTCAAAATCACATTTATTCTTCCATTCAATTCCATTTCATTTTACTCTTTAAATTTTATTCACTTTCAAATCAACTTTTTTTTTTTAAATCAAATGTTATTCTTAGGTTAGTCGTATGCGTAGAATAGTCCGAAATTGAAGAAATGACGTTGGCCATAAACTGGCACTCTGACAATTAGCCAAGTTACTCAACATAGATCGTTATATTTATTGCAAATAGTTTTTATCATTTTAAGTAGCAACTTGGATTATATATATATATATATATATATATATATATATATATATATATATATATATATATATCAAGGTTGTAAAAATCGCTCGGCAGTAGCTCGGCGGTCGACTGGCGATAAACGATTAATCGGACTAGGCGGGGATTAATCGGAGATTAATCGGGGACCCTTAATTATTAATAAAAATTATTCAAAAATTTTATATTCCCTAAAAAAATAAGTATTTAAAAATTTAAAAATTTAAAATTTTGAAAATTTAAAAATTTTAGTTTAATATTTTAAAATTTGAAAGCTTAAAATTTTGAAATTTTAAAATTTTGGTGTAATATTTGAAAATTAAAAATTTTTGAATTTTTAAAAAAATTCCCGCCTATGACCGCCAAGGACCGCCAAGACCGACTTTGACCGATTTTGACCAATTTCCGCCAAGCACCCTAATCGTAATCGGTTTATGGCCGCCAAGCGATTAATCGGCCGCCAAGGCCGATTTCTGCAACACTGATATATATATATATATATATATATATATATATATATATATATATATATATATATATATATATATATATATAGAGAGAGAGAGAGAGAGAGAGAGAGAGAGAGAGAGAGAGAGTTATATAACTAGACTTATATTTAATGTTGAAAGCATTTAGTTAAGTTTAAATTTCATATTCCAATCGAGTGAGGTACTATCAGATTCTAGAGCATGAGTAAATACATTTTATATGATACTCACTCATAATTCTTGTTGTTTTAATTAGGGGTGAGTAGATCAGTTGGACCGAGCCAAATCAGTATCGGTTTGCATTCATCATGTCGGTTATCGGTTCTAGTGAATTCACATTTCTGAAATTCTGGTTGTACTGGATGATCCATGTGGTTTCAATTTCTTGTGATGGGTTCCTGCCATATAAATGTAAGAGATGGGGTATCAGAGTAACAATTAACACTTGGATAATTTCTAGGATCGTGTTTCAAAACTTTCTGAAATATGTATTCTGTCCTTATTGCATGGGGTATGCGAATTTAAAAGTGGGATAACCCAAGAACAAAACCAATTCAAATTACAAGCTTAATTCGAATTAAGAAACACAAATTACCTTTGTTTTGATGTGTTTTCAGAGAGACGGGAAATTCAAATAATCAATTTTTCCAGTATCAAGATTGTAACCTTTGCATGAAACATATATCTTTCTTTTATATAAGGAAGATGTTGGTTAAAATGATGGCTATACACCAAAAATGACGCAAAAAATGGTTGGTTGAGGGTGGTTATAGGAAAAAACTGATTCTTACATCATCATGATGTCATAACTGTTTTTAGCAGAACCAACGCCAGGGGCTCTGCCCCTGGACCATGTGAGGGGCGCTGCCCCTTGGAACCTTGTACCCATGGGTGTTTGTCCCCGGACCCCGTATTCCTGAGTTTACATTTATCAATCCGAGAGTGCAGCTTACACCTCTCGTCTTGAATAATAAACTGAACTCAGTCTGTCTCGATAGTAATTATAACTGCACTAAAATATGTTAATACCACTAAATCAACAACAATAAAATGATTGTTATACCATTTTATTTTCTTTTATATATTTTCATTTTCTCATCCCACC
Organism: Lactuca virosa; assembly: GCF_052849685.1. Classification (NCBI taxonomy): domain Eukaryota; kingdom Viridiplantae; phylum Streptophyta; class Magnoliopsida; order Asterales; family Asteraceae; genus Lactuca; species Lactuca virosa. The sequence continues at coordinate 3,485,096 of NC_136434.1, forward strand.
ATCACTCCTCTCTTACATATATTCTCGTTCAATCGTATGACAAGCACTATGTAGTAGTCGTTGTTGTCCCTTCCTCCCTTGCCAACAAATCCCCCTACATTGTTGTTGGTTCTATGACTTCTTCCATCTGATCAAAATTTGTTCTACAACCCTTTACTTATACTATTAAACAGTTCAAAATTGTTCGATTTATTGATTAAATTGCGTCGCTCTAGAAGTTTTAGAGAAAATGTTAATTTAACATTCGAGTTTATTAGGTTGGTTTTTCTACTATCTTATATCAGCTCTTGGTCTTATGGGTGTTTGATGTTTTATGTTCTAATTTTTGGTTGGTTTCTTGAAATAGAGGTCTTGTGATGTGGGATGTAAGTTCCATTCATAGCATAAAAGGGTACATGTTGATGTTCCAATTAGTTCATGCACACATGTGAAACATTTGGTGCTTTTAGGTCAATGGAATCAACTAAAAACTTTATTGACAATGCATGTTGCCATGTCACGACCAGTAAGTTAGCACAATTTTGGATAACCCATTATATGATCTGATTACAAAGACATGAGCATCAAACTTTGTATAAGGTTTTTCTTGTTTTTCTACAGTTTGGGATTGTGTTTTATAATTCCATGTAAGTGGTTTTTAATATTGTTTCCAAATTAATAGGTTAATAAAACTAATCGGTGGGACAATAACGATGTTGAGGTGCCGACGTGGCAAACCCTCAACACCGTTGAGGAGTTTGAAACATCGCCCCTGATTCTCGTTATAGCATACATCGTTATGCTTCATTGTTGAAATATTAGAATGAAAGAATAGCTATTAGATAAATTTAAAATGATAGTTTCTATAATTTTCTCAAACATAGGTATAATACTAGTTAAAATGGTATGGAGGTACATTAACCATTTCCTATCTAAATGGTGTGGTGTTAAGAATGATGTTGTATGTGAAATGACAATTGTTTTTTGATGTTATAATATAGATAATACCCACCAACCTAACACATGGTTAAATTTAAAATTCAGAGGTTGTAGATATAGATACGAGTCTTATCACTTATGCTTGTTTCATTTTTTGTAATTCTAATTTGAAACTTAAAATTTTCTCTTCATCTTCAAACTCTGTTCTTGTTATATGCAGGTCTGTAAAGAATCGCAGACACTTTGAAAGCGGGGAGAAATCACCTGTAAAAATCCATTGGTATTTATGGAAATTTTCTTTTTTAATTGAAAATAAAAAAAACTAGACATGAAACTTTTTATAAAATATTAAGGTTTTAAATAACGTTAGACGTGACTTGGCGACAATGTCACGCCGCAAGCTTTTACGAGCCATGACGAACCACATCATTTATAAATTGTGATTTAATGCGGCAATTTTGTTGATAATTAATAATTGTATATTTATTTCTACTATTGTTCTTTTTTATGTTGGAAATTATAGAGGATAAATTGCAAGTTGGCAAGTTTCATCTATCCCACATTGGTGGGGGAAGAAACTTTTAGTGCGTTTATATGCTTAATCTCTTGATAGGCCTTCAAAGGATTTAGTGGATCAAGGAATGGGCTAAGCCCACGCGCGCGCCTAGCCTAGCCTAGCACTAGCCGACGACGTTAGTGCGCGATTTAGGCGCACTTGGCACGACGCATCGGTCGCTGGGAGCTAAGGAGCTTTCATTTTTGGCGAGTTCCGGTCAATTCGGTTTGACCGACCCAGTCAAACGGTTGACTAGAGTTGACTTCATGGATAAGGTGACGGAATATTCTGGAAGGCTCAGAAAACGGCTTGCTTGGAGAGCAAGTCGTCGCCCTAGGGTTTCTAGGGGTCGGCCTATGGGGGCCCGTTTCATGCCTTCTAGGGTTTCGATACCTATAAATACTGCTCCCTATGAGTTGTATTGACTACTCACGAAAAATAAAGCCTCTCTCCCACTCTCTGCGTTTTTTCCCGGTTTCCAAGTATTCGCTTTGTGTTTATCGTTAAGGACATGAGTCCGATCCGTGCAGTTGTTTCAAGTTCAAGATCAACCATCGACATGCCAGTTTTACTGTTCTGTCTTGTGTTTAATTCGTCCAACAACAGGACATTCTTCTTCTACCTTTCTTATAATCAGATCTAATCGAGAAGGATAGATCTGTTTTCTCGACGAAACTTGGTAAATATATTAATAATAATTGGATCTATTATTTGCAACTAATCGACATATAATTCTCAATATTATTTGTCGGTTTCCTTGCGCGTCTATTAGTTTGTATTACAACAATCTTAAATGTTTTTATTTTGATAAATCAACAGACTAATGGACACTACTGCTAGCCTCCACTTCATGAACCAAGAGTTTGCCAAACTTGACCAATTCGATGGTCAGGACTACACCCGTTGGGTCGAGAAGGTCAAGTTCATGCTTCATGTTTTGAAGCTCGCCTTTGTGTTGGACCCAGAACTGGCACCAATTCCTTCTAATCCAATTCGCGAGGAGGGGAAAACTGTGGACCCATCGGTCATCGCAGAAATGGAAAAGCAAAGGACTCTACGTAGAGAGTCTGAGGAACTATGTGTGGGTCACATCAAAAATTCCCTGTCTGATCGGCTCTATGATCTTTACGCGCCGGTCAAAGATCCAAGAGAGTTATGGAGTGCGTTGGAACTTAAGTACAAGGCATATGAGGAAGGTACTAAAAAGTACCTTGTGTCTAAGTACCTAAAGTTTCAAATGGATGATGACAAATAAATCATGGAGCAAGTGCATGAACTCCAAGTCATGGTCAACAAGTTGAACTCACTCTCCATCTCTATTCTAGAACTCTTTCAGGTTGGTGCGATCATCGCAAAACTGCCACCATCGTGGAAAGATTTCTCTAAGAGAATGATGCACAATTCTGAGGACTACTCCTTGGAAGATCTGATGAAACACCTCCGCATTGAGGAGGAAACTCGCATCAGGGACAAGCATGGTAAAGTCGGATCAAGTGTGCATCACGTGTCAGATGGGGGTTCAAGTCACAAAGGCAAGTCTGGGGGACAGAACAAGAAGAACTTCGGACCCAAGAAACAAAGCTTCAAGAAACCGGGTCATCAGAATCCTAACTCAAAGCCAAAGAGGGTCATACCTTGCCAAGTCTGCGGAGAGATTGGGCACTATGCAAGAGAATGCAAAGATCGCAAATCAGAACCGGTTGCACATGCAGTCTAGCAGGTGACTGACATGGTGGCAAGTGTGAACCTTGGAGAGATCTTTATGATCTCCTCCCTTACCCGAGCAATCTGTGCTCGAGGATGGTTCGTGGACACTAGAGCCACCGTGCATGTTTGTGGGCAACGAGAGAACTTCCACACTTACCGCCCAATGCCACATGGGACGGTCGTCATTTGTGCTGATGGCCACAGAGCTGGAGTTCTAATAAGAGGTGATGTTCGTGTGAAGTTCACACGTGGTGAATGGGTAACCCTTCGAGGCATTCTTCATGTTCCTACTATCTCGAAAGGGTTGGTTTCTGCGGACAAGTTTGACAAGGGTGGGTTCAAGATGGTGCTTAAGAGAGGCAAATTTGTGATCACTAAAGGCAGAAGATATGTTGGGAGGGCGAACAATTGTTCAGGGATGTATCGTTTGTGCCTTAGTGATGAGGGTAGTGTGAGTGGTCCTAGTGTTGAGAGTGGTGGTTCTAGTGTTGCAAGTGTGTCAAGTGTTGGTAATGATGTAATTGGTGGATTGGTTGCTAATGTGAATGAAGTGAACTTTTATGGTTATTTTGTTTGTTCAATTTATTTATGTAATAAACGTTTAGCTCACACTTATGTTAAAAACATTGAAAAAATGCAAACTAAAGGAATGTTAAAATATGACACAAAAGATTTTGAAAAATGTGAAACATGTGTGAAATCAAAGTTCACTAAGAAACCATTTCCATCAGTTAAAAGAAACATGTCATTACTTGAGTTGATTCATTATGATATATGTGAGTTAAATGGAATCCTTACTCGAGGAGGAAAAAGGTATTTCATCACATTTTGTGATGACTCCAGTCGATATCTATATGTTTATTTGATAAGATCAAAAGATGAAGCTTTTGATGTATTTAAACGATACAAGACTGAGGTCGAAAATCAACTTGAAAGATACATCAAAATTCTTCGCTCGGACAAAGGCGGAGAATATTTCAACCAAGAGTTTGACACATTCTGCGAAGAGAATGGAATCAAACATGAGAGAACTTCACCATACACTCCCCAACAGAATGGTTTGACTGAAAGAAAGAACCGAACCCTTTGTGAGATGGTCAACTGTATGTTGAACCAATCGGGTCAACCAAACAATCTGTGGGGGGAAGCACTATTGACTGCTTGCTATGTTCATAATAGGATCACTAGTCGTGTGATTCCTACAAGCCCTTATGAGTTGTGGAAAGGTAGAAAGCCTAACCTAAACTATTTGAAAGTGTGGGGTGTGTTGCTTATTATCGGACTCCCGATCCTAAGCAAACTAAATTGGGAGCACGAGCTAATAAGAGTATATTTATTGGATATGCTCAAAATAGCAAGGCTTACTGGTTATTGGACATTGATTCAGGTGTTGTTGTGGAATCCAGAGATGTGGAATTCTTTGAGGACAAGTTTTCTAGGGATGAAGAAAACTCCAGTCATACAACACCTACAAGTACTTCTCAAGAAATACTCCCACCTCCTCCTATTGTGGATGAAACAAGGAGAAGTACCAGGGCTAGAATAGAGAAAACTTTTGGAGATGATTTCTATTCTTATTTGGTCGAAGGAACACAAAACAAAGTGATGAGAGAGGTCATTTTTTCCATTAATCTGGATGATGATCCTAAGACCTTTACTGAAGCCATGACGTCTCGAGATGCTCCTTTGTGGAAGGAAGCCATCAATGACGAAATGGATTCAATTATGGGTAATGGAACTTGGGAGTTAGCTGATCTACCCAAGGGGAGACGACCCATAGGATCCAAATGGATATTCAAGAGGAAATATCATCCAGATGGATCCATATCCGCCTATAAAGCAAGATTGGTTGCAAAGGGCTATAGGTAGCGAGAAGGGATCGATTATTTTGATACCTATGCCCCAGTTTCTAGGATTAGTTGAATTAGAACTCTCATAACAATATCAACTTTTAAAGGATTTTACATTCATCAAATGGATGTGAAGACAACCTTTCTAAATGGTTATCTCAAGGAGGAGATTTACTTGGAGCAACCTAAAGGTTTCGTGATACCTGGACAAGAAAACAAAGTGTGTAGACTTGTTGAATCCTTGTATGGATTGAAGCAAGCTCCCAAACAGTGGCATGAGATATTCTACACCAGTGTGACTGCCTTTGGTTTTTAGCACAACAATGCTGACAGATGTATTTATTCCAAATATACATCCGATTACATAGTAGTTGTATGTCTTTATGTCGATGATATGTTGATCATTGGCACTCACCTAGAAGGTATTATTGAGACGAAGAAAAACCTATCCTCGAACTTTAAGATGAAAGATCTTGGAGAAGTTGATACAATTCTTGGTATCAAGGTGAAAAGAACAGGTGGTCAGATTTCTCTTATTCAATCTCGTTATATAGAGAAAGTTCTGACAAAGTTTCAACATTTGAACATTAACGAATTCAACACTCCTTTTGATTCAAGTGTGAAACTAAAAGTGAATTCTGGTCGAGCAGTGGCTCAACTAGAATATGCTAGTGCAGTTGGAAGCATGATGTATGCTACTCACTGCACACGACCTGACATCGCATTCGCTGTAAGTAAATTGAGTCAGTATAGTGTTAATCCAGGGACGGAGCACTAGAAGGCAATTGGTAGAGTACTAGGATATCTGAAAAGGACAAGTACTTTTGAGTTGACGTATTCATCATCTAATGGAATACTTGAAGGTTATTCTGATGCCAGCTGGATTGATCACACTAGTGATTCAAAATCCATAAGTGGTTGGATTTATACTCTAGCTGGCGGTGCTATTTCTTGGGCGAGCAAGAAACAGACATGCATAGCTCATTCAACGATGGAAGCAGAGCTAATTGCCTTAGCAGCAGCGGGCAAAGAGGCAGAGTGGATTCGAGATCTACTTATGGATATTCGTCTGTGGGATACTCCAATGCCTTCAATACCCATGTACTGTGACAGTGAGGCCACACTGTCTAAAGTATATAATGCGGTATATAATGGGAATTCGAGACATGTAGGTCTGCGACACAATTTTATGAGACAACTAATTGAAAGTGGTACCATCAAGGTTGTCTATGTCAAGACAAGTAGGAACTTGGCAGAACCGTTTACCAAACCTCTGACGAGAGATTTGGTTACATATACCACAAGAGTCATGGCTCTAAAACCACAATAGAATCGCTTAGTGATGGAAACCCAAATTGACATTAGTGCTCTTAATTCTCAAGTTTAAAGGGTAACAACGAAGTCACTAACGATAGAAGGTACTATCATTAATGATAGATCCATGTGAGGTAGGATAGTACGTCGTTGCCGAGAACGAGGTTGAGTTACGACTCTTAACAAAGTTTTGGAGACATCTAAGCAACGAAGATGTTGTAAAACTTTGCCTATATGATCTAGAGGTGGTGCCTCCTCAAGTGAAGATTAGTGGTTTATCTTCTAAAGGGTCATGAAAAGGGTTTATAGCGCATGACCATATTAGCGCTCAGGGAGACACAAAGATGACTTGTGATGTGTGGGGGTAAATGGGAGAGGTCATTAAGGTTCATGGTTTAAACCTATAAGGATTCCATTGAATCGGTTTCTTCTTGTTTGTTCTCATTAAACTAGGGTTTAATCTTCGTGACACCCAAGTGACATCATCTGTCTCAGTGAAAGGAAACTTTCCAACTTGGTGGGGGATTGTTGGAAATTATAGAGGATAAATTGCAAGTTGGCAAATTTCCTCTATCCCACATTGGTGGGGGAAGAAACTCTTAGTGGGTTTATATGCTTAATCTCTTAATAGGCCTTCAAAGGCTTTAGTGGATCAAGGAATGGGCCAAGCCCACGCGCGTGCCTATCCTAGCCTAGCACTAGCCAACGCCGCGAGTGCGCGAAATGGCGCGATTTAGGCGGACTTGGCACGAGGCATCGGTCGCTGGGAGCTGAGGAGCTTTCATTTTTGGCGAGTTCGGGTCAAGTCGGTTTGACCGACCCAGTCAAACGGTTGACCATAGTTGACTTCGTGGATAAGGTGACAAAATATTCTGGAAGGCTCAGAAAACGGCTTGCTTGTAGAGCAAGTCGTCGCCCTAGGGTTTCTAGGGGCCGACCTATGGGGGCCCGTTTCATGCCTTCTAGGGTTTCGATACCTATAAATACTGCTCCCTAGGAGCTGTATTGACTACTCATGAAAATTAAAGCCTCTCTCCCACTCTCTGCGTTTTTTCCCAGTTTCCAAGTATTCGCTTTGTGTTTATCGATATCCAATGCTGTTGGAAGATCGATAGATCTGCATTAAATCCTGGGGTTTTACTCTGTTGCTTACAGCCAGAAGAAGCGAAGTAAAAACCTTTAAGGACAAGAGTCCGATCCATACAGTTGTTTCAAGTTCAAGATCAGCCATCGACATGTCGGTTTTACTTTTCTGTCTTGTGTTTAATTCGTCCAACAACAGGACAGTCTTCTTCTACCTTTCTTATAATCAGATCTAATCGAGAAGGATAGATCTGGTTTCTGGACGAAACTTGGTAAATATCTATATCATACATACTTATAAAGCTAGCATTTTTTCTTGAATCTCATGCATTTGAAACCCCCTTTTTTAACTTCCTCAAACCACATTCATTTGGAACCCCCTTTTTTAACTAATGCAACTCAAAAGTTTTCTTAATTATGATTTAACACTCAAAAGTTTTATAACTTATATTATGTTTAATTAGCATTTAGTGAAAAGTTTACTATAAAAAGGCCAATCTTTTGTGTCTTTTGTGTTATATAAAATCTTACATGTAAGAAGGATGTCATATGAAAATGAAAATAAAAATTTTCAATAGACACAATTATTTTAGAATGTATTTGCAGTGATGGAGTCCCTAAAAGAGCTCTACAAGTCAAGGTTGTGGATGAATGTATCATTTTTTTTACTCATAATTTGATCGTATTATATTTTTTTTCCAGTAAAATAAATAAGACCATTCAAAATCATATGTTTAGAGATATTTTGTTTTTCTCAAACCATACCATTCAAAATCATATGTTTAGAGATATTTTGTTTTCTCAAACCATATTGATTTGAAACCTACATAACTTTTTATATTCCTTAATTAAAACCATTTATAGTATTTATAAATTTCCAATAATTTTTTTGCATTCTCTTATTATATATGTAGTTATATTAGTACATTTTTCTTACAAAAAGTCGTCATTTGGTTGAAGATATTGTGATTCAAAAGTTTTCATATAGTTGAAGCATTCACGATCCAAGTATGATGATTTGAAGAAATGGGTTATGTCGCATCGATGATAATTGTAATATGATTTTTTCTTTCAACCAAAACAAATGAAGCTTTTCTATTCTTTCTTTAATATAGTTTCTCATTTAATCTTTATATGTGATTTGTGTATATTACTCAATCTTGAATGTGACTCTCCAAACATCAATGTTTTGCTTGGAATATCTTTCTGATTCTTCTTTTTCAAGAAAAATATTTTGATTGCAGGTTAGTGAAGAATTGTCATCAAGTTTCTATGGTTGAATGGTGTTAAATGAAGAAAGAAGATTCATAAAATGGATATAGGTTTTTTTGTTTGGGCAAAGTTGACGAATGTTAGTTTTTTCTTTTGATTTAAATGTATGTTTATGTAACATCTTTATTTATATATTCAACCACCTAATGTTCTTATTTATTTGATTTTAGTTTTTCTATTTTGATTATGTTTATTTTCTATTATTTTTTTGTTGGGTTATCCTACACAACATATTTAAAAGACAATATTTAAAAGATAACATAATTTTGAACATTTGATATGTAATTATGATAGACTTATCATGATATGTTCTTCATATGAAAGTAATTTATCCATATTACTACGACAAGAATTACATATGACATTTACGAAAATATATATATTATATGTGATTTATTTAACATGTATATGCACCTATGTATGTTATAAATTTATAATTAAATATATTTATGTTTAATAATTGAAGGGATTAAAATGATGCATCAAAACCAATTAATAATAATAATAATAATAATAATAATAATAATAAATATACATTTCCAAGTACCGTATTCAATTGAAACTCACATTACAACTCAAGAGTTTCTAATTTATGTATATTTATTAGTTACAACTCAAGAGTTTTTAACTTACTAATAACTTTTTATTTTCCTTTCTTTTATATGGTTGTAAAGTTTTGCTCATTAAAAACATTAATGTATTTGAAGAGATTTGTGATTTAAATATGAAGAGTTAATATAAATGTTATAATAGATGTTTTAGTGTTTTTATGTTATTAAAAGTTATAGTGTTTATTTTTCATATTTTTTATTATTCGTTGTATATATATCTTTTTTAATACAAATGTTATAATAGATGTTTTTCTATTTTTATGTTACTAAAAGTTGCAGTTCATATTTTGGTTCATACGTTTTGTTACCCGTTATATTATCATTCATTTGATATATAATTTACACAATTTTAAACGGTTTATAAAATTATCAAATAATTGTATATATAACAGTGACTTAAAAATTAAACTATAATGTTTAATAAAACTAATATGTTAACTATATGTTTGCTTTACTACTAACATTTTGTTTCAAAGTAGAAATATTAAATAATAATTTGGTAAAAGTTATTATTTTAACTATATAATTCTATTCTCGCGCAACGCGCGTGGATTCGCCTAGTATACTTATAAAGGAAACATTTTCCTTTCACCACATTCATTTGAAACTCCCATGCATTTTTTCTTTCACCACATTTATTTGAAACTCCCATGACTTTTCAATTTCTTTCTAATAATAATTATAAGTTGGTTAATTTGGTTAAATAAATATCAAACATAAAGTGTAATCATATAAAAACTAAATTTCAATATTAAAAGAATATGGTTACTTCTACTTATAAAATTATGTTTTTTAACTTTTAACATATTATACTTAATTTATTAGTTTTAATATATTGTTGGATGTAAACTATTATCATTTTAAAGCTACAACTTTTGAACAATTTGTATAAAATACTTAAATTATTAATTTAAATATAACATTACAAGGTCAACTTAAATATAAATTTTAGTTTCACTTAAACAACCCAAAAAATATTTTGTAAATAGTTAAAAGTAATAAATTATAGTGTCTTTCTAATAATGATTATAAGTTGGTTAATAAGGTTAAATAAATATCAAACCTAAAGTGTAATCATAAATGAACTAAATTTCAATATTAAAATAATATCTTTACTTCTACTTATAAAGTTATGTCTTTAACTTTTAACATATTATACTTAATTTATTAGATTTAATATGTTGTTATATGTAAATCATTATCAGTTTAAAGCTACAATTTTTGAATAGTTTGGACAAAATACTTCAATTGTTAATTTAAACAGTGTCAACTTAAATATAAATTTAAGTTCCACTTAAAAAACCCAAAGAATATTTTGTAAATAGTTAAAAGTGATAATTGTAGTGCTAAATGCAGAAACTAAATTGTAATATCAATTTAACTAAAATATTTCCTAAAAATATTTTTATAGTCGTTAAAAGTTTTCAAATAAGTAGCTTAAAATTACTTACAATAATAATAGTTAAAAATAAATATATATATAAATGATTATATTGTTACCTTTAAAATAAAAAAAACAATGTGTGATGTTTTAAATAATTATATTGATAGAAATTAAAACGTTAAACAAATAAATTTTAAAAAATTAATTAACAATAACAACTATAAAGAACATGAAACCATATATTATATTTCATTTTATTTATGAGTAACTCGCGGGTAGAAGTCAGTCAAACGATTAATATTTTATAGTTACAATAGATGTGTATATTATCATATAATTCAAAATAATCAATGTATCATATCAATTTAGTATACGAATTATTATATCAAATTTAACAACAATTTTATTGTTATATTAAAAAAAACATATATTTGTAAAGATTTCAACTATATAGGTGTTTCTACGCATCGCGCAGGCATTCGCCTAGTATTAATAATAATTGGATCTATTATTTGTAACTAATCGACATATAATTCTCAATATTATTTGTCGGTTTCCTTGTGCGTTTATTAGTTTGTATTACAACATTTTATATGCATATAAGACTTAAGAAGACATTTTTTTAAGCATGACATCAAGTACAAACCATGGAACCATAAAACGTCATAACGAAAGTATAAAAAATATAGATATCATTTATTTAACTTATTTTGTAAAATATACTTGAAATATTTGACAGGGAGGTTAGGCCTAGGGGAAAGTTATATGGGCCGTGAGGGCCACAAGCCATATATGACAATTGACAGCGGATGAGTTTGTATTACCCGCTACGTGGTAGCCCAGTGAACACATTTCATTATTTTTGCTTAATAAAATAAAAATAAAATATTTAAATTTAATTGTTTTGGTTCGTACTCAATATACATATATGATAGAACAAGTAGGCCAATCCCTACTAATAGTCTTGTTGCTCTCTTGTCTCTTTTGATGCATAACAAGATAATTGGATCGTGCGTATTTATGCATATAGAAACTAAACTAGATAACCAGATACATCCATCATACACGTTCGAAAAAAAACAAAAGCACACCAACTCATGCCGACAAAGACTTTAGAACTCCTAATCAGTGGGTTCAAAAAGACATGAATGATTCTAAATAATCAAAACATTTTTGTGAAGGTAGATAACAAGTCTTCTTTGCATTCCCATATTTAAATATTGTTTAATAAAATGTTTCAACATGATGTAATATTATATCTTATTTTTAGGTTGTTAGCCATGAAAATAAATTGTGTTTTTGTTAATTAACAATTATTATAATAGATTATTATGAGTAATTATGGATCAGCTTTATTTTTTGAAAAATTAGGGTACCTGTTTGATTATTAGATAAAGCTCGAGTGAGAAATTGTAATATTGTTTTAGTTTGGTAAACCAAAAGGAGTTAATCAGAAAGAGTACTGCACTTTGACAGCTCAAGCCTACATGTACCCATGTTCTTGAAGGTCGCTCGACCAAAAGCAATAGAGGGCCATTGAGTACGTATGAGTCAAGTTAAATATTGTTTGCTGCATGCCTAATCAACCTCTAATCTATGATGCATCATGCTATAGCCTATAAGTTTGGTGTCAAATATAGCGTCCTACATCAAAGACTGTTGTCAAGGCCATGAGATATTCTACAAATAAAATTTAACAATTGGTCCCTGTGGCTTACAGAATATCGCACTTTGAGTACTTCCTAGCAAAAAGTCAAGCGACTGGTCCCTGTGGTTTGTAAAATTACATGAAAGGTCCTCCTGCCGTTAAATCTAACTTTTCAGCAGTTAGATTTTAATGGAAAAGACTATTTTGCCCTTGTACCAATATTGCAATACACTACAAACCTCAAGGACCATTCATGTAATTTTATAAATTTGAAATTATATATATATATATATATATATATATATATATATATATATATATATATATATATATATATATATAATTATAAATTTCGCATTTTTTATTTATATAAATTATAAATATAAATTTTATATATATATATATATATATATATATATATATATATATATATATGTATATATATAATTTCAACAATTTGATAATTTTTTTTTATCTTTTTGACATTTTGTTTTCTATTTTTATTTTATAGTTTTAGTTATTTATGGTTTTTTGTTATATTTTTATTTATTTTGAATCAAGTAAATAAAATTAAATTCGATAAACCATATCGAAATTATTTTTTCTTTAATTTTTATTATTTGTGAATTGAAGCGTTAATGTTTTTTTTTTATGCCGTTACTGTTCATGTTTTTTTTGGATGTTCCATACTTAATATCGTTAGCAACTTTAAATTTGCATTTATCATTATCATTATTTGACATTTTGTTTTCTATTTTTGTTATAACTTTAATTATTTATTATTCTTCTATTGTTTTTATTTATTTTGATTCAAGTAATGAAAAATAGAAAAACAAAAAACAAAAACTCAAGCACCAAATTCTAATATACTCTAATATATTAATACATTTTACATTTTCATCTTTTTTTAGTTTTTTCGTATTTTTTTTTAATTTTTTAGTATTATTTTTTTAAATTTTTTTCATATTATTTTTTAATTATTTCCTATTTTTATTTTTTAATTATTTCCTATTTTTATTTTTTTCGTTTTTTCGTTTTATTTTTCATCAACTTGATAACTTTTTTTTGACCCTTTCCAAAAAGTGTAAAATGTATGAATATATTAGAATATATAAAATTTTGGTGTTTGAGTTTTTTTTGGTTTTTTATAATTTTGGTTATTTATGGTTTTTGTAACTTTTTTATTTTGATTTGCGTAAATAAAATAGTTATATTTACAAATATAAATAAAGAAAATAAACATAACTTTTTTATTTACACAAATCAAAATAAAAAAAAGTTACGAAAACCATTAATAACCAAAATTAATAAAAAAATGCGAAAAAAAACCAAAAAATATGAAAAGTGTAAAATGTATTAATATATTAGAGTATTTTACAACTTTGGGGTTTGAGTTTTTGGTTTTTGGTTTTTCTATTTTTCATTACTTGAATAAAAATAAATAAAAACAATAGAAGAATAATAAATAACTAAATATATATAAAAAAACAACAAAAGGTAAAAATAATGATAATAATAAATGCAAACATAAAGTTGCTAACGATATTAACTATAGAACATCAAAGTAAAAAAAAAATAAAATAAAATAAACCGTAACAACAAAAAATTAAAAAAAACAACATTAACGTTTCATTTCATAATTAAGAAAAAAAAGGTTTCGATATGGTTTATCGAACTTAAGTTTATTTACTTTAATCAAAATAAATAAAAACATAAAAAATTAAAGTTGCTAACGATATTAACTATAGATAAATGCAAACATAAAGTTGCTAACGATATTAACTATAGAACATCAAAGTAAAATAAATAAATAAATAAATAAAATAAACCATAAGAACAAAAAATTAAAAAAAAAACATTAACGTTTCATTTCATAATTAAGAAAAAAAAGGTTTCGATATGGTTTATCGAACTTAAGTTTATTTACTTGAATCAAAATAAATAAAAACATAAAAAAACCATAAATAACTAAAATTATAAAATAAAAATAGAAAATAAAATGTCAAAAAGATAAAAAAAAATTATCAAATTGTTGAAAATATATATATACATATATATAAAATTTATATTTATAATTTATATATACAGAATTTATATTTATAATTTATATATACATAAAATTTCAAATTTATAAAATTACACAAATGGTCCTTGAGGTTTTTAGTGTATTGCAATATTGGTACAAGGGCAAAATAGTCTTTTCCATTAAAATCTAACAACTGAAAAGTTAGATTTAACGGCAGGAGGACCTTTCATGTAATTTTACAAACCACAGGGACCAGTCGCGTGACTTTTTGCTAGGAAGTCCTCAAAGTGCGATATTCCGTAAACCACAGGGACCAATTGTGAAATTTTGTCACATATATATATATATATATATATATATATATATATATATATATATATATATATATATATATATATATATATATATATATATATATATATATATATAGAGAGAGAGAGAGAGAGAGAGAGAGAGAGGAGGTTCATATGTGGATGAACATTTATTGTGTGGACGTAGGGACCAATTAGAATTTAGAAAAACTTAAACTATTAATTAAATAAAAAAAGTTAGTTTGGTAATTTTATTTAAAGATAAGATAATTTCCACAAATATTCTCCTAAAATCATGCTAATTACATATATATCATATTAATTATTTTTCAAAAATCAGATTTAAATTGAGACTTTAAATTACTTGATTCATACCTAATCCTCATAGAATACTAGGGTTTTTTTATGTTCTTGATTTCTTTCCCCCTTTTCTTCCTACGTCGACAACAGAAATCATAATATGTTCAACTGTGGCGATCACTAAAGAGTGGTCTACACCACCGCCTCTATTATGCAATCGTCTCTGATCTTCTCCACCATCTCCATTTGTTCACTCTTCTCTTGTCGCGAGATCGTGATGTGATTCTAGGGCTCGATTCTTTTCTCCTCCCTTTGAATGTTTGTTCTTGTGGGTTTCGTCTTCGGGTTTTCAAAGAAATTGCGAGATTGTAATGTAACGTCAATTATAGGTGTTGATACGCCGACAGCCGTTGAGTCCTTTCAGGTCGCTGCCCTAGTGAGCCAGGCTACACTTTACCCTAAATACCTCATGGACCAGAACTTATTCAGATCAACCATGCTTGATGCTTCACCCGACTGAAGCTATAACCAAAGGTGCAAACTGGTATGATATTTTTTAATCAAGAGTCAAGAATACATTGTTTGTTAGAGTCGATCATCAATTACTTCAACAGGTAACAAAATCAATCTTATATCCCTAGTTTTCACCTTGTAATTAGGGTTTTAGAATTAAATCCAAACTATTTTGTCAATTTCTTGTTTACTTCTCTGTCATCATTGGATTTCTTTACTACATTCGTCAGATCCTTGAAGAAGCAGGCACCGATGTTCTCTTATCAATTTCATTGCTTGTCAAACACATTAAACCTTCAGTTCTCTTTATCTCCTGTAGAATTATATTCCCTCTTTTGCCTAAGAACTTTAACAACACTATTTGGCATTTCCCTATAAATTTAGACGATACCTACTGTAAATATTTGTAATTGTAAAAGACTTATTGAGTTATTGCTATTACCTTTACCAATGACAGTTCTGAAGAAAAGAAAGACGCTCTTATTTAACAACTTACAAGACAGAATGGGCTGTAAGTTTCATTTTCCTGTTTCAGTGATGTTACACTTAATATTCTTTAGGAATGTAATGATGAACTCTCATGGGTGTAATCTGCATCAATATCTCCTCTTTCCTTAGGTTCATGACCTTATGTTTAGTGGTCTTTCACCAAATTATCTTGCTTCTGGTTTCCACTTACTTTATTAGTCTGTACTTAATGGAACTTAGAATCTCATTCAATTCAGATTGATGATTTTAGGATAGAAGCAGCCGACTCAAGCCTAAGCATACAATATTAGCAACAAGTAAGTGATTTATTCTTAAATAATAAAAACAAATGCAAAACGTGGTCAATGGTGTTATTACATTTGATCAAATTTCATTTTATAGTATTTGTTCTTTAAACATTTAACATCTTTTGGATTTCACCTAGAATTTGCTTTACATTCTAACAGAATATGATATTAAGATTACACGTTTTATGTAATTCCCAGATTCTCACAGAATGCATATTATTCTGCTTGCAGGTCAATAACACGATATTATTTAAAAGATGAATCTTTTTTACGTGTTACATTACATAAATACTGGAAACAAACTAAGAGCAGTTCTTCAAGAATTGCAATAATGTTTTTTTTTAAAGATTTTTTTATTCATTTGATGTATTGCACTTTATAATTATATTTTTATTTTCATTTGTATAAAAGTGTAACCAGATTCTACAAGAATATATCTTTTACATTAACATTTTAACCTTTCAAATGCTATGTTATTCAAATGCAATGTTATTCTGCAAAATTTGTATTCTAGCATTCTCATAGAATATCATTCTATTAGAAAGTCATTCTGGCAGAATAAAAAATTGGGTAAAAACAAAAATAACGTTAGGATTAAAATTGAATTAATTAAAATAAATCAAAAATTCAAAATAAAAATTATCAATTATCCCTTAAATTTCGAAAATTTCATTAATTAATCTTATGTTTCCTAAATTGAAGATAATGCAAATGTACAATATTACATTTTTTTAATTAAATGACATATATTCTATTTTCTTTAAATTAATAATATTGGTAAATCAATTTCTTAAAATAACCAAAACCATTGATCCATATTCATCCCTACATCCACACAATAGATGTCATCCATATTATAACCTAACCTTATATATATATATATATATATATATATATATATATATATATATATATATATATATATATAGGCTTAGGTTATTCTATTCAAAGTAATTATTGTGTTATTGTATGCATAAATGTGAGCCAATCATTTTACTTATTTTAAGAAAGTGATTAATACATATTATTTAATTAAATATAATTGAAAAATACCATCTAATTTAACTAGAAGGGTATTTTAGTCAGTTAACATAGATTTAATAAAGGAAATTTGCATATTTTAAGGGATCAAAGATTCTATTAATTTTAAAAATCCGATCTTACAAATTATAAGGTTTTTAGTTCGGACATTCTGACAGAATATGTTTGAGTATGTTCAAAAATAACAAAATTTCTTGTAGAATAACAAAATTCTCGAACCATCAATTGAAGAATTAAAACAAAAATTATATTAATTCTTATAGAATACATGTAACAATTGCTAAGAATTACCTTTATTTTTAAAGAATAAAACTAATAAAAATTTCAAATCTAGAAAAAAAACATCAAAATCTAACAAAAACACTAATACATTCTAAATGAATAATGTTGCTAAGAGACGTCGTTCAAATTTCGTGGTCCGTTCTTCAAGCATCAGCTTCTATAGAAAATACAATGAATAAATTAGTGAGAAAATATCCATACTCCATTCCAACATAATTGGAATTCGTGATTCCATTATGATAGAATTGGAATTCATTTACCAATAATTATATTAATTCGGGGGATTCTAAAAGAATATGTTCATGATTACCATAAAAAACATTCTTTTCTGATAGAATGCTATAAACGAAGAAATACCATTCAGTTGAAGCATTTTAGCGAACACTTGGTGTGCATGAAAACAACTTTCAATTCAGTTGAAGCATTCATCTGTCAAATAAGCAACCAAAACAACCATGATTTGTGTTCAACCAATCAAACCCAAAAAACTCATCTAAACCTATTGATTAAACTTCATTGATTTACAGTAAATCAATCACATTAGACAACCAATTCACATTAGGTATTCTGATACAATATTGAACATGAATCACAAAGTAATATTGGAAAAATATAGTTCTTACAATAGAGAGAACGATAAAAACACCTAATTTAACTATACTAATAATCGGTTTGGGTTGAAGTATAGCCCTAATTAATCAGAATGTGATAAAATTTAAAGCAACTAAGAACGATACCTTTGTGAAGACTTCTGGTGGGTTCTTCATCAGTCAAAAAAGAGGCATCGTCAATATTTATGGGACAACGTCGTTCGTGACATCAATCCACTAGAAGAGCGAAGGAGATGCGATAGAGAGATATATTATGCTCTTACTCGAGGATTTCTGATCGCTCATGACCACGCAGCTGCGAACCAGGTCCATTCGTTAGCCCCGACGGTCGTCCCGATTGCTCCCAGCATCACCGGGGAAGGAAGAAGCGGCGGTGACCGCAAACTCATCGATCCTTGCAGTCACAGGCGACGACATCGTGCAAGATTCAGCTCCAGGCTTCCAGCTTCGTCGGCAGTAGCGTCACAAAAGAATGCTCGGCTATTCAGGGCGTCATCGGCAGCAGCTGAGGCGGTCAATCTCGACTGGGCGGCGGCGGTTGAAGAGGTTGCGGCTGGAGCATCCAATCTAGGGTTCGGGTAATGTATGCGACAAGGGGTGAGGGAAAGATGGTGACGGGTTTATTTTTGTAAGTTATTAACCAAATGACTAAATTAACCTTATTTATTTATTTAATTATTTATTTTTTTATTTAATTTTGATTGGCCCACAATTATGCATACAATAACACAATACTTATTTTAAACACTTGAACCTATCTCTCTCTCTCTATATATATATATATATATATATATATATATATATATATATATATATATATATTAATTGTTTCTTTAAAAACACGTATGTGTTTGTGTTCATCGTTCTTTAGATCATAACTAATATTCTTCCATAATATTGTGATTTGGTAGTCATCAACTCTGAATAATATGATTGAGTCAAAGCCAAATTGAGTTAGACGCGATAAAAAGCATATTAGAGGCTATAGGAACCAATCAAAAGTTTCTAATAATGATATCAAATAGTTTGAATTTGAATAATTCACACTTACCTCTTATAGTTTGAATCTCAACAATTCCTCTTACCTTAAAAACTAAAAAACATATCAAACAATTAGAAATATAAAATAGTTAAACCACAATAAAACACAAAAAAAAATAAATGTTATGAGTCGAAAATGTGGTAGCCGTTGGCCCAAAATCCATCATCTGGGGCTCCAAATTCAAAATATCCCTAGATTTTATTATTATTATTATTATTATTATTTTTTTTCTATATTTCGTTTTAAGGCAAATCATACAAAATTAGGATTTTAGTCGGTTACACCCTTATATAAGTTTTGAATTTTATCAAACGTATCAAAAATAAAAGTTTTCGTATAGATTTTTCTGAAATAATAAATTGCATCCATATATGAAGAAACAAGAATATTAGATTCCCCCTATGCTATACATATAGAGGTTGAACATGGGAAGGCAGGTGCATGCATGTCACTTAATCACTAGTCGTGGCATGCGATTAACCAGACAACAACGTTAGTAGGCACAAATTGAACATGTTACAACATCCAACCTAGACATACTTGTTCGTATTAGTAATTAAATTTATACGAAAATCTCTAATAAACTTCATGTTTGGGAACATGGGAGCTACCCACCATCACCATGTAGTTCAGCTGAATCAAAAAGAAGAAATCATATGTGTCCTTGTTAATTCATTTTATAATATTTTCAAATGTAGTTTTTTGCTTAAGTTTATAATTTTATAAAATTAATTTTTTTTCGACATTTTCATTAACCACAAAAACCGAAAAGAGAGGACCTTCAAGGCTTCCTATTGTAAATATATTTATATTATTCACACACTAATTAAGTGAAATTTGGTTTACAAAATGTTTTTAGAAGGATTGAAATATGGCAAAACAATTAAAATGTGATATGTGTTTTATTGACACCCTCTAACTTTGGGCAATTAAAAAAAATATTATTATTGAAAATAATAAAATAAATAAAGTTAGAATCAAATTGAAATAAATAAACAAATAAATACTTAAATAGTTTGAAATATAGAAGAATATGAATTTGGATAATTTATTTGGGTTATAATATGTAAATATCAAAATAAAGGTTTAAAGATATCAATTAACCAAACTTATATGAATCAGTCATAATTTAATCCAAGGACTAAAATGGCAAAATAAATTTATAGAAAGGGAGTTGTTTGTTAACCTAAGAGTGTTGACCAAGTTTATAGATCAACTAAGAGTCCATCTGAGAGAATAAGTGAAGGAGGGACCTTAGTTGCCAAATCCCTCAAAGTTTTAGAATGACTCGCCCTTTCTCTCCCTCATTGTTTAGTTAGACTGGGAGAGAAGAAAGAAGAGAAGAAAATGACAATTTCTTAAGCTCTTGAGGAATTGAATGGAAATCAAAGTGCATTTGAAATATTGGAAGTTAGGATTTTATCATTGGAGCTTTGAAAGGTGAAAAGCTCATAATCTACCCCATGGTTCAACGTAAGGACTTGGTCTCCAACCAATTTCGAGATTTAGTTTAGATTAATGTGTTTCTAGTGTTTTCTAACTCTAATCACTCACTAGTTCGTGAAACTAAGTTCTAACATTAATTTTGGATTTATGAACTTAGTTGAGTCATAAACCTAACTATGGGGTTTAAAGCAAAATCTCATCATTAATCTAAGCTATGAGTATGTTTGTAAGTAATCACCAATGTATCACCATAATACCAATTGTATTAGGTGATCCTATCTCTAGGAATAACATTTAGGAAATTGGAGCCCTAACTGGTGAGAAACTTATACAATATTTATGAAAACTTGTATATTAGCTTAAATCCTTGATTAGGACTTCAAATCGTTGATTATAGGACTAGGGATCGAGTAAGTAGTTGTAATCATTATTTGTTTATGGAGTGATACCATTAGACTTTATAGTGATGTGGAGCTTAAATGGTGATTCCATTGAAATACGCTAATAGAATGAACTATAATGGTTTTGAAATGAGGCTAAGGTAATGATAAGGTTTTGAATATATTAAATGAGTGTTGGAAACTAACCATAAGAATTTAGAACCATTTAAGTGAACTAAACATATTATTAGAGCACTTTATCACTATATGTATGTCTAAAAGTCTCTATTCCATAGTTAGAGCTGGAAATACCAAAGTAAGAATGGGATAATAAGGAATGATTGGAATGATGTTTAGTACTTAAAGTGTGTTTAAAAGAACATTATGAACCATTAGATAACATGAACGTATAATTAAATCATTTATGGAGTCACTAGAGAATTACATTTTGAAACTGAAGGGTAATGTCGTTGGAAGGAATGTCTAAGGCCATTAACTATTGGTAGTATTTCTAATAATAGCAATGTCATTTTGGGTTGCCCTCATGACCCATTTGAGCAATAAATAATTAGGATTTTATTAATTTATTATGAGTTAAAAATTAATTGGAAATTATTTTGGAACTAATTAAATAGTTTAATTAATTAAAATGGTTGAATATTAAATAGTTAAAAGTTAACTAATTGGAATATTCTAGAATCCCTAAAGGATAAGGGATTTTCAAAATTGGATGTATCCCACATTGCTTTGGAGATGTATTTTGGGTAAGGATCTAAAACCTATAAATAAGGTGTTAGGGATCACATCATTTCTTGCTCATTGGCTTGAGATTTCGCCAAATCCCTCTTCCTCCCTCCATTGGACGATTTCTAAACCATTCTAGGGTTTATTGAGATTAATCATTCTCCTAGTTTTCTTTGGTTTTGCTCTTGGAGTCTTGGGTGTGAAGCAAAAGAGGGATTCCTACTACTTGGTCATTTTCATCCAAGCAAAGGTGGGTATTACAAGATCTTCAAGGAGGGTACCCTAATATATCCAGGTTTGTTATATTATAACAACCTGCTTAGAAAAACAATAGGGTTAAGCACAATTGTATGATTGTTATGTGGTACTTTGGGGAACTCACTAATCTTTGTGCTTACAGTTTCTGTTTATGGTTTCAGGTACTTCCGGTTCGAAAGGGAAGAGCCCGACATGATGGCACAACATCCTCCCCTCATGATTTCCACATTTGAAATAATTATACTCTGATGTTTTGAATATTATGACTTGGTGTTGTTTTTGAACAATTAATGAATGATTTGATAGACTTTTAAATGAAAATTTTTATTACCGTGTTTGGGACGTTACACTTCTCAAAATTTTTAATACATCTAGTCCCCCCCCCCCCTAAAGTCTTCAATCCCAGCACAAAAAAAGTTAGACAATGGAAATGCCTAGTGATAATACCTAAGATTGCTTCTTTTTGAGTAAGTAATGATACCAATCACTAAACGCGAATCAAACCTCTAAAATCAGTATAAGTCAACAAATACCATAAGTATTAGTAAACGAAAGTATAGAGTTATAAGACTTAAATAACCAAAAGCAAATGGGTATATAAACCAATATTCGAATTCTAAGTCTGTAATATACATAAATCAAAAGCATAGAGTTTACTAACTCATAATTTAAACTAAAGATGTAATAACCTAAAATCCAATAACAAGGGATTAGTAACCCATAATATATAACAAAGTGAATTAATATTCCATCTTGTCCAAACTATTGGAAGAATAAGTATTATAAACACAATTTACAAGTTCATTTACACATACAACAATTTCATACACAACATTACAATGATAAGATTTGAAAATAAATGCACCATTTTTATAAACTAAAATTACACCATTATCATTGTCAAAATCATAATTATAACATTTTCTAAATAAAGCATGAAATAAAATTATGTCCTTTGTCATTTATGACGAATAACATCAACTGTTTAAATAAAAACTAATCATAACTATACTATAAGGCTTCAACTTGATATCTCCAACCAATGTAACATATGGCCTTTCTCCAGTTCCATAAGTGGATCGATCTCTTCAAGCTAGAGATTCTTTTCTTTAGTTTCTGGAATACCGAGCATACATGAAAACCACATCCAATATCAAGAATTAGTGAATCTAGTAGTTGAAAAGTTTTAGTGACTACCTGACGGGATTCGGTTGTTAGAACGATATCATCTTAAAAGTCGTTCACATATTATGGGCAACTTCTTTTCTAGTAGCCTTTCTCTTGACAACAAGGACAATAAGTTTCAATTAAATCGTGATTTGGAGCAATGGTGGGCTTTTCTCTTGAGTCCTTGATTGAACATTTCAGTCACAACTTTCTCCTTTTCTTTGAGAAGAGAAATAATCTTTTGCTCATAGCTATTTCCAACTTCAATAGCCTTGGAATAAGATAGAGTTTCATTTTCAATGATATTGGTTTCTTCATCCCCTAACATATTTGAAAGCTCCATAAGGGAAACATCAAGGTTCTTCATGTGCAAATTTGTTACAAACTGTTTGTAAGAATCTGAGAGTCAAATCAGAATCAAATATATAACATACTCTAAGGGAAATTCACCACCCATGTTGCCCAGTCTGTTAATGTACGTTTTCACTTTGTTGACAAATGCGCACACAAGAGTTACTCCATCGTACTTGCATGTAAATAAGGCCTTGTTAATATCATATCTTTCAAGCCTCATAAGGATAGAAAGGAATGAGGGTTTCTTAGCAAGAAGATGAGGTGAGAGAGCGTGTAGAAGGCATGAGCAACATGCAGAAGGAAGATCATTGAATCCAGATATCTTAAATAAGAGATATGATTTTATTTAGTTGATTAATCCTTAATAGTTTAACACAAATAAATATTCAAGGATAGGATCCATAAATACAATTCGAAATAAAAAACAGGGATGCCGTAATCTAATTGCGAAATTATTTTAGATAGGTAAAACAATTTACCAATTTTAAGCTACTATTAAATTCCTACATCTTTTCAGATTCGTCGAATTATTCAATGGCATGTTTAATATCATATTATGTTCTTCGATTTGTGACTTGGATGCCAAGGATCACAAACAAGATGTGAATAACCGTGCAAATCCACGTGACAAACTCATTCTCATTTATGATCTCGCAATGACGTTCCAGTTAACCACACACGCTCTATCAACAACCATAAACTTGAGATGTACCATTGTTCCACTTTTTAGTCCCAAATTAGTGTGTCGGTTAACCATGCACGCTCCAGTAATGATTTACAAAGAACCAATGTGCATTTTCATGAATTAGCATACAATTTGACATTTTTCCTAAGCAACTCGAGTGAGATTTTTATGGAAGGTTCTAGTAATTTATACATTATACTTTTAATTTAATTAGTGTCCTATCAAATCCGTTTGGCTAACAACCCTCCACCACACAAAGAAGCATTGGGTGACTTCGTGAATGAGGCACACTAATGATTTGACTCACATTTTAGTTTTATATATATATATATATATATATATATATATATATATATATATATATATATGGAGTCTTTTAAAACCTTTTGAAAATACAAGGCTTAAATTTAATTATCTTGATTAACATTTAATTAAGTAATCTTTTAAACCATCTTTGATTTAATATTTATCTTTTAATTAAACATTTAATTAAATTAATTAAATCATTTGAGAATTAAATAACTATCTTTAACTAGAATTTTAATCAATTACTTTATTTAATCTCAATCCTTTCCTTTTATTCGAAAATTAGGGTTTAGGTTATATGGTTTTAGTTGTTCAAATTTTAAGGCATTTAAAATAACAAATAATGAAACTAGGAAACCCTAGCAATTTTCGAAAAAGGAAAGGAGGCAAGGCAATTGTCGAAAACCCTAGAGGGCTAGGTATTTTGATTTTTCTGGTTTCTTTTAGGGTTTCACAAATGTACAAATTATAGAACAAGCCTATGGCTCTAATACCACTAATCGGTTTTCTAGATTACTTCTATGTACTTGTGGAATTGCACATAACAATTATAGGCACATGCAACCTAGAAATCTATAAATTTTCTCATAATACCTACATACTTTGAAAAACTAACTACCCCTAGAAAAATCGAAAAACACAAAGCTAGATTACATACCTTATTGCTATTTTCATAAATAGCAATGTACTTTGAAGAACCCTTCTTGGAATGCTAGCCCCAATAGTGTGGATGCCTCTAATTAATCACATTCAAACCCTAGGATCGAAAATAGAGAGAGGAAGAGGGATTTCGGAAATTCCTTATTTTGTTGTGCAGGGTTCTTGAGCCTTATGGAGGTCACTATTTATAGTTGTAGGAAACACTAATTTGAATTTAAAATAAAAATATTATTTTGCAATTCAAATTCACTTTCCTTATCAACCAATGAGGCTTCCAGATGCTCTAAAATAGGGCTAGAGAACTGTCCCCTCCTAGGGAGGTTCTAGAATGCCCCCTTGTTCAAATTTTAAACAATTGCATTATATCCCTTAGACATATTAATTAATTCTAATTAATCCAGAATAGTTAATTAAATTAACTCTTATTAATTCTTAGTTAATTATTTTCATTTCTAATTAATATATTAATCCCATAATATATTAATAAATGATATATATATATATATATATATATATATATATATATATATATATCAATCCATGCCATTTCCTGTTTATGAGAGCACTCTAAAAAGGACTTTTCTATTATTCCTTCAATATACCAATTTAGTTAAGACCTTAGACACCCTAATACAACATACCCTAATCCAACATGTACTTCAAACGACATCCCATCATTAAATCCATTGATGAATAACATTCAAAGATGTTGAATAACATATTTTTTTTGGATCTCATGAAGAACATATTCTTTCATGGAAGCATTTAATAATGATGAACAATATATTATTTCCGAAAGCATCATCAATAATAGTTATCTGTTTTAACAATTTTCAATGGAAGCATATCTTTTTAGAATTCATAACCAAACCATACTCATTCTTATAGTATTCACAAAATAATTTAAGAATTATAATTATATTATTTTTTAAATTGCATCTTCAACTTAAAAAACTTACAAAAGAAGCACATTCTTTAAAATCACTTGAACAACCATACTCATTCTTAAAGTGTTTGAATAACAATTTCATGAGAGAGTTGTCTAAATACATTGATGTTTTTTCTATTTTGTTGTATTATTGATGTGACATCCCCATTTTCACGGCCAGAAAAGACCGATTTTTTTGTTTATGCTTTATAAAAATCAGAGTACTTCTTTTAATAAAAATGTTGCGGAATTTGTTATCAGAAAAACATGATAAATACGTTATCAAATCATTTCCGAAGAAATGTATTTTTATTTATTTTTAAAACATTGAGATGTCATCGTCAATACAGAAACATAAGCATAAACAGAACTTACATTCATTTAAACTAGTGATCTACATCTATTTTAAATCTCTCAGTGTAAAGTAGCTTCATATCGACACCTGTGATACAAATAAGCTTGAGTGGGTCAGGTTGGGAAACCTGGTGAGTACATAGGGTTTTCAACCCACAATAATATAATTATTATATTCAAACAATTAATCAATCAACCCAATTAACCATCCCCATTATCTTCTTTATTCTATTGTAAGAATCAGCTATTCCTCGTTCATTTATTCCTAAGGATTATCCTAAGGAATCGGCACGAAGTTCATCGTTGCCATGGTTTACTCAACAGACACTACGTCTCATAGTCGCTAGGGTTTTAGGCACCAAGTATGCATGATCGCCAGGGTTTAGGCACTAAGTCTGCATAGTCGCCAGGGTTTAGGCACCAAGTCTGCATGATCGCCAGAGTTTAGGCACTAAGTCTGCATAGTCGCCAGGGTTTAGGCACCAAATCTGCATGATCGCCAGGGTTTAGGCACCAAGTCTGCATGATCGCCAGGGTTTAGGCACTAAGTCTGCATAGTCGCCAGGGTTTAGAGTACACCGGTGAACACATCGTTCACAACACCTACAGGTTGCGAGCCTGCTAGTGTTCCACTGGACTGTCTAGAATAGTTTGTGGTTGTCATCCATACTCTGCTGAATGACGGGGCCAACACTTGGGTAAAAGGCTTCTCTCATTGTTCACTTCTCACCCTTATCTCATGGTCTATACCACCTCTCATCTCATTATCCAACTCATATTTCATCTACCCATGTTTTACCCAACATATTTTGTAGATATAAAATACATATACAGTTTAAATGAGTTAAAACATGTATAAAATCATTCATCCAACATAGATAGCAAGTATACAGATATTATGCACACATAGCACGTAGTTTATATAAAATACTTCATATCTATGTGTAAGATGAAAGTAACTATGCACTCACCTGGTAAGGTGGTGACTCGGTACTCGGATAACACTTCGTTATCTCAAAACAATTTTCCCTTGACAAAACCTAGTATCAATACCACTAGAGTTTAGTCCGACGTTAACCACGACTAATTAATAGTCTAGCTATTATTACTATTATATAAGCGTTTAAATAATATTTTCCAACCACAATGTACAGATAGGGGCCAGACATAAAACACCGGAGGGCAGGACCATTTTGGCATATAGCACTTCTGAAATCCAACAACCCTATGCGGCCCTTTAAACCAGATTCCCCGTACCGCGAGTGGTCAAAAAAAGATATTATAACGACACTTATATAACTCATAATAATAGCCCAAATATTTATTATAAGGTCCTAATAACATTACTATATTTAAACATAAGCTATACTTAAGGTAGGGTAAGAATATCTCACTTACCAGGGGTTTGGCTAGGAGCCGGGCTCTGCAGGGGTAGAACTTCCGAGCCGAAAGCTCTTCTTCTCGGAGCCTTCCGGCGCTCCGGGACTCGCCTCTAACACCTAGGAGGTGCTAGGGAAGGGGGAAGAGGGTTTGGGGGTAATGAGAGAGAAAGAGTATGAAAGGTGTGAGTTTTGGGGGTGATTTATGCCTCTATTTATAGGCTGTCTGGGCTGATTCACGTCGTGAGAAAGGGTGCTCACGTCGTGAGCCTTGCGTAGGCTCCAAGGCGAAGTCTGGTGCTGACACGTGGCGTCGGACGCATGTAAAACAACCAATCTTTAAAAATACATAACTTTCGCATACGAACTCCCTTTTTGACGTTCTTTATATCCACGCGTAGGTAAAGACAAGATCTACAACTTTCCTTTTGACTCCATCGGCTAATTCTCGTCCGATTTTAAATTTAATAGTATGAGAATATTACATTGTTAAATGTCCGCGTAAAATTCGTAACTTCTTCATATAGTCTCCGTTTTCGTCTGTATTTTTATCGTTGAGTTCCTATTAATGAGATCTTCAACTCTCATTTAGGTCACGTAAGCCAAAAGCCGCTCGAACTAAAATTCGAGTTTCGGGTCGTGCACTGCTAAGCCAAATCTTAGAAAATTCATAACTTGCTCATACGAAGTCAGATTTGGGCGTTCTTTTCATTCACGCTGTCGGTTTAACGTATTCTACGACTTTCGTTTAGATCTCTAAGGCTAAAAGTCGCTCTATCGTAAATTCACTATTTACGTCTCCCGGTGTCGTGCTGGTTCTGTCGCGAAACTTCGACAGGTCATAACTCCTTCGTTATAACTCGGATTTCGGCGTTCTTTATATGTACGAAACCCTTGTAACACATACTATAACTTGGTTAAGATTATTCCTTCTAAATAATCTTCTATCAAAAAGTCGTTTTCGACAGTTATTGACTCTAAATTGACTAGCCCGGATCTACGGGCTTTACAATTATCTCCCCCTTAGGATGATTACGTCCCGGAATCATCAACGAAACAGGGCTGTATAATGACTCCATATGTTATCTCTTCATCCTAGGTAATAATTGTAACTTCTATGTTCCTTCGAATGCGTATCTAACTCTTTGACTTCTTGACTGCAGGCGGCGCTCGATCTCGCTCCCGCTCTCTGTCTCATGTTAGACCTTTAATCATGACCTTTGATTCACACTCCCGATCCTTATTGGAGACTCCTTCTTCTTCTTAACAAACTTAAGATAAGTTATTCGATTTCCATAATAGACCGATGGGTCACGTTCTAATGACCTCTCAACGTATGTTGCCATGCTTAGACTCTGGTCTCTTAGGTGCTGTTTGTTTTTTCTGAGACAAAATGTCTGCAGTCTACGGACCACATCTGTAGACCTCTGCAGTAGAAGAGGTGGACCAAACGTCTGCAGTCTGAAAAAAGAAGACTGTTTGTTTTTTTAACATCTGCGGGCTACTAAAATAAACTGAAATCTAAATAAACTGATTTTTTTAAACTTCAAAGTGATTTTTTAAATATTTTTATGACTTTGTTATAAATAATTAACGAATCTAGATCAATTTTTATGTATTATTGTATAAAAAATAAAAATAAAAATGGTATGAATTCACGTATATATTTGATAAAAACCAACAACTTTGGTTGCAAAGTTATAACTAAACATTATAATTAGTGATCAAATAATTTGATACATAAATTGATAGAAATAAACTTCGATTTTTTCAATTAAATCCATTAAAAACGTACCTTAAATATTTTCTCGAGAAATTGACGATACTGTATTAAATAATGTTTTACAAAATTTGGCAAAAAAATATAAGAATATATTATGATTTTTTTTCATATTTATGTAAACAACTTCAACGACTATTATTGTAATAAATCTTTATTTATAAATTTGTCAAAAATATCATGTTTGTATCGTCGAACGTTTTTTTTAAGTTTTGTAATTTTTTTTCAAATTGTTTATCATTAATAAAGTTGGGAAAAATATAAATTAAAAAAAACTTAAAAAAAATAAAGATATATATGTTTTTTTAGGCTAGAAGATGTCTGAAGATGTTACAAGACTCTGGTCCACATCTGCGCCAAGAAGAGGGCGCACATACATTTTTAGGTCTGCAGTCTTCAAAAAAACAAACAGTCTGCGAAGGCTAATGTCTGCACGGGGTCTGCGCGGCGCAGACAGAAGAGGCCACGCAGATCTGCGGACAAAAAACAAACACTACCTTAGAGTCAAATTCCGGAATGGAATATACTTTCTTCGTGTTCTAATGTGATATAATCATATTTCAACATATAGCATTTCTAGCTACCAACTTCTTTAACTATGAGCGCGATACTGCTTCGATTATCTTTTACTTCAATCTTCTTGGCTTAAGTTAGATGCTACATCGAACTTGGTTCTCTGAACCACGTAACATACTCATCGTAGCCGGACTCAATTTGATATGACCACTAGGGTTGAAATAACAATCATTTTCTTAGTCATTACCGAAACGATGGTAACGACATACATGAACAAAACAGAATCAATTACTAGCTTCTTGGTAACCTTGTGACTTTCCCTGATCCAAGTGTGAGTCCTGTGCTTCCGGTAGTATAGGCCTCTACTACCATTCACACCTACTCATACTCGTCCCAAGTATTGTCTCGCAGTTTTCCAAGTCCCCATACAAGAAAATCACATAACAACTTAACACATCAGATTGAAAAACGAAGGTTTTATATTATTCCTTGAAACGATTACATAGGTGTTCAAGTTCACCCTAGACTATGCCTCTAATAGGCTACATCATACGATACTATGGCTACTGCGTAACTCGATCTTCGGATATGAAGTCCTCATCCTTGATTCCTCGCGTTGTTATCTGCTTTGTCGAGGATCATGTGAAATGCCCTTGGCTTTGGCGGTGCATTTGGCCTTGCTGCTTCGTTTTTATTTGGGCAATCTCTAGAAATATGCCCTTCTTTGTTACATCCGAAACATACCTTCTTGTTGAATGTGCACTCGTTGGTGTAATGGCCAGACTTTCCACACTTGAAACATATCACATCTTCGCCACATTTTCCTAAGTGTTTCTTCTCGCACTTATCACACCATCTTGCTTCGCCTCTTCTTCCTCCTCCAAACTTCGAGATTATTTACTCTCCTTGTTGGGCCTTGAAGATCCTTCAAACTTCCTCTTTTCTCGTGCCTTATCTTTTTCTAGACCCTTTTCTCTTATCTGGGTCTCTATATTCTTAGCTGCTCTAACGACTCTTTTCAAAGTAGTTGCCATTTTGACCGTTGGGCCAAAGTCTGCGGGCAGTCCGTTAGCGAACCTATCTATCTTGGAGAGTTCAGTAGGCACCAAGTAGGGAAATAGTTTCATCCTCTCAGTGAATGCAGTGGCATACTCATCAACACTCATCTTCCCTTTCTTCAAGTTCTGAAACTCGTTGTTTAGGTCTATCAAATCTATCTCTGAGCAGTACTGCATTTTTAACTATTCCGTGAATGCTTCCCAAGACATTCGTATGGCTTCTCCTCGTGGCATTGTATCTGCCAGCAACTTCCACCAACTTAACACTTTGGTCTTTAGTTGTATGACTGCAAAGACGGTCTTTTGCTTATCGCTGTAGTCGCAAGTCTCAAATACCATCTCCATCTCGGAGATCCAGTCCATAATCTCCACTGGTTTTGGGCTTCCAGAGAGACTCGACGGTTTTGCACCCAAGAAATTCTGATACATTGGCCCATCCTTGTCATTTCCCTTATCCGGGCCATTCCTCCTTGCCCCTTGGGTTCCAACTTGACTCACAGTGCGACTATAATTTCCTTCCTCCGATTGTTCAGCGATCAACTCAGGTTGCACAATGGGCACCGTAGGTTTATCCCTATTTTCGTGCAACATCTGCCTCCTCTCTTCTCTTTGCTCAGTCAGCATAGCCCGAATCATGGCTTGTACTCCAGCCATTGTGATTGGCTCAGGAGTGCCTACTATAACAGGTAGTTGCTCAATCACTGGTGGTTGAGGCGGTTGATTTCTATTTCCATTCGCGTTTCCACTTCAGGTTCTTGCCATTTCGTTCTATACACCAAATTAGATGTTCGGTGCGAAACGACGAGAATTAAGATAGGAAAGATTTTATTTACGATCGACGTGTAAATCTCCCTACTCCGAAAAGTTACATGCCAGTTCTAATACCGTAATTAAACGTTTAGAAGTCTGAACACATAAAGTTTCCAGATCCAGTCGGCAACAGACCATAGATCCGACCATATAATGCATATCATAAATCATTTCGCACATAGAAGCATGTTAGGCATTTTCCTAAATAAGCTAGTGCTTGTGTCTATTCAGGTGTACTTCCTAAAATATATTAGACACACTCCTCATGATTAAGTCTAGAAATAAATCCTTATTCCTAGTTCGCTTAAACTAATGCTCTGATACCAACTGTGACATCCTCATTTTCACAGCCAGAAAAGACCGATTTTTTTGTTTATGCTTAATAAAAATCAGAGTACTTCTTTTAATAAAAATGTTGCGGAATTTGTTCTCAGAAAAACATGATAAATACGTTATCAAATCATTTCCGAAGAAATGTATTTTTATTTATTTTTAAAACATTAGGATGTCATCGTCAATACAGAAACATAAGCATAAACAGAACTTACATTCATTTACACTAGTGATCTACATCTCTTTTAAATCTCTCAGTGTAAAGTAGCTTCATATCGACACCTGTGATACAAATAAGCTTGAGTGGGTCAGGTTGGAAAACCTGGTGAGTACATAGGGTTTTCAACCCACAATAATATAATTATTATATTCAAACAATTAACCAATCAACCCAATTACCCATCCCCATTATCTTCTTTATTCTATCCTAAGAATCAGCTATTCCTCGTTCATTTATTCCTAAGGATTATCCTAAGGAATCGGCACGAAGTTCATCATTGCCATGGTTTACTCAACATGCACTACGTCTCATAGTCGCTAGGGTTTTAGGCACCAAGTATGCATGATCGCCAGGGTTTAGGCACTAAGTCTACATAGTCGCCAGGGTTTAGGCACCAAGTCTGCATGATCGTCAGGGTTTAGGCACTAAGTCTGCATGATCGCCAGGGTTTAGGCACTAAGTCTGCATAGTCGCCAGGGTTTAGAGTACACCGGTGAACACATCGTTCACAACACCTACAGGTTGCGAGCCTGCTAGTGTTCCACTGGACTGTCTAGAATAGTTCGTGGTTGTCATCCATACTCTGCTGAATGACGGGGCCAATACTTGGGGTAAAAGGCTTCTCAAGTCTGCATGATCGCCAGGGTTTAGGCACTAAGTCTGCATGATCGCTAGGGTTTAGGCACTAAGTCTGCATAGTCGCCAGGGTTTAGAGTACACCGGTGAACACATCGTTCACAACACCTACAGGTTGCGAGCCTGCTAGTGTTCCATTGGACTGTCTAGAATAGTTCGTGGTTGTCATCCATACTCTGCTGAATGACGGGGCCAACACTTGGGTAAAAGGCTTCTCTCATTGTTCACCTCTCACCCTTATCTCATGGTCTATACCACCTCTCATCTCATTATCCAACTCATATTTCATCTACCCATGTTTTACCCAACATATTTTGTAGATATAAAATACATATACCGTTTAAATCAGTTAAAACATGTATAAAATCATTCATCCAACATAGATAGCAAGTATACAGATATTATGCACACATAACACATAGTTTATATAAAATACTTCATATCTATGTGTAAGATGAAAGTAACTATGCACTCACCTGGTAAGGTGGTGACTCGGTACTCGGATAACACTTCGTTATCTCAAAATAATTTTCCCTTGACAAAACCTAGTATCAATACCACTAGAGTTTAGTCCGACGTTAACCGCGACTAATTAATAGTCTAGCTATTATTACTATTATATAAGCGTTTAAATAATATTTTCCAACCACTATGTACAGACAGGGGCCAGACATAAAACACCGGAGGGCAGGACCATTTTGGCATATAGCACTTCTGAAATCCAACAACCCTATGCGGCCCTTTAAACCAGATTCCCCGTACCGCGAGTGGTCAAAAAAAGATATTATAACGACACTTATATAACTCATAATAATAGCCCAAATATTTATTATAAGGTCCTAATAACATTACTATATTTAAACATAAGCTATACTTAAGGTAGGGTAAGAATATCTCACTTACCAGGGGTTTGGCTAGGAGCACAAAAGTGCCACGTCACATTGCCAAAATAATCTTCGTCTTCAACATATCACAAATCCAAACTCGTGAAACCATAAGATCTGAACCGGATGCGAACACAAAATCATCCTGTGGTAGAGTCCGAATAATAAATAATCTAAATCGGAAAACATCGAGTAATGCCAAAAATTTGATCCGTAAAGACCAAAAAGAAGTGTCACATCGCATCACTAAATAAATAATCGTCTTCAGAAGTCTTCAAAATCCAAACTCAAACAATCATAATAACCAAATCCGGATGATATTCTCTCCCTATTTTTGATAACCAATGACCGGATATCAAAAATCAACAAATCATCGGATGGAGAGTGTCGGATACCAAGAGCTAATAGAGAAGCTCTCCCTAGATGTATGAAGGGTCTCGATAAGAAACAAGACAGAGTAAAAGAGATACTCTTGCGGTCATGAGGAGGCGGGTGACATAGTTGCTGAAGCTGTGCTGCGAATAATCTGTTGTGCCAAAAATATATCCAAATATCCAAACTGCGGTGCCGGAACACTTGAAGTGGTCTTCAATAGAGAATAAAGTCCACATGCTCAAGATACATGATTCGTCAACCAAAAATCAAGAGCGACAAGTCATAAAATCTCGTAAAGTGAAGAATGCGAAACAACTTTGTTGATCAATCGCCGTTGCGGTGCAAGCATCACAAAAAATAATATGAAGTCCGACTAAGGTAGGAGTATTCTTCCAATAATAATAACCGGCATGAAATGAACCAATGTGACAATCCAAGGGTGCGGTTGTGGCAAAAATTGGTGTTAAATAAAATCATTGGTGTAAAAAAAAATAATTGGT
Organism: Lactuca virosa; assembly: GCF_052849685.1. NCBI lineage: Eukaryota > Viridiplantae > Streptophyta > Magnoliopsida > Asterales > Asteraceae > Lactuca > Lactuca virosa. The sequence continues at coordinate 3,520,114 of NC_136434.1, forward strand.
TTTAATAAAAAAAAAATTGCTAAATAAAAATAATTGGCTAAAAATAAAAAAATTGGTGTTAAAAAAAAATAATTGGCTAAATAAAAAAAATTGGTGTTAAAAAAAAATAATTGGCTAAATAAAAAAAAATTGGTGTAAAAAAAAATTTAATTAAAAAAAAATAATGCAGAAAAAAATCTGAATAATAAAAAAATAATTCTAGAAAAAAAAGGGGTTTAAAAAAAAAGGAAAGGAAAAAAAAGGGGGGGGGAGGGGAGGAAAAAAGGAGGAAAGGAGGGGGGAGGAGGTGGAAGGAGGGAAGGAAGGAAGAAGGAAAGGGGAGGAAGGAGGAATAAGGAGGAGGGGCTGAAGGAGGGTGGATGCGGGTCTAGTAGCTTGCGGATGAGAGGAGGTGGTTTGGGTGGGAGGTGATTGCGGTAGGAGGTGACTGCGGATCAGAGGGGAAGGTGGGGTTCTTGGGTGCGGATGGAAGGGTTTGGGTGGTTGCGGATGAGAGAGGGTGGATAGGGTGGGAGGTGGTTGCGGTCGAAGAAGGGTTGGGTGGATGGTAAGCTAGGTGCGGATGGGGCTGGCTGTAGTAGGCGATGCGGTGCAAGGGAGGTAAGCTAGCCGCGGTTCGAGACTGCAGTGGAGCGCCTGCGGTCCGAACCAAGATAGAAGACTGCGGTGCAAGAACTGGAGGGAATGCCTGCGGACCGAGGCTGCGGTCCGAGACTGCGGTCGGTCAGGCTTGCGGTAGGGAGTCCGGACTTCGGTCTGAAGGCAAGAGGGAGGCTGCGGTCCTCGGATTTAGACTAAGAGGACTGCGGTACTTAGGCCTGAGAGGGGCTGCGGTACCAAGGCTAAGAAGGGCTGCAGGTAGGCTTCTAAGGGGACTCCAGTAGGCAGTTTTTGGCTGCGGTTCTGGGGTCCGGAAAGGGCTGAACAGGTGACAAAAAATGCTATTTTTTCATGAAAAATGGTACCGCAAAGGCCATTTATTCATATTTTAATAAGGGAATATTTTTATAAAGCATTTTAAGTCAAAGGTGGGTCTTGGGAAGGCAAAAAAGGAAGAGTGTGCAGGGGGTTTTAGGGACAAAAGGTGATGGGAAAGGACAATGTCACATGGTTTTTGTCTTTTTGAGGGAGTAAATAGTGGAGTACTCTTTACCCAAAAGAGTAACAAGGACAATATGCTTTATGTAAACAATACATTACGTCCAAACAATTCAAATTGAAGATCTACAACAACTAAAAATATGAGAATCAAGAGTTTCATACCTCACAATGATAAAGTTGCTAGAAGATAAAATCTCCAAAAAAAAAATGATTTTCTCCACTTTCTTCAAGAATAAAATAAGCCCATAATTTTTGTGTCTTCTCATCCAAGAAAAAGAAACTCCTGGAGCAAATCTTCAACTTTTAAGAGACCACAAAATTAATTTATCTTCCCATTTTTCTTCATTTCTTCAACAGCAAAATAATAAACTTGTAAGAACATCTTTTTCCAGCAATAATAGAACGACCAGCAGCAACAACAATTTATTTTATTAAGATAGAATCACCTGGAAGATAGAAATAAGAAAGAACATCATAAAAAAAATTCCGGTTTACAACCCGAATTTTTTTTTCTTGCAGAAACACGAAAAAATCACAAGATAATCACCGAACGGGAGTCGTTCCCTTGAAATAATCGTGAGATCTTCAAGGTACGGCTCTGATACCAATTGTTGAGACCCATTTTTATAACGAACGGTGAGTGCGGAAGAAGGATATCTTGAGATTAATTGTGTTTTTGTAAGTATGAACACGAAGAACATATTATGAGTTCGTTGAAGAAGACTAAGAACAAGAGAGAATAATCATAATATTGCATGAAGAACATGGTAGGAGAGAAACTCTCCCTGGGTGGGAGAACCCACCAACTTCTCTCTCTCTAGAGATTACATTGTGAGAAGTGTATTCTCTAATCTAAGAAAAGAAATGAGCTAGCTAAAAAGGAATAAATGACCAACTCTCCCTTTATATAGGAGGGAGAGTATTTACACCATAAATACAATAAAGGGAAAATACAACCTAATAAACACTCATTATTTGTGGAGCATTTCCATGCACCAACATTCTCTCCCTAAATGCTTACAAATGATGAGAGATCCAATAAGTGATACAAGGCTATAATACAGTAATCCGACTAGCAAGTGTGGTAATAAAATGAAACCAAGTGCTGAAATGTCTCTGAAACTCTGAAGTGTCTGTGCAGTCTGAAACTGGTCATGAATCTCTGAAATGAAGGTCTTCGGCTTCAAAGCACAACCAATGAAGCAGAAAAAATAAGATCCAAATCTTCAAACCAGTCATAATCATCCGAAGAAGGAGGTCACCATGAGCAAGTAGAAGATCCAATAAAAGAAACACTTCGTCTTAAAAAATCTAAAATACATCTCGAGTTCTCGAATCATAATATACCGAAATTCTTCAAAGAATAACCTGCTAAAAATGTGAAGCATCCATAAAATGAAGTCCGGATAAAAATAATGTGAGTCCAAAAACATGGTCCAGCAATGTCGAAAATTTGATCCAAGGACCAAAAATAAGTGCCACGTCACATTGCCAAAATAATATTCGTCTTCAACATATCACAAATCCAAACTCGTCAAACCATAAGATCTGAACCGGATGCGAACACAAAATCATCATGTGGTAGAGTCCGAATAATAAATAATCTGAATCGGAAAACATCGAGTAATGCCAAAAATTTGATCCGTAAAGACCAAAAAGAAGTGTCACATCGCATCACTAAATAAATAATCGTCTTCAGAAGTCTTCAAAATCCAAACTCAAACAATCATAATAACCAAATCCGGATGATATTCTCTCCCTATTTTTGATAACCAATGACCGGATATCAAAAATCAACAAATCATCGGATGGAGAGTGTCGGATACCAAGAGCTAATAGAGAAGCTCTCCCTAGATGTATGAAGGGTCTCGATAAGAAACAAGACAGAGTCAAAGAGATACTCTTGCGGTCATGAGGAGGCGGGTGACATAGTTGTTGAAGCTGTGCTGAGAATAATCTGTTGTGCCAAAAATATATCCAAATATCCAAACTGCCGTGCCGGAACACTTGCGTAGGCTCCAAGGCGAAGTCTGGTGCTGACACGTGGCGCCGGACGCAAGTAAAACAACCAATCTTTAAAAATCCATAACTTTCGCATACGAACTCCCTTTTTGACGTTCTTTATATTCACGCGTAGGTAAAGACAAGATCTACAACTTTCCTTTTGACTCCATTGGCTAATTCTTGACCGATTTTAAATTTAATAGTATGAGAATATTACACTGTTAAATGTCCGCGTAAAATTCGTAACTTTTTCATACAAACTTCGTTTTCGTCTGTCTTTTTATCGTTGAGTTCCTATTAATGAGATCTTCAACTCTCATTTAGGTTGCGTAAGCCAAAAACCGCTCGAACTAAAATTCGAGTTTCGGGCCGTGCACTGCTAAGCCAAATCTTAGAAAATTCATAACTTCCTCATATGAAGTCAGATTTGGGCGTTCTTTTCATGCACGCTCTTGGTTTAACGTATTCTACGACTTTCATTTAGATCGCTAAGGCTAAAAGTTGATCGATCATAAATTCACTATTTACATCTCCCGGTGTCGTGCCGATTCTGTCGCGAAACTTCGACAGGTCATAACTCTTTTGTTATAACTCAGATTTCGGTGTTCTTTATATGTACGGAATCCTTGTAACATATACTACAACTTGGTTAAGATTAATCCTTCTAAATAATCTTCTATCAAAAAGTCGTTTTCGACACTTATTGTCTTTAAATTGACTAGCCCGGATCTACGGGCGTTACAATTGAATTTTCACATGAACATCTCTTTTATTATTCAACTTGATTGTCTGTGCTCCATTCATAAAAATGCTTTGTGCATTGTCATACTTTCTTAATTTCTTATTGATATATGATGTGAATGTCTAAGAGAATAACTCTTAGTTTGCCTCAATTTATCAATTATGTATGCTTCATGATACTGATATGGGCCTAAATTTCGATATCGTCCAAGCTTTAAGATATATATTCATGTATGTTTTCCCCTTGATCCTTCCTGAGCAGGATCAAACTGAGGTATTACCATGTTGTGCTTTTGTGATGTTGCTACTATTAGGTGTTAGATATTTAAAGGGTTAAATGCAAGTTGGAAATTTTCCATTTTATACCACCTAGGTGGTGAAAGAACTTGAAGTAGTTTTATAAGGATTTTTTTTATATTAGCCTTTAAAGGAATTGATGGAGGTTAAGGTATGAGCCAAGTCTCTTTGTAAAAACCTGTGACATGTGGCGTGCCATGATAGGTGTCATCATCATAATTCTGAATTTTATCGGTGTCTCTTAGGTTTCAACAACTATAAATACAACTAGTTTGGATCACTATACCACACTCCAAAACACGAGATCTCTTATGCTATCTCTTCTCTCTTTGCGAATTTAGTAAGCATATTATTGTAGATTCTTCGTTCTTCCACGTTTCCGAGTAATTCACTTTGCATTTATGGGTACTTCCATAGTTCTTGGACATAATGATAGTCATCATTAAGTCTTAGGTTTTGCACGAAAGTTTACAACCATTGATCAACATATAAACCTCTAAGACCAGTGTCATTTCATTTAGTTTCCGATTGTAAAAATCTACGATCTTTATGTTACTTTTACTTTTAATGTCTCGTCTTTAAATTTGTTTGACAACGAGATAGTATCATTCTACATTTCTTATAACCAGATCTGATCGCATATGATCAACTTGATTTCTGTATGAAACTAGGAAATTTAATAATAATAATAATATGATTTATTATTTGTCACAATCGACATATAATTTTCAATATTATTTGTCAGATTGTTTGCTTTAATTATTATTGACAATTTGATATTAGTGCACAATACTAATTGTCAAACTGTTTGTTTGTCAAATCTAAAATATAATATTAGGACTTTCGGTTTGTATCAGTCGTATACTATTGACAACCATACCGTTTCTTTATGAACCTACTCCATTTCGAATGAGAATACTTATGATCAGCCTAACTTGGGAAATTGAGTAATCTAACCCATATAAATTTCATTTTTGATAAAAACAACCAATTTTATATGTTATTGTAAAACTGACCACTTAGTCTGAAACAATGCATTATGGAGTTACCTCGGGGATACCATAGTAGCATTCTAGAGAGTATTTTTTTTGTGTATTTATTTTTTTATGTGTTAATTTTTTTTTAAAATTGAGAATTTTACATTTTTTGCATTCCAGAGATTTTTGTTATGTATTTTTTTGTTTTTAATGAACAATTCTATGTTTTCAAAAGATAAGTGTATGTATTGCAAAAAATAAAAAGCAAAAGTAATAATTATAAAACTTAAATATATTTTAAATAATACTACAATGTTCAAATGGAGCCCTACTTTTTCTTCGTACCCCATAAAAATTCTACGATTCGCTTGCAAAATGACATGATCTAGGTTTTAGTTGAACCATCGATCTTTATAGATTTCCTAATGAGCAACATCTCTAGGAACCAACCTAAGAACACTCCATAATCCCCTATACTGCCAGATTATTATGGTACGTTTACACCCTTTACAAGGGTGATTTTGAAACTCTCAAAAGGGGATTACATCAGTGGGTTAGGTACCCCAATAGTTGATACCACTAAGAAATTGCAGATACGTGCTCGCATAGCTATAAGCCAAAATTCATCTTTTGAAAAATAGCTACCCCTTGCTGACCATCTTATATAGTCATTGTGAATGTCTTGAAATCCAAAACTCCCAAAAACCAGTGGGCTTGCGGTATATTGATATGGATGTAAAGCTGCATAAAAGGTTGGAATTGAGTTATCATTAGATAACATTTTCTTATAAGTGATTGTTACTCAGGTAATGACCATGAAATTAAAGTATATCGTATCACACTCAGACCAAGCCGGGTAAACAGATCCATTAGGCATGTTACGCCAGTGCTTTACATCCGTGTTGAAATATGTCGGTACAAATGTCCACCGAGCATCATTCGGTATTTTGTCTATCATCAACGTAATCCATATCATGTTGTTTTGTCGATAAACACATGTATATAATAAAGTAAGTAACCTAAGTGAGAGTTTAGTGTGTAACGATCACATGTGTATATAAATTACATCATATTCCAACCAACTCAAGTCATAATCCCCATATAAGCACATCCAAAACTCCATCGTCGTTACATAAGTGGGAAAAGGATGGCGGAACTCTAGCAAAGCATCCTGTTGTTCATATAGGTTGTGAATTCTAGGGTCTATACAACTATCCAATGGTGTTGGGAGTTTGTGTGACATACCCTTTTTCACGTCCAATTTAAAACTTTTTCTTATGATTATTTAAATTCAGAGTATTCATTAATTTGCGGAATGTGTTCCCAAAATATGATAATAATATTATCAAAACATTTCCGAAGAAATATATTTCATTTATATTTAAAACAATGGGATGTCATTGTCAATATAGATACATAGGCATAAACAAGTCTTAATAGTCCTTACAACATCTTATTATACTAATGGTCTACAAATTCCTCAAAACACTCATCATCTATGTGCCTTCATACCGTTACCTGTGATACAAAAAACTGAGTGGGTCAGGCTTGGGGGTCTGGTGAGCACATAGGGTTTTCAACCTACAATAATCAAGTTCTTTAATTATATATTTACATCAAATAATTCACCCAATTACCCATTTTCGTTATTCTCAAATACATCCTAAAATATTGATATCAAGGGACCTATCTAGAGGATCATCATCAACAAGTATAGAATACTGCTCAGGGGATTCCTTTAGTAATATGTGTCCATACGGAAACCATGGGTGGATAGATTACATCAAATGAACAAATATTTCATTAACGCCTACATGTTGCAAGCCTGCTAGTGTTTCCACTAGACTATCGAATAGTCTGTGGTCGTCGTCTATACTCTGCTAGATGACTGGTTCATCAATAGTCAAGTCCTCTCATCATCATCTCATCATTTTCGTCACCAATCACTACCCAATATGTTTTATATAAATATATGAAAATACATATATGATTAAATCAGAAAAATCATATAACTCATTTAACACATATATCAAGTAATATAGATAATAGGCACACATAGCATTTAATCATCTAGATACTTTTATATCTATGTGTAATTTGAAAGTAACTATGCACTCACTTATTAAAATGGATGACTGGAAAGCCGAGCAACGCTTTGCTTCAACAATTAGCCTTTCCTTTGATGTGACCTAGGTTCAATTGTCACCAAGTCTTAGTTTAATATTCCTCGTGACTACTAATAATCTAGATTACTCAACAATACTAATGTCTACATTAAGATCTATCAAGTAAGGAACAACCAGGTAGGATCATATTGAAGGTAAGGTATGTTTGGTATACAAAGTATACTGTTTAGAAATCTTACTTTAAACACCTCACTAAATCCAGCCTATACATCATCCCCGTAAGTAGATCAATCAATATAATGACTTGGAATCACTGATAAATCTTATTTATAGATTCATAATAATCAATATGAATAAAAATATAAGTTACACTTAAAGAAATATGAGTGTATCTTAACTTACAAATATTTTTATGAAAAAAGTTTAAAATTTGCACTGGCAGAACTCCTACCTGGTAGCTACTAATTCCGGGCACTCAGTAATCTCAGGGATTCGCTAAAATACCCTAAATACTAAACTTTTTTTGGGCTAAATGTAGAGAGATTCGAGGGAGAGAGTTGGAAAAGGGGTGGAGAAAGAATGAGCTTTAAAATGCTATTTATAGGTAGGAAAATTTACATGTGCACCGCATAGAGACCAAAGACGCGCCACGCACAACCTAGGTCACCAAGGGACCCTCTCAGAACGTGACACATGGGGATTAAGTAGTGGGGCGACGTGGCAAAGCGGGTAGGGAACTCACTAAGCTTTGACTTATAGTTGTGAATTAAATGTTTTAGGTACTTCTGAGGATCATGGTAAGCCGAAGGCATGATTATACACATCCATCATCAACTGTTATGTTTTAGATTCCGCAATGTTATGATATCCTGATTTTCATTTTGGGTTTATGTTTTAAAACAATGGGTTTATGGATCGTTGATTTATGAAAATGGATTTTATCTTATATTAAATATTGAAAATTTTATTGTAAAAATTAGAACGTTACAAGTTGGTATTAGAGCCCCGGATTGTGGAATTTGGATGAACCCTCGTTCAATTCCAAACTGAAACTAAGGATCTGAAAATTTTTACAAAATGTTTTGAAAAAGAATGAACTTAAAAGGAAACGAAGATGTGATGTGTACAGTCATTTGGATCTTAAGGAAAGTGATCTCCCAAAATATCCTTACTTGTTATATATCTGCTGATAAATGACCTATTAGAAATGCATGCTAGTTGACAGGCTAAGGATCCACTCAGGAATTATATGATATAATTGCTTGATTTTGTGATGCCTTGTAGCCTAGGAGGTTGCTTGCTTTGTACTACGGTAATTTTAGACTAATACTGCTAGTTGTTAAGTGTTTTCTTTATAAGTGGTACATGATTAGGATTATATAGCCTTAGAATGTTTGATTTAGCCTTATTTCATGTTCCTTGTTTGGTTGTGGGTTTAGGGTAGAATAATTTATTTTCCCATTTATCTAATCCGATATTATGTACGGATTGCATATACTAAGCGACCAGTGGTGTAGGTAGAAATTTCTAGCAATGCGGAAGCGTGGTCGAGGATAATCCTAGTATGAGTATCTAGGAATTCTAGTTGTCGCTATTCAGAGTGTATAAGTGTGTTAGTACACCTAGTGGTCGTCTAGTGTAGGGGTATAAACAAGATGAGCTAACTCATGAGAAACTCGAGACAGACTCGAAAAATATTCAAAATCGACTCGACTTTTATCAAGCTGAGATCCAGTTTAAGCTACTCGAGTACCTTATTGAGTTGAGCCTGAGTAGTAAAATACCCAGCTCATAAAGCTCGCGAGCTTAATCGAGTATTTATAAAATTAAATTTTTAACCTCTACGTATATTTTTTAATATTTTAAAATTACTATATAATTGTTTTTGTTAGATGTTGAAAAAGTTGTTGATGGTAGAATGATTCATGCTATATTTCAATGAAATATGTTTTTTTTTTTTTTTTGTATTGTATTTTGGATGTATGTGATAGAATGCTATAGATGGTTGATGTTATATTGAAAATAGATGGGTTATTGTGAATTTTTTGCTAATTTGGATAATGTAAGAGCAAATGAAATGTTTTTAATTTATATTCAAATTTAATGATTTTTATTTGTTTTTCTTAAATTTAGTCGAGTCGAGCCGAGCTCGATAGTATCGAGTATTTCACGAGCCGGGTCTAAGCGTCAAATTTAGGCTTGAGTCGATCTCCATGTTCGAGTGTTTTAGTTGGGTCGAGCTTCGAGATTGGAAATACTCGATTTGACTCAGCTCGTTTACACCCCTAGTCGAGTGTAGTGACTTAAGACTTTAGGATGAATTCTAAGACGAATATGAATATGTGTGAAAAGTAGTGTGGGCCCGTACTACTAGAATCACAAGATCTGTAAGAGGATCATAAAGAGTCACGAGGCTACTAAGGAACTAGTAAGCGAGTGTATAAGGTGTGAGAGCATATGATATGATTTTGACCATTATCTTGTATATTATCTGTATGGTGATGATCAGAGGATCATGTTAGTGGCCATGAGAGGTTAGGTATGAGTGACATAGAGACTTACGAATTGATTGGTGCTCAGGTGTCCATGGTGGTCAGGGAGACGATTCCAGAGTTTTTCGAGTCTATCAAGACCGAAAATAATAGCCATGTTTGATGAGAGTTATACCGCTGTTATAAATGTTGCCACCACCATAGCCACTTCCACTGTTGCTGCTATGGGATCGCCAAGTGGGAGTCGCTGCTCTATCAGAATTTTAGTAACATGAAACCCCTGAATTTGACTGTGTCAGGGACCCGATTGTTACTATGAGATGGGTCTTGGATGTGGAAGGGTGTTTTTACATGTGTGATTGTCGGGATAGCCAAAAGTTTAGGTTCACGTAGAACCTTCTTCATTTGGGAGCGAAGGATTGGTGAAACTTGGTCTCTAAGGACATTTCTGTTGGATTAATGTCTAAGTCCATAACTATAATTGGTAAGACTTGACCCGACCCGGCATGGTCCATTTGGGTTGCATGGCATCATGCATTTGGATAGACTATAATGAGAGAAATAACACTTAAGGTTGGTTAATATATTATAAGTTCTAATATATTAATAAGGTTATTTAATTAGTATTGATCAAGAATTAATTTGGAATTAATTAAGTGATCAAAAGGAGACTAATTAAATATATGGGTTGATTGTGTAAATCATTCATTCTTATATATATGGGCTTGTGATCCAAGATTCCTTATGTTGGACTAAGTCCATGGGGTGACCCATGGATACTCCATGGAGGTTAAAATCCATGGAGCATAAGGAATGGGTAAAGTTATGAGTTACATGGTGTAACCCTAATAGCCACCATATAAAAGAATCTCATGGCTCAAGAAATCGTGCACTAATGTGTGAGTGTGAGGGCTAGACGATTTCAAGGAGTGTTCAAGTTTCTCTCAAGTTATTCCAAGTGTATTTGGTGTTGTGTGAACCATTTGAGGTGTCACACTTGGGGCACTAGGCACTCAAGCTTCATGAAGACATTCTACATCAAAGAGGTATGTATTCTATCTTGTTATATTTATTATTTTGTATGCTAGATTAGGATAATACCTTGGATGTTCATAATTGTATGTATAATAGAGAAAACATAGATCCAAGGTATTTAGGGTTGCATGTACACTTAGGAGTGTTAGAATGCTCATAACCCAACAGTGGTATCAGAGCCTAGGCTTGTTTTCTTGTTATACTTGCAAAAGTAGCTGAAAAATCGAGTTGGATGCATATATTCGATTGTTTTGGCTGGAATTGGACTAGGAACATTACCCTAAGATGTTTTTGGACTTATAATCTTGTTTTTGATGTGGTAATGTTCATGCTAATCCAATTTCTAAGATAATTGTCATAATTTCAAGATTTGTATTAGTTTGTATGTTCATGCTAATTTCTTGAAGATTGATGATTTGAATTATGTTGTTCTTATGAGGTTCTTAGATTAATAGAAAAGTTGTGTGAAATAGTTGTTTTCAATCCATTTTAATCTAAGAGTTGATTCCAAAGTGTGTTTTTGTAACTTGTCCTCAAGTTATATGAAAAGTCACATTTAAGAATCATAAAACTCATAAAAGTTGGCAAAGGTTACAAAATGAAGAGTCTAGTTCTAATTAAATGGTTTTATGACTCCATAACTTGTCCTCAAGTTATGGAGGTTCAAGAGTCTCTTCATTAAATTAAAAAAAAAGTGTAACCTTAATTAGTTCCATAAGTTACAATAAAAAAAGTTATTTTTTTTATTAATTAGTTTAAAGTCTTCCATAACTTGTCCTCAAGTTATGGAACTTGAAGAGTTTTTTTTTTTTAATTAAAACTACTTTAAACTCATAAGTTATGGAATTAATTAGTTTTGAATAGTTTCAAAACTTGCCCTCAAGTTTTGGAATTTGAAAAGTTTTCACTTATGAATACTTTAATTCCAAGTTAGCCCTTAGAATTTTAAAAGTTAAAATTCAACCCTTATACTTTATAATATTATAAGTTAATAATATTTATATATATATGTATAAGAGTAAAGTCAGTCTTACCGTTAGTAGGCCTCATTCACGAAGTCCACTCTCACCCACCGCTTCCTTGACTGGTGGAGGGTCGTTAGCCGAACGGGTAGGACAAGGACTATAATTCTCCTTTCATTAAAAGTATTAATGATAAATACTAAGTAACTAAACTCTTATTAATACCCAATCTTAGTTACTTAGGAAAATGTGAATTTGGTGCTAACCCATGAAATTACACTTTGCACTTTGCTTAAGTCGTTAGTGGAGCGTGTGTGGTTAACCGGCACACTAACCTGGACTTAACAAGGTAGGCAAAGGGTAACTTAATATTTATCATAGTATCGGTGGAGCGTGTGTGGTTAACCGGCACACTGATTAAGGGGTAAATATTAAGGGTACCAAGTATATTTGCATGGTTATTCACACCTTGTTTTGTGATCCTCGGCATCCCAGTCACAAAACCTGAAGGGCACACTCGAGATTGAAACATGCCTTTGAACAGTTCAATGAATCTCAAAGATCTAGGACTTTCAAATCCAATTAAAACCTAATAAATTATTTCGTTTTTCATGGTGGAAATTGGTGAATCGTCATTCACCTACCTTCAATATTTTATAGCTTGGATTACGGCATCCCTCTTCTAAGTTATAAAATAGTTTGTTGGGTCCTAGCCTTAATATTTCATATTGGGTGTCATATTAAGGACTTTAAATCAACTATCTTGAATATCTCCCAAAAAGATGTCTGGTCTAGACATTTATGATCTTCCCAAATCTCTTGAAACAAGTTTTCCTAAATGAAGATGATGTCCCATGGATATCATACTTCTTTCACCTCCTCCAATTATTCTCCCTAACCCACAAGTTCCTAAAAAGTTTAAGGTCACTCAAGCCCTATTGGCAAGGCAAGGTCTAGGTGTGATCACATCTTGGAGATGTAGTCACATATTGACAAGCCGGGAGAGTTGGGTGTCAAAGTCTTGAGAAAGTTGGTGGCTCAACTACTTTCTAAGTCACATAGTGAGTTCGTTTGGGAATCCTATGAAACAGACTAAGACAAGACCCTTAATGATCTTATCTATTTGCTAAGATCAACTTCCTAAAACGCTATGGACATTGACAATGATGACATTGGATATCCAGTAAAGCTCTCTCTTCCCAATGGAAAGGGATCGGCCATAGTCAACTCGGTTGACCCAATGGTAAAGAGAGAGGCAAAGTCTGAGATAGTCCCATTATCAAGGGTCCATAGGTAACTATTGCCAAAGGAAGGGGCATTGGTTACGAAGCTGCCAAATTTACCTAAGGATGTTAAAGTCAATAAGTTTGGCTCTACTTCAGGTAAAGTCCATTGTCTAACTCTATTAAGTACATGCTGATTCTGATCGCGAAGATGGATTTCAATCGCATGGTTCGGTGATCAAAATTTTGGGCTATTACTTAAGAGTTATGATATTTATATTGCTTAGGAATAGATAACAACAAGGTTTTCATATGGATTGTAAGGATAAGTTTTTCCGCAAAGTTTTAAAATAAAAGAAAAAGGTTTTGATTTTATTTATTTTAAGTATCCTTACAATGGCATTTGTGAAAAGTTGTTGCTTATAAGATTCCATTGATAGCAATATTGGAAAAATGGATTTGATTCTTTCGGTTGTGGTAGTGTCTAATATTACCAAATAAGGAAAGATTCTCATCACCCAAGGTTCAATTGGACCGAAACTTGGAATCATGCAAGTTGTACAGTATGATGAATGAGAACTTTCAGCTTGGAAAATTAAGACTAATTCCTTATGTGAATAAGGAAAGGACTAAGGGATCGAGTACACATTCTTGTGCACTGGTCAAGTCCACCACAAAAGATCAAGAAGACTATTCGTCATGATTTACTTAAGTTCAGTAAATATGGTTATACTTATAAGTTTAAGTATAAGTCTGTAGCATTGGAGAAGTTTCAATGTGAGACAGAACGAATAAGAAGAATCAAAGTATGGCAGAAAGATAAAGGTTTCTCAAATCTGAAAAGAAGGGAGAGTACTTTAGTATCATGTTTATGATAATCTTAATGATTAAGATACCATATCACAATTGGTCCTCTAAAGTCATCTTAGTGCATTCTTATGACTAAGAAGAGGAGTCATGAATTGTTGAAATGGTTAAATCAAAAAGATGAGTCATACTTCGTTCCAAAACAATTCTTAGAGTCATACTCCAAGATTGTAACTTGAGTGACATATCTTAAAGAGGGTTTGTTAACACTAGTCAAATGTAAGAGTAAAAGGTTATCTACTCTTGTACATTTGAAATTGGTAAGTTGTGATATTTTGGATAAAACAGAGACCAACTTAGGCCAATTGTGTAAAGTGTTAGTCTTGATAAAGAATCCGCACTATCTCTTGAATATTTGACAAGGGAGTCTTATATGTCAAGAGGACAGTGGGAGTCTTAAAGCTCTTGAAAGTTTCAAGACTTAATCAAGAATAAAACCTAAAGTCCTTCACTAGCACACGACTTGAGGTTTATAACCTATCGTGTTGAAATTTTTGTGCCTATTCAAGTTGGCTTTGCATAGGAGTTCTGAGAGTTCTCAATTGGTTGCACAACTACTTGGAAGCAATGGCAGGCACCTGAGCTGCCAAATGGCAAGAATTTAAGATTGCACAAGTTTAATCAATATGAGTTTGGATTTGTCACTAACCTTGTCTTGTGATTATGGTTTTGACAAATTCACATGGATAGGAACACATACACTATTAAATCTAAGTGTCATAAGGTTTCTCTCCGATTCATGAAAATGATGGTGAGGAAACACTTTCACTAAGTAGATTTTAGCTAGATAGCAATTGTGATATTTGCATTCTCAAAGTCGTTAGTGGAGCGTGTGTGGTTTACCGGCACACTAACATGGACTTGTGAGAAGTGGCAAAGGTCTAAACAATTGAGACTATGATTACGGCATCCCTTTTCATAGTTCTAAAATTGTTTAGACACACATGTGAGCTATCTAAGAGAGGTGTATGATTTTGATAAAGTTTTATCAAAACAATCTAGTATCAGAAATCTGAACTTTGGTAAGAAAGTCAGCTGATTTCTGAGTACATGTCAAAGCTAGTGGGAGCATAAGTGTTATGCTAATAATCATCATGTTAGTGGGAGCATGATAATTATGACAAAGGTTGCAAGTTAGCAATGTTAATTATAGAAAACAAAAGTTTCAATTCGTGAGGTTGCAGGGGTTGAAAAAGTTGTTTTGCTATAATTAAGGGAGAGGAAATTATACTTCATTTCAATTCTAAAAGCTTAGATTGAGATTTTAATCGTATTTAATCAAGGATATATATATGAATTTCATGTTGGAATGGCTCAACATAAGGAAATTCTATATATGGGTCCATTATTTGCGTTCTAAAATTCGATTATGATTACGGCATCCCTTTTCATAATCTGAATTTTGAGAACTTGGCAAATTGAAATGGAAATATTATAGCAAAAGACTGGTTTAGTCTTTATGTGAGACATCATGAATCGTGTCCCATATGCTTCGGATATAGGATCGATTACATGTGCTATATTCATCCTTTCTAAAATTTTCCAAATGCCTGGGGCATTATGAAGGGAAAAGGTCTAGAATTGGATATGACTAAAATGATTAAGCAATTGTCGAGGACAATCTAAGGTTTACCAAAGATTGGTTGCTCAAGGACAGTTGGAAGTATAATGTTAATTCTGGAAGGACCATATTGATATAATATGTAAGGAGGCAATTCTTGTTCAGAAGTGATAGTCAAAATGGAATATGGAAATGTTTCAAAGTTAGAAATTATTCAATCTGTGTAAGATTAGGAAACTTAATGAAAGAAGGATGTTTCCAAGGAGCTGATCTCCTTTGGAATGCTCTGTAATGATTGTTGTCAAGTCTTTCTGACTTCGTGCATAATCATTAAGAGGATCAATGCATATAAGTTTAGAATCTAACAGATTTCAGTAAATGGCATGAATTTGGAATTCTTGCATTTGCAGTAAGGACTTGGGACTGTGAAAAGAGGATCATTGGAGTGATGTTCAATTGATCTATTTTACAAAGTAAAGATCATAGACAAACATAGTATGCATACTTAGTGTATGGCATGACTAGTGTTTAGAAAACATAGTGTACATGCTTGGAGCATGGGACAACTATTGTTTTTAATTCAAGTATAAAGTTGATAAAACCGAAACAATGAATAATGAGTAATCAGTATGGTGATAAATAAAAGTGTTTATTTATATTCATAGGGTTTGATACCATATTTGATTCATTTATTCTTGTGTTTCACTTTGCATGTTTTGACTTCCAGAATAACTAAGTCGCTCTTCCTGAATGATTAAGTTATTCAAACCATCCACAGTCGGTCATATGTTGGAAGTAGATATGAATCAAGACTGTCATGGGTTGGTTTGTAGAGGTCCAAATTGGTGGACAAAAGTGGTGCTACAACACTCATGAGTGCTCATAAGTTCTGAGTATTGGATTCAACCCGCGCTCATTTGAATCACTTCATGGATTTTATCACGAGTGATCATGAGACGATAATATCTTATATTCTTCAAACCTAGAGATATGAGTTGTTACTATGAGTTGGTTATACATTGATTGCACGAAAACGCATTGGTAACTCGATGTTATAAAACGTGCCTTTGTGTATGATTCAACAAGTAGTAGAGCAAGCCATATGAGTCGAAGTTTATCCATTCCTTTTACCTTCGGGATAAAAGAGATATTTGTGGGCCCCTCGATGATTTAAAGATGATACATGTGAGTGCTTGGCCAAGCCAGGACTGATTTGATTTGTTCAATCAGTCAGTCATCATGAATCGGAAATCGGGAAACAACAAATGGACAGAGAGAATGATTGATAATCCATGTCTCAGTCCATATGATATCTAGAATGGAGGAATATATGATCCCTTATCTAATGGACAAGTCATTGACAAAGGTCAGAGTTCATCGACAAGGTCAGAGTTCGACAGAAGCTTTTGAGAGCTACGATTGCTGATCGGTTCCTGAAGTCATACGCAATAATAGTTTTAGACTTATCCAAGTGGGAGACTGTTGGATTAATGTCTAAGTCCATAACTATAATTGGTAAGACTTGACCCGACCCGACATGGTCCATTTGGGTTGCATGGCATCATGCATTTGGATAGACTATAATGAGAGAAATAACACTTAAGGTTGGTTAATATATTATAAGTTCTAATATATTAATAAGGTTATTTAATTAGTATTGATCAAGAATTAATTTGGAATTAATTAAGTGATCAAAAGGAGACTAATTAAATATATGGGTTGATTGTGTAAATCATTCATTCTTATATATGTGGGCTTGTGATCCAAGATTCCTTATGTTGGACTAAGTCCATGGGGTGACCCATGGATACTCCATGGAGGTTAAAATCCATGGAGCATAAGGAATGGGTAAAGTTATGAGTTACATGGTGTAACCCTAATAGCCACCATATAAAAGAATCCCATGGCTCAAGAAATCGTGCACTAATGTGTGAGTGTGAGGGCTAGACGATTTCAAGGAGTGTTCAAGTTTCTCTCAAGTTATTCCAAGTGTATTTGGTCTTGTGTGAACCATTTGAGGTGTCACACTTGGGGCACTAGGCACTCAAGCTTCATGAAGACATTCTACATCAAAGAGGTATGTATTCTATCTTGTTATATTTATTATTTTGTATGCTAGATTAGGATAATACCTTGGATGTTCATAATTGTATGTATAATAGAGAAAACATAGATCCAAGGTATTTAGGGTTGCATGTACACTTAGGAGTGTTAGAATGCTCATAACCCAACAATTTCACCTATTGAGTGGAGTGTGATGACATGGGAACAATTTGTTATGATGTTTAGAGTTGAGTATGTGCCACTAGTGGAGAGGCAGCGGCTAGTACAGGAGTATCTATCGCTCAAGAAGATGACAAAGACGGTGACTGAGATCTCCAAGATGTTTACAAATAGGGACCAATTTTGCCCTGAGTATGAATCATCGGAGTAGGTGCGGATGCACCATTACTTGAGCATGCTCAAGACTGATATTAGGAAGTTCATGGCGAACACCTAGGGGATTAAGTAGTGGGGCGACGTGGCAAAGCGGGTAGGGAACTCACTAAGCTTTGACTTATAGTTGTGAATTAAATGTTTTAGGTACTTCTGAGGATCATGGTAAGCCGAAGGCATGATTATACACATCCATCATCAACTGTTATGTTTTAGATTCCACAATGTTATGATATCCTGATTTTCATTTTGGGTTTATGTTTTGAAACAATGGGTTTATGGATCGTTGATTAATGAAAAAGGATTTTATCTTATATTAAATATTGAAAATTTTATTGTAAAAATTAGAATGTTACAAGTTGGTATTAGAGCCCCGGTTTGTGGAATTTGGATGAACCCTCGTTCAATTCCAAACTGAAACTAAGGATCTGAAAATTTTTACAAAATGTTTTGAAAAAGAATGAACTTAAAAGGAAAAGAAGATGTGATGTGTACAGTCATCTGGATCTTAAGGAAAGTGATATCCCAAAATATCCTTACTTGTTATATATCTGCTGATAAATGAACTATTAGAAATGCATGCTAGTTGATAGGCTAAGGATCCACTTAGGAATTATATGATATAATTGCTTGATTTTGTGATGCCTTGTAGCCTAGGAGGTTGCTTGCTTTGTACTACGGTAATTTAGACTAATACTGCTAGTTGTTAAGTGTATTCTTTATAAGTGGTACATGATTAGGATTATATAGCCTTAGAATGTTTGATTTAGCCTTATTTCATGTTCCTTGTTTGGTTGTGGGTTTAGGGTAGAATAATTTATTTTCCCATTTATCTAATCCGATATTATGTACGGATTGCATATACTAAGCGACCAGTGGTGTAGGTAGAAATTTCTAGCAATGCGGAAGCATGGTCAAGGATAATCCTAGTATGAGTATCTAGGAATTCTAGTTGTCACTATTCAGAGTGTATAAGTGTGTTAGTACACCTAGTGGTCGTCTAGTGTAGGGGTATAAACAAGATGAGCTAACTCATGAGAAACTCGAGACCGACTCGAAAAATATTCAAAATCGACTCGACTTTTGTCAAGCTGAGATCCAGTTTAAGCTACTCGAGTACCTTATTGAGTTGAGCCTGAGTAGTAAAATACGCAGCTCATAAAGCTCGCGAGCTTAATCGAGTATTTATAAAATTAAAATTTTAACCTCTACGTATATTTTTTAATATTTTAAAATTACTATATAATTGTTTTTGTTAGATGTTGAAAAAGTTGTTGATGGTAGAATGATTCATGCTATATTTCAATGAAATATGTTTTTTTTTTTTTTTTTTTTTTTTTTTTTTTTTGTGTATTTTGGATGTATGTGACAGAATGATATAGATGGTTGATGTTATATTGAAAATAGATGGGTTATTGTGAATTTTTTGCTAATTTGAATAATGTAAGAGCAAATGAAATGTTTTTAATTTATATTCAAATTTAATGATTTTAATTTGTTTTTCTTAAATTTAGTCGAGTCGAGCCGAGCTCGATAGTATCGAGTATTTCACGAGCCGGGTCTAAGCGTCAAATTTAGGCTTGAGTCGATCTCCATGTTCGAGTGTTTTAGTTGGGTCGAGCTTCGAGATTGGAAATACTCGATTTGACTCAGCTCGTTTACACCCCTAGTCGAGTGTAGTGACTTAAGACTTTAGGATGAATTCTAAGACGAATATGAATATGTGTGAAAAGTAGTGTGGGCCCGTACTACTAGAATCACAAGATCTGTAAGAGGATCATAAAGAGTCACAAGGCTACTAAGGAACTAGTAAGCGAGTGTATAAGGTGTGAGAGCATATGATATGATTTTGACCATTATCTTGTATATTATCTGTATGGTGATGATCAGAGGATCATGTTAGTGGCCATGAGAGGTTAGGTATGAGTGACATAGAGACTTACGAATTGATTGGTGCTCAGGTGTCCATGGTGGTCGGGGAGACGATTCCAGAGTTTTTCGAGTCTATCAAGACCGAAAATAATAGCCATGTTTGATGAGAGTTATACCGCTGTTATAAATGTTGCCACCACCACAGCCACTTCCACTGTTGCTGCTATGGGATCGCCAAGTGGGAGTCGCTGCTCTATCAGAATTTTAGTAACATGAAACCCCTGAATTTGACTGTGTCAGGGACCCGATTGTTACTATGAGATGGGTCTTGGATGTGGAAGGGTGTTTTTACATGTGTGATTGTCGGGATAGCCAAAAGTTTAGGTTCACGTAGAACCTTCTTCATTTGGGAGCGAAGGATTGGTGGAACTTGGTCTCTAAGGACATTTCACCTATTGAGTGGAGTGTGATGACATGGGAACAGTTTGTTATGATGTTTAGAGTTGAGTATGTGCCACTAGTGGAGAGGCAGCGGCTGGTACAGGAGTATCTATCGCTCAAGAAGATGACAAAGACGGTGACCGAGATCTCCAAGATGTTTACAAATAGGGACTAATTTTGCCCTGAGTATGAATCATCGGAGCAGGTGTGGACGCACCATTACTTGAGCATGCTCAAGACTGATATTAGGAAGTTCATGGCGAACACCTAGTATCGGACCTTAACAAAGTTGCAGTTACATGCCAGGGGGAGAGTTTAGTTGGAGACGCAGAAGAAGTAGAAATGGCAGACCCTAGTTCCGACTCAACCTCCAGCTGAGCAGTTCAAGCCTCATGATTCTAGATTTGGAGGCCAAAGGGGATGTACGTGAAACAAGTGCAGAAAGGTTCACGATGGTTCTTTTTGGGCAGTGTCTAGGTGTTTCAAGTGATGTAAGGAGGGTCATCAGGTGAAGGATTGCCCATATAACTTGCGAGTTTGCTTCAATTGCAATCAGGTGGTCCATGTAAAGGCCAAGTGTCCATTGCTTGTAGCCATACTAGTGCGTGCACCGACTTCTACAATATTTTAGATCACAGACGACCGCCAGGGGAGGGCCGAGGCCCTAAAGGATAGGGACCATGCCTATCAGCTAACAATAGAGGAGGCCAAGGCAGCATCTGACATTGTTACCGGTATGTATCTATTTACCATGATGTTAAATATTATTTCTGTCTGCTTATGTTTTTGTTTATACTTAGGTACGTTCCTAGTGAACTCAATGTTTACTTAGTGCTGTTTGACTCGGGGGCGAGTCGATCGTTTGTAACATATTATTTAAGTAGAGGTTTTCATGTTGCTCTAGAAGCATTGGACTGTCCATTGGAGGTCACCATTTTCGTTGATCGTATAGTTTCAGCATTAAGTGTTTATTATGGTTGCGTGTTAGAGATTTTTAGAGTGCAGTTTTTGATTGATCTCGTTCCCATTCTGATGGGTGATGTTTGTGTTATCGCGGTATGGATTGGATGAGCTGGTTCGTGAATCTGATTTACTGCGAGCAAAAATTAGTGGTGGTTCGTACCCCAAGTGGGGGAGAGGTGACCATCTATGACGAAGGAACTAGAGTTGGTTCGACTTTATGCATTGCTGCAAGGGTCAAGAATTACTTGTAGCATGGATGTTCGGGTTACTTTTCTTATGTTGTCGATACTTGGTAAGAGAAGAAGAAGTCAGTTTCCGATGTGCCATTGGTATGCGATTTTACGGATGTTTTCCCAAAGGATTTTCCCGGTGTGCCTCCGACGAGGAAATTTGAGTTCATGATCGATATGACCCGGTTCAACCTTGATTGCCAAGGCATCATATCGCCTTGCATTGCCCGAGATGCATGAGGCGTTCTCATAGCTTCAGGAGCTGTTGGGCAAGGATTTTATACGATGAAGTAGTTCACCGTGGGGAGCACTGATCCTTTTCGTAAAGAAAAAAGGACGGTTCACATCGGATGTGCATAGAAAATAGGGAGCTGAACATGCTAACCGTGAAAAACCGTTATCCACTTATGAGGATTGATGACCTTTTTGAACAGCTTCAGGGTGCATCTTGGTTTTCCATGATTGATTTTTGTAACGCTCGCAAATTCGAGTTTGACGTTTAAGGTATAGTAATAATAATTATACATTGTATTGAAAAAATTAAAATCGTGAAATAAGTTGTTTGTTCTTTGTACCCGTTATGAACTAACAAATAATTATCGGATTCACGATATGTAAACAAATATTATCAGTGTATAATATTTGTAGAAACTTAAATATAAAATTTATCGTTAAGAAATAAAATAACATTAAAAATATAAGATTATTGAGGATAAATAATCTTAATGAAAGTTATAGTAGTCCTGATCACGTGCCCGTGGATATAAATAACACTTAAATATGACTTCGTATGATGAAGTTATGGTTTTTCAAAATTTTGCGTTCAACCCTACACGACAATGTGTGTCATAAAATATGAATCAGAGATAGGTTCCCTATTAGCCTAGGTGATCTAAACGAAAGTCGTAGTAATCGTAATTACGAAAGCGTACATATAAAAACGCCAAAATGACTTTTTAGAGAGTATGGTGTACATAAACCGGCTCAATGATCTCCAAGAACACTAGTGTACAATTTTGGATACTAAGGGACTTCTTATATAGTGTGGCATGATTAGGGTTACACCATGTAATACCTAATGGGCATGACTTTCCATATTCCTTAGGCTCCATGGGTTTAAACCTCCATGGATCATCCATGGATTGTCACATGGGTTTAGCCCAACCTACGGAATCATGGATCATTGGCCCACACCATAAGAATGAATGATTTACCAAATCAACCCCTTATATTTAATTAGTCTCTTTTGATCACAAAATTAATTCCAAATTAATTCTTGATCAATACTAATTAAATAATATGATTTCATATTAATATATTAGAACTTATAATATATTAATAAATCATAAATAACCTCTTCTCAAAAGTCCATCCTATCAAATTGTCCTGGTGATATGCAACCCAAATGGACCATGCTACTCTTGGGTCAAGTACATACCAATTATAGTTATGGGGTTAGATACCTAATCCAACACTACCTACCCCTTCCAGAATTCTCCTATGTTTCACTCCAGCATTAGTGCTCCACCTTTTGAGCTGTTGTATGGACGGAGATGTCGTACCCCCGTCTGTTGGGGCGAGGTTGGTCACATGGTGATGGGTCGAACCGAGGTAGTTTTGCAGACTACAAAGATGATTCAGCAGATCACGCAGCGGTTGCAGACTGCTCAGAGTCGGCAGAAGAGTTACGCTGACCGGTGCCGATCTGAGTTGGAGTTTCAGGTTGGTGACATGGTTCTACTGAAGGTCTCACCCTGGAAGGGTGTGATACGCTTCAGGAAGAAGGGGAAATTGGGTCCCCGATACATTGGATCCTTTCGGATTATTTCCAGGGTTGGTAAAGTGGCGTATAGACTGGATCTTCCGGAGGATCTCAATCAGATCCACATCACATTCCACGTTTCGCAATTACAAAAGTGCATTTTGGATGAGGATGCGGTGGTGTCACTGGATGACATTCAGGTGGATGAGCGACTGAATTACGTTGAAAAGCCGGTGGCTGTCCTAGAGAGGAAGGAAAAGGTTTTGTGTAACAAGGAGACACCTTTGGTAAAGGTACAATGGGAGCATCGGAGGGGATCCGAGTGGACTTGGGAGCCGGAGGCCGAGATACGGGAGCATTATCCGGAGTTGTTCACCACAGCAGACTTTGAGGACGAAGTCTAGTTCAAGTGGGGGAGAATTGTAGCATCCCGACTCCCAGGTATGAAATTTTAAGGATTTTTGTACATCACATAAGACCTACTCGACGAGTTGGAGGCCCCAACTCGTCGTGTAGAAACTAATAAAGCCGATTAGATTTTGGAACCTACTCGATGAGTTGGAGGACCCCAACTTGACGAGTTGAGGTTGTGCATGAAAACCCTAATTTTTAGGGTTTTGCACCCTATTTAAAGGGCCGTAAGCCACCTCACCAGCTTCCCTTACCATCTTATCGTCCAAAGAGAAAACCTAGCTGTGCTTTACTACTTTCTTGAGTGTTTGTGAGCTTAAATAGTGTTATTTGGTGCATTTCTTGAAGAAGTTTGAAGAGACTATTTCATAAGCCGAAGGAGGAGGCTGTAGATCCGACATCTACACTGTGGTAGCAACCATTTGGAGGTAAAAATTATTTACCTTGACCTCTTGTTTCTTAGATCTTCTCCCATGGAAGTTTAGTGCATTTTTAGCCCATTTTGGAACCATTTTCGGAGTTGAGCATGTTTTGAAGTTATCTGATATATGTGCATATGTTTGATTAGTGGTTGAGGCTTTTCTCCTTTGTGCATGAGACAATAGACCGGGGCATTCCAACCTGATGGTTGTGGGCCGAGAGTATTCCATCCCGAGGATGATTGGACTCATAGTGTGTGGGCATTCTCTAACATCCCAATTTTCAAGGCTAAAAATTTCATTTTTAATTAGGTAACATGTGAAATCATTCATCAGACATTGCTAGTATTTCATTAATTCATAAAACCATTTCGTCGTGTCTCAAAATCATATCATCAGATAATAATAATAACAATAATAATAATAATCAGAGTACAATCCCAGAAAACTCAATACAGAAATCATGCGTGAGTGTGATGTGCCGCTACCGCGCCGGCTCCTTCCCCTTCAATGAAGAGGTACCTGAAACAAAACTGAAAACTATAAACACGAAGCTTAGTGAGTTCCCCCATCATACAACACACCATACAATAACATACTGTCAGGCAATTCTGGGGTGCCTGACTACCTAGGTCAAGCCATTCTGGGGTGCTTGACTTACCCAGGTCAAGCCATTCTGGGGTGTTTGACTTACCCGTCGGTCTATTTCGCCCGACTACCAGGGACTATTTCACCCCTACCACTACCACGTACACACATATACTGCCAGGCAATTCTGGGGTACCTGACTACCCAGGTCAAGCCACTCTGGGGTGCTTGACTTACCCGTGAGTCCTTACGACTGACATCCGAGGACTATTTCACCTCCTACTACTACCACATAATATCATAGCATAAACACATTGTCAAACAATTATGGGGTGCCCGACCTACCCTTCGGTCCTAATGACCGAACTTGGGGGACTATTCTCCCCTTACTACCACTATCACATATATCATATCACGCTAGCACATAAACATATCAGGTAGTAGCAAACCTAGATGAATATCACAAAGAAAATCATCTAACATACAACTCCTACTGGTGGGCCGGCATTGTGGCCGTAGACCCACCGCTACTGGAAGGTAACTCACCTCGATGCCGTGTAGTATCTGCATTGTCCTCGGCACGGAAATGGACTCGTCTCTACTCCCCAATCCCTACACAACCACCTTTTCCGATTACTATTGCATAGTCATAACCCTTACAAGGGTCAATCCAAATCCAAGTCAAAGTCAAGGTCAAACCCTGGTCAAAGTCAACATCCAGTTGACTTGACTTGCCGGGTTGGTCCACCAACTCGTTGAGTCCCTATCCTTTCAAAATGATACAACCCCCGACTCTACTCGTCGAGTCTAGTAAGAACTCGACGGATCCTTCTTCAACCATAATATCGGGACCATCTTCAATCGACTTGCCGAGTTCCCTTTGAACTCGTCGAGTACATCTCCCTCATACGAACGTGTTCAGTCTATGACTCGCCGAGTTGTATGAACAACTCGTCGAGTCCATCTTCATGAGTTGGGAGATTGCCTTGGACTCGCCGAGTCTGTTCATACACTCATCGAGTCCCATGATTTCCAGGTCCAAAACAAACCCCTAGCAGGTTGAGTGTTCCTTCCACTCAACCCAAACCATTTTCAGAAGACGTTTTGGGGAAAAAAGCGTCCCGACTCGCCGAGTCACCCGAGTGACTCGCCGAGTCCCTCTTTGTCCAAGATTATACAGTCGATTTCAGTGGGTATTAATGCATCCCAATCATAGATCTGACCTCCTAGGGTCCTTTTTATACGTAAAGCCACGAACTTCATGTCCATGCATGGGGTTTTTGGCTCAAAAGGCTATAAAATGGGGTTTATAAGATGCATGGGCTTCCCATGGCCATAAAGTTGGCACCTTTATGCCATGGGAACCCTCAATGGTTCCAGATCTGAAGCTAACACTACTCAATATGAGCCAAACCTAAAGGTGGCTTAGAAATGTCCCAAAAATGGCAAGATCCAAGTCTTAAAGGAGATCTATCAAATGATAAGTCCAGGTTCAAGCTTTTTACCTTGAATGAACTAGAAATGGAGCAAAATCTTTGGATCCACTTGCTTCTTCAAGAACTCCCAAGCTTCTACTTCTTCCTTCAACTTCAACACACATACACCAAAAAGGCTCAAGAACACAGAATAAGGGCTAGGGTTTCGAGTTAGGGTATTCTGGAAGTGAGAGGGACGATGGAGGCTGGTTGGGACGAGTTAAGTTGTTTAAATAGGGTGCAAACCCTAAATATTAGGGTTTTGTCCAGACAGCTCCTACTCGTCGAGTCAGTCTTCCGAATCGTCGAGTAGGTCACTTAAACCCCCGATCCAACAGTCGAGTCTACTTGACGAGTTGGGCCCCCAACTCGCCGAGTCCCAGAGTAAATTGCCATATTTCTTGAATTTAAATACGTACCAGGAATCGGGTGCTACAAATCTCCCCCACTTATTTTAGACTTCGTCCTCGAAGTCTGCTGCTGAATCTGGAAAAAGCTCGGGGTAGTGCTCCTTCATCTCTTCTTCCGGCTCCCAAGTCCATTCCGACCCCTTGCGGTGCTGCCATTGCACCTTCACCAGCTCCACCCTCTTATTCCTTAGGTCCTTCGACTTCCTGTTGAGGATCGCCACCAACCGCTCGATGTAGTTCAGGATGTCATCCACCTGAATATCCTCCAAGGGTACCACTGCCGAGTCATCCACCAGGCACTTCCGTAACTGGGAGACGTGAAACGTACTGTGAATCTGACTGAGTTCGGCTGGCAGGTCCAGCCTATATGCCACCTTGCCCACCCGGGCTACAACCTTGAAAGGTCCAATGTACCTAAGGCCTAACTTGTCCCGCTTCCTGAATCGGATGACGCATTTCCAAGGCGACAACTTTAGGAGGACCATATCCCCGACCTGGAACTCCAGGTCTGATCGGCGCTTTTCGGCGTAACTTTTCCGCCGACTCTGAGGAGTCTGAAGCCTGATCCTAACCTGTTGAATCCTCTCTGTCGTCTTGAGCACCACTTCGGTGCTCCCCATGACCCTCTGTCCGACTTCGCCCCAACATATCGGGGTCCTGCACTTCCTCCCGTACAACATCTTGAAGGGAGGACGATCGATACTCGCGTGATAGCTGTTGTTGTAGGAGAGCTCAGCTAATGGAAGGTAGGTATCCCATCTACCACCGAAGTCTAGAAAGCAGCACCGCAGCATATCCTCCAATGTCTGGATGGTCCGCTCACTCTGACCATCCGTCTGCGGGTGGAAAGCAGTGCTGAAGTGCAGACGAGTGCCCAACTCGTCGTGAAACTTCTTCCAGAATCTGGAAGTAAATCGCACGTCTCGGTCCAAAATCACGGAGACTGGCACTCCATGTCGAGCCACAACCTCTCGGATGTAGATATTAGCCAACTTCTCGGCCGAGATGCTCTCCTGGATCTGTATGAAATGGGAACTCTTGGTCAACCGATCCAGAATGACCCAACATCGAATCCACTCCCCGTGCAGTCCTGGGAAGCTTGGTGATGAAATCCATAGTAATATCTTCCCATTTCCACATGGGAATGTCTAGCGGCTGCATCTTGCCGTGTGGCCTCTGGTGCTCGGCCTTGACCTTCCTGTAGGTCAAGCATCGCTCTACGTACCAGGCGACGTCCCGCTTCATGCATGGCCACCAGTAATCGGGTCGAAGATCCCTGTACATCTTTGTCGCTCCGGGATGAATCGAGAATCGGGATTTGTGCGCTTCCTCCATCAGGACCTGGCACACACCCCCATGATAGGGAACCCACACCTTGCGGTGTAGCGTCAATAACCCACGACTATCATAGTCGAAGGAGGAAATCTGTCCCACAATACGCGCGCTCTTTCGAAGTTCCTCCTTCATAGCCTCCTGCTGGGCCTCTCGGATTTGCTCCAAAAGAGGAGTCACCACCGTCATCCTCATGCAGATGTCTCTGATCGACGCTGCCTTGCGGCTAAGTGCATCGGCCACGACATTGGCCTTCCCCGGGTGGTAAAGGATCTCGCAATCGTAATCCTTCACCACATCTAACCACCGACACTGCCTCATGTTTAGATTCGGCTGATCCATGAGGTACCTCAAACTCTTGTGGTCCGTGTAGATGGTACAACGGACCCCATAGAGATAGTGTCGCCAAATCTTGAGGGCGAAGACGACCGCCCCCAACTCCAAATCATGCGTCGGGTAGTTCGCTTCATGAGGCTTCAGCTGCCTCGAAGTGTAAGCGATAACGTGCCCTCTCTGCATCAATACCGCGCCCAACCCTGAGATGGACGCATCACAATATACCACAAAATCCTCCACGCCCTCGGGTAGAGCGAGAATCGGCGCCTCGCATAGTCTCTGTCTCAACGTCTCAAATGCTGCCTGCTGCTCAGGCCCCCAGCGAAAAACAACGACTTTCTTCGTCAGCCGGGTCAAGGGTACGACTATCTTGGAGAAGTCCTGAATGAATCTCCGATAATAGCCTGCCAGTCCGAGGAAACTCCAAATCTCAGATGGAAACTTCGGAACCTCCCATCACATCACGACCTCCACTTTGGCCGGGTCAACTAATATCCCATTATGGTTGACAAGGTGCCCAAGAAACTGCACCTCGCGCAACCAGAAATCGCACTTGGAGAACTTGGCATACAAGCTCTCCCTCCTCAGGGTATCTAACACCTCTCGCAAGTGTTTCTCATGCTGCTCCTGCGTCTTGGAATAAACCAAGATATCGTCAATGAAAACTATCACAGACCGATCCAACATCGGCCTGCACACGCGGTTCATGAGACCCATGAACGCCGCAGGAGCGTTGGTGAGCCCGAAGGGCATCACCACGAACTCGTAATGGCCATACCGAGTCCGAAAAGCAGTCTTCTGTATATCCTCCTCTCTGACCCTTATCTGGTGGTATCCTGACCGCAAGTCTATCTTGGAAAACCAAGACGCTCCCTGAAGCTGGTCGAACAAATCATCTATCCTCGGAAGTGGGTAACGGTTCTTCACCGTTACCTTGTTCAGCTCCCGGTAATCTATGCACATACGATGCGACCCGTTCTTTTTCTTGACAAACAGGATCGGGGCTCCCCAAGGCGAACTACTCGGCCTGATAAATCCCTTGTCTAGCAGCTCCTGCAGCTGCGTAGACAACTCCTGCATCTCCGGAGGAGCCAACCGATATGGTGCCTTGGCTATCGGAGCCGCACCAGGGACTAGGTCGATCCTGAACTCCACCTGTCGCTCCGGAGGTATCCCAGGCAACTCCTCTGGGAATACATCCACGTAATATCGCACCACCGGAACATCTGTCACCGTCGTCTTACCCGCCTCCCGGGTATCCATAACATAGGCAACATACCCAGCGCAACCCTGCTGAAGATAGCGCCTAGCCCTCGCTGCTGAACATAGTGCTGGTCCGTGCTGTGGCCTCTCGTCCTGAATCACTAGCTTTCCCCTACTCGGGGTCTTGATCCGAACCAACTGCTGTGCCTAGTCGCTCACTGCCCCGTTGGGGCTCAACCAATCCATGCCTATAATCACCTTGTTCCCACGCAATGAAATGGGAACCAAGTCTACTAGGTAGCGCTCCTCGAATAACCTCATAACACAATCTATGAAAACCACTGACGCTCGCACTGATCGATCATCCATAATCTCGACCTCTAGAGGGCAATCCAACATGCCCAAAGACTCATGGAACCTCTTGCTAAGAGCAAGAGAGACAAATGATCGAGTAGCACCCGAATTAAACAGCACCTGAACTGGGATACCGTTCACATGGAACGATCCTAAACAAGACATATCATATGGTACATCAATATCATAAGCAACATAAGATAAAAGCTAGGGAGAATAAATCATACCCGTTACCACATCGGGTGCGGCGCATGCCTCCTCGGTAGTCAACTGGAAGGCCCGACTCCTCACCACCGGAGCCTCTGTCTTGCCCTGCCGACCATCAGTGATCCGCAGGGTCGCTGGAGCTGGCGCCTTCACTGGCGCTGCTGCTGTCAACTGAGGGCAATTGGCCTTTTTATGGCCTCGTTGGTTGCAGTGGCAATCATGGAATCCAGGGTCGGGCACGCTGAGAAGCTGACGTGCTCCCGAATGTCGGCCCTCAACATGTCATGATAGCGGGTTTTCCGCATCTCCTCGTCTCCCGCATACTGGGGCACCAACAATTCCCTTTCGCGGAACTTGCGGTAATCTCCGCCACTGACTCCATCGTCTGTCTCATATCTAGAAACTCCCTGGCCAGCTGCTGAAGCTCTACAGCTGGCGCAAACTCAGATCTGAACCTGGTCACAAAGTCCGACCAAGTCATAGCCTCAATCGCCGAGGCTCCCAACGAGTCACCAACCGACTCCCACCAATCCCTGGCCCGGTCCCTCAAACAGCCTGCGGCATATCTCACCTTCTACCCCTCAGGGCAGAAGCTCGTCAGCTGTGCAGACTCAATGTATGCAATCCATCTCCTGGCTGCGATAAGGTCCTTAGCCCCATGGAAATCCGGCGCACCACTGCTCCTGAAGTCCTTGAAGGACAGTGTGCGTGATCCTGACTGGCTGATTGCCATATTGCTCTTGAACGCCCTGAGGCGATCCTCCATCAACTCAATGATCCCTTCCTTGGTCGACCCGAAAATCACCGGGGTCGACTCAAGGATACCTCTCGTGATCTCAGAAGCAATGATATCACGTAGTCCCTCATCAACTGGCTCGGTATCTACTCCCGAACCTGATCCTGAATCGGATCCTGACCCTGAACCTCCTCCTCCGTGTCGTGTGATCATCACCATTCTGAAACATAACACATAACTGTCAGAATCATACATAAACCTCGGGAGGTTTCATACACTCTACAAGTTTCCTGGTTCCATCTCAACCCTCCTCGATTCGAGTACGGATCCTCTGCGTTCAGTAGTACGGGCCCATACTACCTTCCACATCTATCCGTACTTTCCTCAAGGATTGCTTCGACTTCACCAAGTCCCTTCTACTACTACTGCTCTCTTTGCTAATCCCATCCAAGGATTACCCTAGGGTAACTCTCCGACCTATTCTCCGCCATCAGCTGCATAAGGAACCCCTGCTACCTTTACCTAACTAGCTTGCGAATACCATTATATATTACTAAGACTAGATAATTCTTCGAATGAAAGGTCCTACCCCACAACGGTTGGACTCAAACAAGAGCTGCACAGTAGGGCTAGACCTAACCTTCTGGAATTATTTCGTCCTCGCAAAATGTAACTTAACGTATTCATTTACTAGTTAGTTAAAGATAACTAGGACTCCTGAAGCACAAAACAACAGCATTCGGGCATTGAGTAACCCAACCCAATCATACTCTATCCAAGCTATCATATAACTGACTAATAAGTAACATCTTGCAGCTCAAAAGCACATATAGCAGGCATATTAGGCATCTTCCTAGATCCTTAACCCTAATCTAGCATGCATTTCTCACACATATACAGTAGGCATATAAGGCATCCTTCCTAGATCCTCTAGCCCAAATCTAGCATGCATTTCTCATAATCATATCATATCATAACATAACATGTATGGGTATCTTGGGGAAAACTTACTTGAGCTTGGCCGGTCGCGCACATCACACATCTTGTTCTTCTTCAAAGTTCCTTTTTCTCTTTTCAAACTCCTTTTCATAAAATGATTTTCTTTCTAAAAAATTTCATACCAAGTCCTTAGTTTGAGTTCAGACACATCCGAGAGTGTATCCGAATCCCTCAAACTAAGGCTCTAATACCAACTTGTAACATCCCAATTTTCAAGGCTAAAAATTTCACTTTTAATTAGGTAACATGTGAAATCATTCATCAGACATTGCTAGTATTTCATTAATTCATAAAACCATTTCGTCGTGTCTCAAAATCATATCATCAGATAATAATAATAATAATAATAATAATAATAATCAGAGTACAATCCCAGAAAACTCAATGCGGAAATCATGCGTGAGTGTGATGTGCCGCTACCGCGCCGACTCCTTCCCCTTTGATGAAGAGGTACCTGAAACAAAACTGAAAACTGTAAGCACGAAGCTTAGTAAGTTCCCCCATCATACCACACACCATACAATAACATACTGTCAGGTAATTCTGGGGTGCCTGACTACCCAGGTCAAGCCATTCTGGGGTGCTTGACTTACCCAGGTCAAGCCATTCTGGGGTGCTTGACTTACCCGTCGGTCTATTTCGCCCGACTACCGGGGACTATTTCACCCCTACCACTACCACGTACACACATATACTGCCCGACAATTCTGGGGTGCCTGGCTACCCAGGTCAAGCCATTCTGGGGTGCTTGACTTACCCGTGAGTCCTTACGACTGACATCCGAGGACTATTTCACCTCCTACTACTACCACATAATATCATAACATAAACACATTGTCAGACAATTCTGGGGTGCCCGACCTACCCTTCGGTCCTAACGACCGAACTTGGGGGACTATTCTCCCCTTACTACCACTATCACATATATCATATCATGCTAGCACATAAACATATCAGGTAGTAGCAAACCTAGATGAATATCACAAAGACAATAATCTAACATACAACTCCTACTGGTGGGCCGACATTGTGGCCGTAGACCCACCGTTACTGGAAGGTAACTCACCTCGATGTCGTGTAGTATCTACATTGTCCTCGGCACGGAAATCGACTCGTCTCTACTCCCCAATCCCTACACAACCACCTTTTCCGATTACTATTGCATACTCATAACCCTTACAAGGGTCAATCCAAATCCAAGTCAAAGTCAAGGTCAAACCCTGGTCAAAGTCAACATCCAGTTGACTTGACTTGCCGGGTTGGTCCACCAACTCGTTGAGTCCCTATCCTTTCAAAATGATACAACCCCCGACTCTACTCGTCGAGTCTATTAAGAACTTGACGGGTCCTTCTTCAACCATAATATCGGGACCATCTTCAATCGACTTGCCGAGTTCCCTTTGAACTCGTCGAGTGCATCTCCCTCATATGAACATGTTCAGTCTATGACTCGCCGAGTTGTATGAACAACTCGTCGAGTCCATCTTCATGAGTTGGGAGATTGCCTTGGACTCGCCGAGTCTGTTCATACACTCGTCGAGTCCCATGATTTCCAGGTCCAAAACAAACCCTAGCAGGTTGAGTGTTCCTTCCACTCAACCCAAACCATTTCCAGAAGACGTTTTGGGGAAAAAAGCGTCCCGACTCGCCGAGTCACCCGAGTGACTCGCCGAGTCCCTCTTTGTCCAAGATTATACAGTCGATTTCAGTGGGTATTAATGCATCCCAATCATAGATCTGACCTCCAAGGGTCCCTTTTATACGTAAAGCCACGAACTTCATGTCCATGCATGGGGTTTTTGGCTCAAAAGGCTATAAAATGGGGTTTATAAGATGCATGGGCTTCCCATGGCCATAAAGTTGGCACCTTTATGCCATGGGAACCCTCAATGATTCCAGATCTGAAGCTAACACTACTTAATATGAGCCAAACCTAAAGGTGGCTTAGAAATGTCCCAAAAAATGGCAAGATCCAAGTCTTAAAGGAGATCTACAAAATGATAAGTCAAGGTTCAAGCTTTTTACCTTGAATGAACTAGAAATGGAGCAAAATCTTTGGATCCACTTGCTTCTTCAAGAACTCCCAAGCTTCTACTTCTTCCTTCAACTTCAACACACATACACAAAAAAGGCACCAAAAAGGCTCAAGAACACAGAATAAGGGCTAGGGTTTCGAGTTAGGGTATTCTGGAAGTGAGAGGGACGATGGAGGTTGGTTTGGGACGAGTTAAGTTGTTTAAATAGGGTGCAAACCCTAAATATTATGGTTTTGTCCAGATAGCTCCTATTCGTCGAGTCGGTCTTCCGACTCGTCGAGTAGGTCACTTAAACCCCCGATCCAACAGTCGAGTCTACTCGACGAGTTAGGCCCCCAACTCGCCGAGTCCCAGAGTAAATTGCCATATTTCTTGAATTTAAATACGTACAACAAAATCGGGTGCTACACATTCCAACCCGATGGTTATGGGCCAAGGGTATACCATCCTGAGGATGATTGGACCCATAGTATGTTGGCATTTTAACCTGATGGTTGAGGGCCTGGGGCATTCCAACCCGATGGTTGATTGATCTCATATTATTTTGTTATTATATGTGTGTTGTTGTTACGCTGGTATTTTGGGGGAACTCACTAATCTTCATGCTTACAGTTGTGGATTTTGTTTTAGGTACTTCGGATGATCGTGGGAAGGCGAAGGCTTGATCGTGCACCTCCTCATATTTCATGTTGTGATTTCTAGGAGAACTCTGATGTTAAACTATTTTGAAAACAATTTGTACTAAATGGTGGTTTTTTGGATGTTTGAAAAAGTTTTAAATTATTGTGAATTTTATGGATGTTACAGGTAAACAAAAAACATTAAAGTGATAATCATGTATTTTACCTTAAAAGCGTATAAAAATCCACTTAGGTTGTACGCCATTTTTTGAAATTGTGAATTTTCTGTTAGCACTAGATGTATATGTTTGTCAACCTTATTGGATACAATGCATAATTGAGACGATAATTGATCCCAAATTGTCCCCCTACAAATATTTATGCCATAAAAAATACATAATTAATTTTGCAAAAAACTTTTAGTAATGATAATTATAAATTAACGACATGATACATGTTGAATTCATCAAGGTTGGATACCAAAGGGAAATAGTCGTATTTCATAGGCTGACGAGGCAACCGTCCATTGGAACCTTTCCCTAACAAATATATAAGACATACACAGATTGCATCCTCGTCTGATATGTCATTAAGCGATCCTTCAAACACATCAATGACATCTTTTAATTTCACGATGCCATTCTCCTTAACCATACAAAATTCATGGGATTGGAAGGCAATATCGGAGTCAGAGGCACCAAAATATTGACCAAACTAGAAGTCGGTGACAAGACAAAGTTATTTCTTCCTGAAATTCAGCTCGCACCCCTCTATCTCAAAAACTATTTTTTTCTACTTTGCTTCGAGGGTCTGTCACAACTTCTGTGCAAAATATGTAATGTATAAGTAAAGGATCCACCTCTGCCTCCACAAGAATATCTAACCACCTACCAAAAGAAGTTTTTCAGAACATAGTCTCGTGTGACGGTTTGTTCCTGAGTCTCGCAAGAATATCTGCACCAATTGCGGGTTTGCAAGATAATGTAATTGATGCATCAGAAATCTTGTCATGATGCAATTAAAACCCAATAAATTAATTTTAAGGCAATTAAAAAGTTTAAACGGTGATCCGGAACCAAATACGATGAACATGCCAATAATGTTATGCGCATTTCGGACATGTTTTCTGTGTTTCGGAGAAGTTCTTTGTATTCTGAACATTTCAGACATCTTCGAAATGTATTTTGTGTGTTCCGGAATACCAAATTTTGATGTATAATAGCCTAACAGAATAACTAAACTGGTTTTGGGTTGGTCATAAGCCCTAACACTAAATTAGCTAAAAATCGAACTTATACAACACTGCTCGGAACGTGTTCTTCGTATTCTGGATGTGTTCTTCCTGTTCCGGAGTAGCTATTTTACACTACTAATCTTAAAATTAAACAACTAAAAGTGTAGAAATAAAGAACTTACCTATAAAACTAGCAAATCATCATAATTGTGTGTCATATCTTCTTTGATTCTTTAACCTGAAATGTGTAGATATTTCCGAATCAAATCTCTTATGACCAGTTACTCCAGGTAAGCCGGAAAAAATGACTTAAAAGAGTAATATTTCTCACTCTGTACACATTTAGTCATTAATATTTTTTTTTGCACATTTAGTCTTTAATATTTTTTTGTTGCAAAATAAGTCTTTATTGTTTTTGTACACATTCAATACTTATGATTGATTTTTTTAGGTTTTTCTCACGACATCCTACGCAGGACAATCATTAATAAGGTGTTCGGGGTTGTTCATGTTTATGGCCACCGCCAGCGCGACCTTGGCTGCTTGGTTGTTTAGTTCTTGTGGTTTGACTTAGGTCTTGTATTCTAGACGTGACTTCTTCATACTATTACAAATTTTAATGATCTTATATCCATACGTTTGTATTTGAGTCTACTACAATTTTCTTTTAGATTACTCCCGTTAAAAAACAATATATTTTTAATTATGATTTTATAAAAAAAAATCATACATACATTCATAAAGAACGCATGGATATAAAAATCCTAAGTAAACATATATTACTTTTTAACGGGAGTAATCTAAACGACAATTGTAGTAGACTCAAATACGAACGTATGAATATAAAGATCGTTAAAATCTATGATCGTACGAAGAAGTTACGACGTTCAGTACACAAGAACTTAGCCAAACCACAAGAACTAAGCAATCAAGCAGCCGAGACCATGAATAGCCTCGACCATCTTATTAATGATTGTACCGAGTAGGATGTCGTGAGAAAAAACCTAAAAAAAAACCAATCATAAATATCGAATGTGTAGAAAAACAACAAAGACTTATTTTGAAAAAAAAAATATTAAGGACTAAATATGCAAAAAAGTATTAAGGACTAAATGTGTACAAAATGAGAAATATATAACTTTTTTAAATCATTTTTTCCAGCTTACCTGGAGTAGCCAGTCATAAGGACTAAATGTATACAGTTAAAAAAGTTAAAGAGGTAAATGTGAACAAAAAAAAAACTCGGTGACCAAAAATATATAAATAAAAAAATATATTACCCTTTTAAGTCATTATTGTTTTTTAACTTTTACAAAATTTTAATTGACTTTGTCTAAATCCATTTTCATATGTTACCAAAGCCGCTGCCCTTTCTTTTGGTACCTATGGTATATGCTACATACTCAAATTCAGATTTTATACGTGCATTGAATTTGGGAGGGGAAGGAATAATCCAGACTGTTTTGATGAGAATGAAACATAAGTTTCTTTTTGGGATGTTTTCTTTATTAAATAAAACAATCATTTA
The DNA here is from genome assembly GCF_052849685.1 of Lactuca virosa. Taxonomy (NCBI): domain Eukaryota; kingdom Viridiplantae; phylum Streptophyta; class Magnoliopsida; order Asterales; family Asteraceae; genus Lactuca; species Lactuca virosa. The sequence goes on from NC_136434.1 coordinate 3,557,092, forward strand.
GGTCCATGTGCATTATTCTCCACTCCAGAACATGCCTTCCAAAACAACCCTAAATCATCCCAATTTTTAAAATTTGTGGACTTCTTTTCTCGTAAAGACGGGAAAATTGAAGGGTTAAACGGATTGGATTATTAAGGTGGTGTTTGTTTTTTTGCAAAAGCTCTTCTTGACCTTTTATGTCTGCGCCGCGCAGACAACGCGTAGATGTTTGGTCTCGCAGACTGTTTGTTTTTTAAAAGACCGTAGACCTAAAAAGGTCTGCGCGTCCTCTTCTTGGCGCAGATATGGACCTATGTCTTCTAACATCTTCTAGCCTTTTCTTATCTCTTCCACAATATGTATTTAACTTTCAAAAAAGAAAAAATATTTTTTTTGTAATTTTTAGTGTCGTTTTTTATTTTTTTACTTTTGTCATCCTCCTTTCCTTTTATGTATTTATTTGTTACTTTATTTATTGTTTTTTTATATTATAATTATGTATTAACCCAAATGTTTATGTATATGATTATGTATATGTTTTTCTATTCAAATAATATATTTATCCAAATAATTGACATAGTTTTATAGATATTTTTATTTTTGTGCAATGTAAATAAATCCAATAAATTTTGTTTATGTTATTTAGGATAGAAAAAATATCATTGATATAATATCAAAAATTTTAATGAAGTTTTATTTTTCAGTTATCATAATTTATACCACATTAATAACTAAGTTCATTTAATTTTTTGATTATTGAATCCCAACATAGTTTTAGCCCTTCGAATCATCACATCATCGAATTTTGTATCGGTTTCAGTTTATTATTTTCGGTTTGTTGCGTTTTTATCAAAAAAAATTATCGATTCAGTTTTTGCTCACCCCAAACTATATTTGTAAATTAGTTGTATGTTTTATTTAGTCGTTGAAGTTATAGTTGATGAAAAATTTAGTTTTTTGTAATATTTTTATGTTTAAAAAAACCGGTATATCTAAATCTCAGTATATTTTAACAACATGTAGACGTTAAAAAACAAACAGTGTTCTTCTTGCAGACTGCATACATTTGGTCCACCTCTTCTACAGCAGAGGTTTGCAGATGTGATCCGCAGACTGCATACATTTTGTCTCCGAAAAAACAAACAACACCTAAGTAAAAGTAAATTTAATTAAAAACAAGAAACTTTTTAAATTGGGATGTTCTGTTATAGGGCGTGTTCGACACACAACTTTTGGGAGCTTCTGACTTCTAGCTTTTAAGAAAACATTAGTAAAAAAGAAAAAGTCTTGTTCGGCGACAGGAGCGTTTAGCTTTTAGCCTAAACAAAACGCTCCAAAATCAAAAGCTACATGGAGCAGCTTTCAACAAAATGCTCCAAAATCAAAAGCTACCCGCTACCCGCTAGTTTTGACGAACACACTCATAATCTTTTATTAAGAATGATTTACTATGTTGTGATCATTTGCACACTTTCGACGATATTCAAACTGTAATGTTAATTCGCCTCATGAAAAATAAATATAACCTCACATTGTTTTAAGTAAATGAAATGAAATGCCAATGTATGTAAGGTAGTTAATAGTATTTCATAGTTAATTAATATTAGTATATATTTTGCTGGGTTATTATTTAGCTTTAGTTGAATTCAAAAGTCTTCTATTTTATAATTGTTTAAAAGAGACTCAAACAAATCAAACCTCTAGATTAGTTGTCGGCTGGATTAGTTTCTAATCATTTGGCATGTTTGATTAATAATGGAAACTGATAGTGAATATACATAAAAGCTCATGAAATTTTTTGTTTGAAGATGTTATAAAGTAGTAAAATTTTGATAGATACAAACTTAAGTTCATATATATAACTACTATATTAAATATTATTGAAAAAAAAACAGAAAAATGGTTCACTAATACATAGAAATTTATGTATTAAAAGAAAAAACATAAAGAATTACAACCTTAGGCCTGTACTTGGACACGTATCTATATATTCCACATTCTTAATATAACATTATCCGTATAATGACTAATAACCCACCTCATAAAACACATATAAAAAACCCTCAACGCCACCACTACATTCGATCCATCCATAATTGAGTTGATTAACTACAAAACAAAAGCTCAACGTCTATCCAGTTCCCTAAACCTTCAAACACTGTTTCTTGACGAAAAGCATGGGCGATCGAGATTTCCAACAAACACTTGGTGATTTGTTAGAAACTAAAAGCAAATGCATGAAAGATTCATCCAAAAATCTTTCGTGGAAGAAAGTTATGGAAGCTCAAGTCAAGAAAACATGGTTAGGAGGTTGGAAAACGAAGATCAGAAGATGCCCCACAAGGAATAATACTTTAAAGATGAGGAAGAGACAGAGGGTGAGGCGGGCGGGAAGTCACCGAGGATCAAGAAGGGCCACCACGATGGTGATAGAACGCAAGGTTCGAACGTTGAAGAAACTGATCCCAAACGGGGAATCATCGATCGGTTTGGATGGGCTGTTTATAGAGACTGCAGAATACATAACGAATTTACAAAGGAGAGTGAGAATCATGCAAGCCGTGGTAGATGCATTGTCCTGTGCCGAGTGAGTCCGACTGTTCATTCGATGTATGATCGCATGATTTTCTATAATTAATTAAAGATTCTTTCTATTTTATTGGTTTAGTTTCTTGTTAATTAAACAGATCTAATGGCGGATTATTGATGCCTTTTATCTTCTATTGTTGTTTTCTTTTTATTTATGGCCATAACACATTAATTACTCTTGGAGATGCAAATCATTTTATCAAGACCACAGTCGCAGATTTACTATTAAAAATTCGCCTCAAGGTTTCATGCAATGTGAAAGTTTCGATAATAGTTCTTACCATGCTTCTTCTTAAGAACAAATACTAGACTGGGGTGTTTACACCCACAAGCTACATGGCCTAGTGGTATTTGACGGAAAGATGTCTGGTTAAAGAAGACTGAAGGGTTCAATTCCCACTTGAAACAACGTGTGTGTAAATTTAGAAATAGAGTACGTAGAGTTGGCCGATAAAAGATTGATAAGGGTGTTTAGGCTAGGAATTGAATGAAATCGAACAAAAACTTTTTGTGCTAACTCATATAAAAATGAATGGATATAATGACAATACCGGAGGGATAGAAGTTGATGGAAAGAAATGACTAAACTTATATTTAAAATGACTTATTCAAGAATCCTAATAAAAATCAGATACTATAAATCAGTGTTGTAAAAATTCCGACTAGGTCCCGATTAATCTTCGGTTAATCCTAGGCGCTACTTGACCGATTAGAGGGCGCCTAGCGATTAATCCCTGCATATACAATGAGTGAAGTAGTAGAACCTGATGAAATTTTAACACTTTGAAGAAGTTATATCTCAATAGAAACTATTTAATGTATGATTAGTATTGTATTAATCATATTAACCTATTTTGTTATGATATTAGTGGTATTTATGAACTTTTATATGATATTAGTCATATTTAATTTTTAAAAATTCAACAAATTAGCAATTAATGGTCCCCGATTAATCCCTTAATCCGAGTCCACCAACTAGCTAACGTCGAACGATTTTTACAACCTTGCTATAAACTCTTAGTAATATGAAAATAATGTCACAAGAACAGTAAACATGAAAACCAAGTAATTAATTCCATGCATAATGCATAGATGGAATTCAATTCACTTATATAGCAAACTCCTATTGAGATAAACTCCATTCTCAATGGTTTCCAAACCCCAAAAGTTAATAAAGTTGAAAAACACAAAAATGTACTAAGATCATTTCCAATCGTAACATTAAAAAAACACCACCACAATGTGATTTTTCAACAAAATTCCGTTTCCAACTTCAACCACATACTAAAATATCACATCGAAAAATAAATTATATAAATAAAATAGTTTCTCAATTTCCTTTACAAGAAAGTAACGTTTTCGCGGATCAAAATATACCACTAGATTAGAAGCTTGTTGTAATGTCATTGGATTGGATGAACTTTAACATCCTTTTGTTACTTGCAGGGTTGTAAAAGTTGTTAGACAGGAGTCGAGTAGTTGAGTAGGGTCAAACGATTAATCGGTTTAGACGGTGATTAATCAACGACTAGGTAGTGACCTTTAATTGTATTATAATTTATTTTTGAAAAAATAAATATTACCTATATCTTAACAAAATTAATAAATATGTCAATATTTTATGGTTATTTACTTATTTTGTTAGGATATATATATATATATATATATATATATATATATATATATATATATATATATATATATATATATATATATATATATATATATATATAATCTAAAGTTTATTAAAAAAAATTAATGTATTTTAAGAAATAATTATTTGAAAATTTAAAATATTGAAATTTTGAAAATTTTGGTGTAATATTTGAAAATTTGAAAATTTTAAATTATAAAAATTGGAAATTCCGGCCACCTAGCTCCACCTAGGCTCGCCTAGACTGATGTTGACCGACTACGCCTAATTTGACCACCTTGCAAAAATCGTAGGCAGTCGATGTCCGTCTAGCGCCTAGGCGGCCACCTGGACCGCCATTTACAACACTGGTTGCTGGTTACTGTTCAAAAAGTCTGTTATTATTGTTTTATTTGCAGTACTATTGCATTATTTTGGACCGATATTTTCCCCAATTTTCCGGTCCATTAGAGTTTTTCCAAGAAGTTAAACTTGAAAATGATTTTTCATAACTGAATCGTTAAATTTCAACCAAATTGAATATTACAAGGTTCAACAGGAGGAGAGAATATACAAATTATTGGTTTAGAATAACCAGTAATTGTAATGCCTTGGATATAAAAATCCTTAAATCAGCTTTAATCAGACTTCAAGAACCTTTTCTAATCCTCAAACATTATCTCCACCTAAATATTTATGGCCCTTGTCAACAAAGACACTCAAGCATATGAGATTTTTCATTATTGTAGGAATAAATCGGAGATCGACTAAGGTCCAGATCATGGAATTCAACATCTTAAGAAGGATAGTAGAAATATGTCACACCCCCAAACCGGAACGACGGAAACGTTCGAGGGCGGAGGACGTCATGTACAGTGTCACAACAATTGAATAATAGTAATAAAAGCAACAACAACCACTATATTAATAGTATAGTGTTTACGTTACATTTGAATCATACACGATTGACTCCAAAAGTAATTAACAAGTAAAGACTCGAAGTTACTATGCTCCGTCTTCTTGAACCCGGCTCGTGTACCTGTCTGCTAATGTCCTGAGAATACAAGTAGGTTTTGAAAGAGTATCAGCATAAAGCTGGTGAGTTCATAATGTAACACCCATAAAATTTGAGCCAATTTAAAACTTTTTAAATCATTTAAAACTATTCATTTATTACAATTAGTTTTCAAAATAGTTTAGCATCAGAGTTCCCAGAAATCATATTCATCAATCGAGGAAGTGTACGGTCACGCCTTTGCCTTCCCGCGGTCATCCGCTGTACCTGAAACAATAATCGATAAATGTAAGCTCGAAGGCTTAGTGAGTTACCCCCAAAATACCCATACACACAACAATACACATATAATAACAAACAACATACTATGGGTCCAATCATCCGTCGGGATGGAATACCCCAGGCCCCTCAACCATCGGGTTGGAATGCCAACGTACTACGAGTCCAATCATCCTCGGGATGGAATGCTCTCAGCCCACAACTATCGGGTTGGAATGCCCACACACTACACACATATCACATATACTATGGGTCCACTCATCCGACAGGATGGAATACCCCAGGCCCCTCAACCATCGGGTTGGAATGCCAACATACTATGGGTCCAATCAACCATCGGGTTGGAATACCCCAGGACCCTCAACCATCGGGTTGGAATGCCAACATACTACGAGTCCAATCATCCTCGGGATGGAATACTCACGGCCCACAACAAATCAAACATGTGCACCTACATCAGATAATCATGTAACAGACTATAGATATAACATACTAGGGTCCTATCATCCTCGGGATGGAATACCCTCAACTACCAATCAATCATGTGCACACATAACATGTAATCTCCTATCAGCATACAGACAGTCAGACCAACTACAGGTCTCTAAGCACAAACAGTCGATTGGGTGACTCTGCCCTAAGCCCACAACCAAACAAGGAATAGGAAATGAGGCGGAGGTCACACAGCCCATTGCATGTCGGATGTTAATTTCATATTACCGTGGTGTACATACTAAGTCGTCACATAGTTACTAACCCTGTTGACTGTTTGTTAGGTATATTATTACGTGAATGAGTCGTTGTTTCCCATGTGAGTTCTTATAACCATAATGATGGACGAATACCAATACGACGTACTTCGGACGTCGAATACTGAAAAGACGTTTGTCACCCCCGGTTGACTGTAGCTAATAATCAGGGTGCGAGATTGTCAGTCCCGTGTAGATCTATACACAAACTCACAAACTGGGCTAAAAGGTAACAGAAACAAGCCTGACTTTCATTGATCGAGATGACTTATAGATAGAGATTCCGGGTTGTCACATCATCCCCCCGATAGAGGGAATTTCGTCCTGAAATTCGGATTTCCGAGTCATTGGTTAGGGATAAGAAAAGAAGTGGGTACTTTTGTTTCCATTTAACCCCCGCGTTATTCAGTGAATTCAGATCCTCTCTGGGTGTTTCAGCGGATCTTCACTGTTGTATCTGTTGTTCTAGTCTGTGAAGGGTGTGTACGTTTGACTTGCTCGTCTATGTTCATCCAACTGGTAGGATGTCCATTCGTAGTCCTGAGCAGCTTTTGTCCTGAAGTTCATGGTAGGACTTTTACTTGGTTCATCTATCATTGGCTTGCGTACACAAGTCATATATAATTAACATTGATAAGGCGGTCGGATGGGTGGCTCTGCCCCAGGTTCACAACCAGACAAGGAACAGGAGATAGGGCGGAAACACACATCCTAAGCCCGTAGAATCTTAATTATATACCACCCTCGCGCATACACGAAACGTTGATAGGATAACCGTATTCGTCCCTATCCTCTGAGCTTGAACTTGACTTGCTGCGCAATTGGTATCTTCCAAGTGATCTGCTGAAAATACTTAAGGAACGTTACAGGAGGATACCGTACTCCTCGCATGAGTACTTCGGAGGTTTGAAGCGAGAGACAATTCCGAGGTTCGTATCTAGCTTGTCGTTGTGGGTGACGAGAGTTTTGTTATTCGGTCGGTTTAAGGCAAAGGGTCTCCTCAGTAACACGTGAGTTCGGTATAACGTAGACTCAGTCAGACTAAGCGGAATGACATCGTAGGCTCGCGTGTTAGGTTAGTTGCGAAGGAGTTGTCATGTTATAACATCAGTGCATCTGTGTGTACGGTTTTAGTGTTTTCTGTTTTGATATTGTTATTACTACTGCGAATGTTTTGTGTTGTATTAAGTGTACTAACTGATAGATTGTTCTAGTGAGTGATGCTTGATATTATGATCCCTATCCAGTCTCTCTATAATCGCTTGGTGTCTACAATTCATATATAATTAAGATTGACAAGACAGTCGATTGAGTGATTCTGCCCTAAATCTACAACCAGACAAGGAACAAGAAATAAGGCGGAATCACGCACTCTAAGTCTATTGGTTCTTAACTATATATGGCCCTAATGTTTACACCAAGTCATTATAGCTTACCAAAAAAAGTATTTAGTTTCTACATAAACTATGTGCTTTGTTTAGACGAGGATGAAATTCTTATAGTTAGGATCTAGTTGGGAAACGTACCGCTGTTCTCAGGTGGTTCCGGGGTAGATTCCTGCAGTTATCATTAGCACTCTTCCCTCTTCACCAGGGTTCCTAGCTAATGGACAATCTCTCTTGTAGTGTCCCGTTTCACCACATTCGTAGCAGGTCTGACTTACTTCCTCAAATGGGACCTGGGAGATTGGTCGTGCCGGTGCCCTACAGAAGCGGATGGTGTGTCCCTTTCTGAGGCAGTTCTTGCAATACAACTTCCGACACTTTCTGGTATGATGGAAGTTGCACTTATTGCATTTAGGGAGGGTTCCAGCATAACGAATGCCTGGTGCTGAAGAGGTTGGTGTCGTGGCAGCATAGGTTGCACCCGTCTGTTGTCCCTCGGAGGGTTCTTGTGTTGATTGTCTCTTTTTGCCGCTCTCGGACCTTTGTTTATCATCACCTCCTTTGGTTGACCCATGAACAGTGTCCATTATGCCTTGGCGGATCCCATAGTCCACCAATGTTCGAGCCAGGCGTTTGGCACCGTCAAACGTAAGAGGTTTCGCTGCTAATACGCTTCCTTGGATTGGAGAAGGTAGTCCCCAAATGTATCTCTCTACCTTGTTGCTCTCCGGGGTAACCATCTGATGTGCACGGAAGTACCCAGTAATTTTAATATTTATAACCTAACAAACTTAGACTAACTATGCACTTGTAGGCAGTGTACCTAGTCAGATTACAGTATAGCTTAGGTAAGTCGGGTGTCGATCACAGGGAACGGTGTTATTAATTAATCTATTTACTACTAAATGAATCTAATTATTAACAAGATAAAAAGGGTTTTTATCTGATTTTGCAAGATCAGACTAACTTAACTCAAATTCAATCAATAATTAAAAGACACTCTTATCTAATTCGAATCCACTTCGTCCTTATGGCTAGCTAATAATTATGGATTATTAAGTTGGTTATTATTATATTAGTAATTAGGTCTAAATTTACCAATAGTTAATTAATTCATGTAAAGCTATGTATGGTCACACACAATTAAACACAGAATCAATTATGTTATGAATATGCTATGTAAGATTTATCATGCAAACACAATTATGTTCATAATCTATGTTCTCTAGCACAAAAAAGTTAATTACTTCAATTACTAACTAAGATTTTGGTTGATCCTAGCTCTAGCAAATCAATGTTCACTAAATTACTAGGTTATCAAGTCCATGCAGTTAATGGTCACTAACCTACACATAACATGAATTTAAGCAACTAAAGAAACAACATAAACATGCTAGGTAACAATAAATCAAACACAAGCAATTCACCAACTAAATAAATCCATATAAAGTTATGCTATTCATAAGTTTGAAGCTTCATCTAGCTAGATAAGAGTAGCTAGATTCAGCTGCTCATAGTAGCAACTAACACATAAACACAACTTAAATAAGAAAACATGTTCATAAGTATTAATCAAGTAACCAAATTATGAACTTTTACTCTTTTTGGTGTTGAAAACCCTTTTCCAGGACCTTACTTCTGCTGTAAATCGCCTCCTGGAACCTCTTCCTTCAGCCAAAAGTTTTTCAAATCGTAATGGGCAAAGGTACTTATAATATCTTTTAAATTTACCGTTCACGTCGTGAGAATTCAAGTCTCACGTCGTGAACTCGAGATAATAGTATTCGGCAAGGATTCCTTCACCCGGATGCTTATCTTCTAACTCTTTCTACTCACGTCGTGAACCATCAACTGTTCACGTCGTGAGCACGTCTTTTGGGTGTTTTTTCGTTCTTCTTTTCTTCAAGTCCCCCAAAGTTCCAAGTATTGTCACTTCTGGTCCCTTTCTTTGAAAATACTTCTATTTGGCTGCAAATAACATTTTATCCTCATAAGTACCATAATTCTATGCAAATAACCAAAATATTAAATAAAATGTAGATCAATATTGCCTAAAACTATGTATAAATTTGGCAATATCAAAATACCCCACAGTTAGGCTTTGCTTGCCCTCAAGCAAATCTACTTATTTAAACTTAAACCTTCATCACTAGCATTACATAGAACAATCCAATTCCAGCTCAACCATTATGCCAAGACCTCAACGCATGAATTTGTGTCTAAATTTTTCCTAAATGACCCCCCATACTTTAAATACTCACAATCTTCATAAACAATTACCCACTTCTTTCGAACAATGCTCATTTTATGCAACCCCCCGAATCCATCCCCAGAAATCCTACTTAACCTCAAAATATTTTTGTAAAGCTACCCAAGCATACATAAACTAGAGAATTACAACTTTTTAGAAGATACCACAACTTGGAGCTCTTGAATTCTTCTTTTCTTTAATATTTGATCTTTTACTTCATTGAATTTACTTCTTTCATGATTTTTGGCATCTTCAAATTTTTATTCTTTAGAACTTTGATCTTTGATCTTCATACTTTGATAGCCCCAAAATTCTTCAAGAAATTTTTACTTTTTGGTAATTTCTCTCTTTTTTTTACATGTATAACTCACTTTTTTATATCACTAAAAAACCTACATGATTAAGCAAGGGCGCTTAACTTCAACCTTTATTGGTTAAGACATATCTTTCCTGGATACATTTCAGGTTTAGGCTGCTAAACATGTTGCATTCCTCAAACCAAGCAGGGTCATGTTTTTGTTCCATGATTTCACTAAAATAAGGGAGGCCACAAATGCATTATAACGTATATCGGCTCAACTAAACATTTGAGCTCTTATCGGTTCATTCCACTAGCAAGTACAATTTAAATTATTACTACTAGATCCAATTAATAAAAATTCTTATAAAATTTACCAAATTATCTAGCAATTTACTTTTTCTACCCCTACCCCACACTTATTTCATACAATGCCCTCATTGTATGCTTAAAATAATATAAAATTAAGAGAAGGGAGAAAAAGGAACAGACTCCCCTGGGATAGTGGCGTGATCAAAACTCCAAAAGTGTGGAAAAACGTGCATTTCGAATATGGACCTCTGTAAAATAAGAACTTGGACTTGAACTTGGAAAACCAGCCATCAATCAAAACTTCAATCTTCAAAAAGAATGGTGCAAGCCTCCAAATCATGTAGACAATGTGGGAAAGCATACGCCACATTGGATATTAGAGAAAACAGCCCATCGAATCGTCACAAAAGTGTCATAAGGAATGGTAATAATTCCGTGTAATGAAGAAGAACGGAACAAAATGAATATGGTGGAAATTCACAACTCACGACGTGAATCAGTACAGGCTCACGACGTGAAGTCGCTGAAGCGCGCATTCTGATTTTCCTTGAAACCTTGCTCACGACGTGAAAAATATAGGGTCACGGCGTAAATCCTGGGTAAACCAGAATTAAAACTGCCTTCTTCTTTGTAAATATATATGCTCCACTCAACATCTTAACGAATTAAGACCCTTCTAAATTCAGTGTATTTTGACGACTCTTCTGACTATATCCTCTCTCTCTCGACTCACCCCACACTTATTTCCAATTGTGGGTTTCGACTTCCAACTTCTAAACTTGAACGACACTCACTTAAACGAACACGACTCTTGACTTGACCTTACTCTTTCCCCAAGACTCCTTAGCAAACTGAAAGTTAACAACCAAAGAAGAGCAAAGTAACATAATATCTTAAAGTCTTACAATCCAAACAAATTTAAAAACAAAATAAAACAAACCAAACAAGTCTAAAATAAACAAAATAAAACTAAATGATCAATCATCTTCATCCTCCTTGTTTGCTCCACTAGTGCCCGCCCCGTCGCCTCCATGTCCTCGATACTCCGTCCACCTCGGGCAAATTGGGTAATGATACCCCAAATGAGGCGGCTGCTCCACCCCAAGGTGTTGAACCACGTTCTCCATGGTACCCCCAATCCAGTTGACACTCAAAGATAACTGGCGCCAAAAACTTGATGTGCACGGAAGTACCCACTAATTTTAATATTTATAACCTAACAAACTTAGACTAACTATGCACTTGTAGGCAGTGTACCTAGTCAGATTACAGTATAGCTTAGGTAAGTCGGGTGTCGATCACAGGGAACGGTGTTATTAATTAATCTATTTACTATTAAATTAATCTAATTATTAACAAGATAAAAAGGGTTTTTATCTGATTTTGCAAGATTAGACTAACTTAACTCAAATTCAATCAATAATTAAAAGACACTCTTATCTAATTCGAATCCACTTCGTCCTTATGACTAGCTAATAATTATGGATTATTAAGTTGGTTATTATTATATTAGTAATTTAGGTCTAAATTTACCAATAGTTAATTAATTCATGTAAAGCTATGTATGGTCACACACAATTAAACACAGAATCAATTATGTTATGAATATGCTATGTAAGATTTATCATGCAAACACAATTATGGTCATAATCTATGTTCTCTAGCACAGCAAAGTTAATTACTTCAATTACTAACTAAGATTTTGGTTGATCCTAGCTCTAGCAAATCAATGTTCACTAAATTACTAGGCTATCAAGTCCATGCAGTTAATGGTCACTAAACTACACATAACATGAATTTAAGCAACTAAAGAAACAACATAAACATGCTAGGTAACAATAAATCAAACACAAGCAATTCACCAACTAAATAAATCCATATAAAGTTATGCTATTCATAAGTTTGAAGCTTCATCTAGCTAGATAAGAGTAGCTAGATTCAGCTGCTCATAGTAGCAACTAACACATAAACACAACTTAAATAAGAAAACATGTTCATAAGTATTAATCAAGTAACCAAATTATGAACTTTTACTCTTTTTGGTGTTGAAAACCCTTTTCCAGGACCTTACTTCTGCTGTAAATCGCCTCCTGGAACCTCTTCCTTCAGCCAAAAGTTTTTCAAATCGTAATGGGCAAAGGTACTTATAATATCTTTTAAATTTACCGTTCACGTCGTGAGAATTCAAGTCTCACGTCGTGAACTCGAGATAATCGTATTCGGCAAGGATTCCTTCACCCGAATGCTTATCTTCTAACTCTTTCTACTCACGTCGTGAACCATCAACTGTTCACGTCGTGAGCACGTCTTTTGGGTGTTTTTTCGTTCTTCTTTTCTTCAAGTCCCCCAAAGTTCCAAGTATTGTCACTTCTGGTCCCTTTGTTTGAAAATACTTCTATTTGGCTGCAAATAACATTTTATCCTCATAAGTACCATAATTCTATGCAAATAACCAAAATATTAAATAAAATGTAGATCAATATTGCCTAAAACTATGTATAAATTTGGCAATATCACCATCCCAGGGCATAATGTAGCTAAATCACTGAATCTATCAGTATAGGCTTCTATGTCTGAGCCTGCCATGGTAAGATTCCACAGCTCATGCTCTAGTTTTTTCACTTCGCCCCTCGGGCAATACTCTTTCAGCATCATCTCTTTTAGATTTTCCCCAGCCCATTGGGTTTGCTATTGGAAGAGTCAATGACTTGATGTAACGCCCGTAAATCCGGGCTAGTCAATTTAGAGATAATAGGGGTCGAAAACGACTTTTCGACAAAAGATTATTTAGAATAAATAATCTTAACCAAGTTGTAGAATATGTCTCAAGGGTTCTGTACATATAAAGAACGCCGCAATCCGAGTCATAACGAAGAAGTTATGGCCCGTCGAAGTTTTTCGGCAAAACTGGCACGGCACCGGGAAACGTAAAATAGTGAATTTACAATAGAAGAATTTTTGGCCTTAGTGATCTAAATGAAAGTCGTAGAATATGTTAACCTGAGAGTGTCCATAAAAAGAACGCCCAAATCTGACTTCGTATGAGGAAGTTATGATTTTTCTAAGATTTGGCTTAACAGTATACGGCCCGAAACTCGAATTTTAGTTCGAGCGGTTTTTCGCTTACGTGACCTAAATGAGAGTTGAAGATCTCATTAATAGGAATCAACGGTAAAAAGACAGACGAAAACGGAGTCCGTATGAAGGAGTTACGAATTCTTCAGGGTCATTTAGCAGTCTAATCTCCTCGTACTGTTAAATTTAAGATCGGTCAAGAATTAGCCAACGGAGTCTAAATAAAAGTTGTAGATCTTATTTTTACCTACGCGTGGGTATAAAGAAAGTTGAAAACGGAGCTCATATGCGAAAGTTATGAATTTTTGAAAATCGGCTGATTTCCACCCTGTGTGCGATGTCACGTGTCAGCACCAGGCTGCGCCTGACTGTAGCCAGCCTGGATCACGCCGTGAATATTAAAAACTCACGACGTGAGTGACCCTTCAGCCTCCTATAAATAGAGATGCCCCCCTCCATTCATTCTCACACCTCCCTTCACTTCCCTCTCTCTCTAGAACTTCTCTCTAGCCCCGAAACCCCCCGAAACCTCCCGAAAAGCCTAGGGAACCTCCCTAGCACGAGGCGGAAGCCCCGTAGCGCCCGAAGGCTCCGAGAAGAAGAGCCTTTCGGCTCGGGAACGCTGCTCCAGCGGAGCCCGGTTTTGAGAAAAACCCGCTGTAAGTGGGCTACGTCTACCCTATCTTTAGTATAACTTATGTTTCAATATAGTAACATTATTAGGACCTTAAAATAATTATTTGGGCTATTATTATGGGTTATATAAGTATTGTTTAACGCTTATATAATAATAATAATAGCTAGACTATTAATTAGTCGCGGTTAACGTTAGACTAAACCCTAGTGGTATTGATACTAGGTTTTGTCGAGGGAAATTGTTTTAAGAAGTAACGAAGCGCTGTCCGAATTCAGAATCACCACCTAATCAGGTGAGTGCATGGTCCCTTTCATCTTACACATAGATATGAAGTATTTTATATAAATTACGTGCTATGTGTGCATATTATCTGAATACTTGCTGTCTATGATGGATGAATGATTTTATACATGCTTTAAATGATTTAAATATATATTTATTTTATATCTACAAATATGTTGGGATAAAACATGGGTAGATGAAATAGTTGGTGTGTGATGAAATAAAATGATGAGAGATAGGTGATGATAGGAAGGTGATGATAATTAGGTGATGGATAGGTGATGATGAATCGGTGATGTAGGATGAAAGATACTATAACCTTGTCCGGCAATTTGGAGATGTAGTCATCTACTAGAGTATAGATGGCGACCACGGACTATTCTAGACAACCCGTGGAAACACCAGCAGACTTATAACCTGTAGGTGATGAATTACGAGTCCAGGTGATGTTGCGACTGTATATTCATGTGATGATACTCTAACCCTTACTATGAATTACGAGTTCAGGCGACGTTGTAACTACGTATTCATGCCTTAGGAACAAGCATATAAGGAAATGTGGGGTAAAAAGATGAGAGGTAAATATGATATAGGAGATGAACCTTAAGACAATTCTTTAAGGAATATTACAGAAGATAACAGGGATGGGTAATCGGGTTGATTGTTTGATGTTTAAATATAATAATGATATTATTGTGGGTTGAAAACCCTATGTACTCACCAGGTTTCCCAACCTGACCCACTCCAGCTTATTTGTATCACAGGTGTCGATACGAAGCTACTTTGCACTGAGAGATTTAAAAGAGATGTAGATCACTAGTGTAAATGAATGTAAGTTCTGTTTATGCTTATGTTTCTGTATTGACGATGACATCCCAAATGTTTTAAACGAATAAAAATACATTTCTTCGAAAATGCTTTGATAACGTATTTATCATGTTTTTTCTGGGAACAAATTCCGCAACATTTTTATTAAAAGAAGTACTCTGATTTTTATAAAGCATAAACAAAATCGGTCTTTTCTGGCCGTGAAAATGGGGATGTCACACTTGACATGGCTATTCCACCATGTAAGGGCTCTGTCAGACAAGGTGCAGGCAGCAAACTTCACTTTGCTCCCTTCTGGGCATGCGCATAACTCAAACATCGATTCTGTCATCTCGAACCATCGCATTAGGGCGATGACTCCCCCACTTCCATTGAAGGATTTGGGTCCACAAATCATGAAGTCTTTGTATGAGCACTACCTTGTGTGTACGTGGTTAGAGTTGTTGGTTCCACTACCCGATCCACCAGTACCACTTGCATTGATTTGAGTAATGACAGCTGTCACTGCGGCTGTAATTGCCGCCTGAAAGACAACCGGGTCATACTGAGGAGGTGGCGGTGGTGTTGCGTTGTTTTTGTTTTTGTTCAACTTCTTTGGTGGCATCTTTCTGCCACAAGGTTTAAAAGATGAAACGAGGGTAAGTCCTTAGTGGTTACAAGTCGAGTGTTATCTGAATCAAAGTTGTCTCAGTTCTGAATGTATCATGTTCTGACTTTCGAGGCAATTCATAACAGAGGTCTATGCAACATAGACTTATGAATTTGGTAGTGACTACCCTCTTAATGAAGTTATGGGTTCTGGTTTACTGTTACTAGCTGATATGATAAAGGCGATAAGCCTGACACATAGTGTGAGCAGTGTAATCACTAACTCACTAGATCATATTAGTTAGTTAATTATTAGTATGACGTATATGGTGCTCTACCACCTTGCGCGCCTCGGGAGGGGTTTCCTGTCCTAGTTATGATGGTCATGAATTCAGCTGTGGGGATTTGTTGTCTCTGAACTTTCTTATGGTTTTCCTATTCACTGTAGATCATGCTTTGGGTTCTACCACAGATCTCCATCACCTCCTAATCGAAGATTTGCCTCCTCGTATGATTCCTTCTCGGAATCCACTTTATGAACCCTCTCTTATTCCTCATTGACTTCTCTGTTGGTGGTTGTAGTGGAGTGACTATCTATATCTAGGTTGTTCGCGCGAGAATGGGAATGTCTAAAGAATCTTATGAGATTAAGTAGAACATTTCTTCTATAGTTATTGATGATCCAAACTGGGTCCTCCTATAGTCAAGAAGTTCATGCAAGCTGTATATAACCAAGATCAAATAGACATTCGAATAGGTGATCCTACTCTAAAACCACAACCAAACAAGGAACAGGTAATAGAGCGAAAATCACCAATTCTAAGTCTATAAGATCCCAGTTATATATAACCCTGGAAGCATGCACTTCGCAACTATAGACCTGCCAGTAAAGGTCTTTTAGTTCTCATGTAAGTTTTTTATAGTGCCTAAAATACTCCTATAGTATTTTATCTTTATGTTTTGTTCTAGGGATCTTTTGTATATGGAGTTAGGTAAGTTTTAGGCTCGTTGCAACACCACCATCACTCCCAAACACATGTTGCTCGTATCTCAAATAAATATAGTTGATCAGGTTATATTTATTCCAGATATGATTACATAACTGCTTAGGTTTGACTGTAGTGTCCAACATCTAAATACTTTTGTTTGTTTTGATCCTATTTGTTCTTATTGTAATAATTGTTCTTATTATGTATGCTTATTAGTATACTTTGCATAAAATACTTATATTTTAAAAGTATACTTTTAGTCAGAGCACTCCGACCCCATTGTATTTATAGTTGTATATCTTTTACTGGTTGATATACTAAGTTCACTATAAACAATGCTCTAATACCAATCTGTCACACCCCAAACTGGAACGGCGGAAACGTTCGAGGTCGGAGGACGTCATGTACAGTATCACAAAAATTGAATAATAGTAATCAAAGTAACAACAACCCTTGTATTAATAGTATAGTGTTTACATTACATTTGAATCATACACGATTGACTCCAAAAGTAATTAACAAGTAAAGACTCGAAGTTACTATGCTCCGTCTTCTTGAACCCGGCGCGTGTACCTGTCTACTAATGTCCTGAGAATACAAGTAGGTTTTGAAAGAGTATCAGCATAAAGCTGGTGAGTTCATAAGCGTTTTGTTTTAGAAAATAGTTATTTGTTCTTTCGAAAAGTGCGTTGTATTTCTCCAGAAAACCTTATATTTTCTGATGTAATGAATGTTAAGTAAAAATGATTCTTACTAGTTCCTCCTGCGAGTACTTAGTGTATACAAATCATATACAATCCAGATCGAACAAAAAATCGATTGTGTAGTTCTGCCCCAAGCCCACAACCAAACAAGGAACAGGAAATGAGGCGGAGGCCACACATCCCATTGGTTGTCGGATCCTCATATATATAACCCTGAAGTATTCACTACATACTTACAAATTTAATTGTACCGGTCCTTTGAATACTCCGTTGAAAGTGTTCCTCAAGAAAATCCAATATTTCTTAGTGAAAGTATGATTAACCAATCCTTTTTATAATTACTTAGCTCATACTAGCTATGTATAAACCAATATATAAAGACGATTGATTGTGTGGATCTGCCCTAAGTCCACAACCAAACAAGGAACAGGAAATGAGGCGGAAACCACACATTCCATGGTCTATCGGATATTCTTCATACATAGCCTGGATGCATAAACTAAGGAATTACATAATTAACAATGAATGTTCATCAGTGAAATGATAAGCCGATTGTTTGTAGAGTACTGGTGTTTATCCTAGAAAATCCTATATTTTCCCTAAGTGTAAGGTATTGTCTTAACTGTTTCAAAACTGAAGAGTACAAGTATCTACCATACTTATGTTGTTTAAGCATTGTTCTGTTTAAAAACCCTGGCTACCACCAGTGATGTATAGTATGTTCTGTAAACTGAAAGTGTTGTTAATACCCTCCTGTGATCACTTAGTACATACAGGTTATAGAAATCTAGATCGAACAAACAGTCGATTGGGTGACTCTGCCCTAAGCCCACAACCAAACAAGGAACAGGAAATGAGGCGGAGGTCACACAGCCCATTGCATGTCGGATGTTAATTTCATATTACCCTGGTGTACATACTAAGTCGTCACATAGTTACTAACCCTGTTGACTGTTTGTTAGGTATATTATTACGTGAATGAGTCGTTGTTTCCCCTGTGAGTTCTTATAACCATAATGATGGACGAATACCAATACGACGTACTTCGGACGTCGAATACTGAAAAGACGTTTGTCACCCCCGGTTGACTGTAGCTAATAATCAGGGTGCGGGATTGTCAGTCCCGTGTAGATCTATACACAAACTCACGCTCTCCCTCCAGGAGACTCTAGTTACAAGACGTGTCTCACACTGTAGTTCTCTCAACGAATCCACGAATAATACTATGAAAACCCCTTTTGTTATTAACATGAATCCTTATAAAATAATATATTTTATTTCATAATTCATAAGTTTGTTTCATTTGTTCTGAAAACTGTGTTTGCAATGTTTGTATCCTAACATGTTCTGTAAAACTGATTTCAAGTCTAGTAGTATCGATGTTTACCATGTTTAGTAAGTTCTATGTTCAGTGTATGCTAATGATAGGAAAGTATATTAAACCAAATTATATTTTCAAACACAAGATTACTTGTGCTTTTACTTGTATTCCCCCCCTTAAAACATTAAAAACTCGGAAAATATAGGGGGTATGAACTCACCTGATTGTGGATGGATTGAATGAATGACAAAGATAGGATGCTTGGTATGCTAAGTGAAGTCCCGAGCACAATACGGTCCTATTAAGCACATATTAACATGTATGTCTATTCAATTAGTGGTTATAACTACTAACATGTATAGGAAACCACCTAAGATTGTAGGAAACACCCTAAATGAAGTGTTAGGCTCATAAATGGAAGCTTGGAAGGGGTTTACGGCCGTATAGGGTTTACAGCCTCATGACGTTCACTGCCTCATGACGTTCATGGCCTCATGAGGTGTTCACGGTCCTTATGAAACTATGAAGGGTTCACGGCCCTTATGATGGGTTCACGGTCGTGATCCCTTCAAGTTCATGAAGATGGTGATGAATCATGAACAATCAAGGCTAGGATCTAATAATCTTTCAAGTATAAGAAGTTTAAGGTTGAAACACTTACGTCGGGATGGAATACCCCAGGCCCCTCAACCATCGGGTTGGAATGCCAACATACTATGGGTCCAATCAACCATCGGGTTGGAATACCCCAGGACCCTCAACCATCGGTTTGGAATGCCAACATACTATGAGTCCAATCATCCTCGGGATGGAATACTCACGGCCCACAACAAATCAAACATGTGCACCTACATCAGATAATCATGTAACAGACTATAGAGATAACATACTAGGGTCCTATCATCCTCGGGATGGAATACCCTCAACTACCAATCAATCACGTGCACACATAACATGTAATCTCCTATCAGCATACAGACAGTCAGACCAACTACAGTTCTCTAAGCACAACCACATCCTCTCTACCAGGATACCGATCTATCATACCATACCAACATATAACCATCCCGTCTACCAGAATACCGACCTAACAGATCATACCAACATACAACCATCCTATCTACCAGGATACCGATCTAACATATCATAACAATATCAATTCTAAAGACAAATCAAAGGGCCGACCTTGGTGCCTTAGACCCTTGAGTATAGTGAGGATAACTCACCTTGCAAGTGCCGAACTAAAGAGATAAGATCAAATCCTCCGATCACAGCCACGAACTCCACCACCTAACACTATGATGGAACCATATCTATAAGTGCTCAATTACCAGAATACCCTTGGAAGTCAAACTGGTCAACCCTTGGTCAAAGTCAAAGTCAACAACCGAGGTCAACAGTCCATGTTGACCTGACTCGACGAGTGCACTATACTGACTCGTCGAGTTCTTCCAAAACTCACAGAATCATGAAACCCTCATTGACTCGCCGAGTTTCCAGGAAACTCGTCGAGTTCAAACGTGTCCAGAAGTCGGGGAAACCCCAGAAGACTCGCCGAGTCATCTCCCAGACTCGCCGAGTTGAATCGCAACTCAAGACTCGTAACCCTAATGTGACTCGCCGAGTCGGGCGACCCGAATTGCCGAGTCTCTTCGCCCTAATCCATAATCCAGCGATTCTGAGCTAACCAATTGTTCCAAATTGTAGATCCAACCTTTCTAGGGCATGCTTCTCACGTAAAGGTGCAAACTTTACGTGTATGCAAGGTGATTTTGGCTCAATACAAACTAGGGAGAAGGTTCAAGACAAGAATGCTCACAAACAAGCTAAAGGGCTGATACTTTATGATTTCAAGGACCAAGACAAGCCTAGATCTGAAGTTGCAACCTGAGATCTAGACCCAAAACCCGAAATGGATCCTAAACATGCTAAATGGTCCGAAATCTCATCCATGAATAGATCTAGATGTAACAAGGTAAAGGTAACGACTTGTTACCTTCAGACTGATGCCACTGAGAAGAGAGATCGAATCCACCAGCTCCTCTATGATCAAATCTTCTTAAACTCCAAGCCTTCTTCTTGCAATTGCTTCAAAACACACTTTCCCTCCTTCACACACTCAAATAGGGGGGTTTGGATCGGTTAGGGCTGCTTCTGGACGTCAAGGGGTGATAAGGGGGCTGAGGTAAGGACTTAAGGTCCTTTAAATAGGGTGCAAACCCTAAAATTGGGGTTTTCTCTTCACAGCACCAACTCGTCGAGTCTAGCCGCCGACTCGGCGAGTTGGTCACTTAACACGTGGCCAAAACCCACTCTGACTCGACGAGTAGGCATACCTACTCGCCGAGTAGGCTCCTAAAATTACACATAAGCCCCTAAATCATACTTCTGAAGTTTGGGATGTTACACATAAGCGTTTTGCTTTAGAAAATGGTTCTTTGTTCTTTCGAAAAGTGCGCTGTGTTTCTCCAGAAAACCTTATATTTTCTGATGTAATGAATGTTAAGTAAAAATGATTCTTACTAGTTCCTCCTGCGAGTACTTAGTGTATACAAATCATATACAATCCAGATCGAACAAAAAATCGATTGTGTAGTTCTGCCCCAAGCCCACAACTAAACAAGGAACAGGAAATGAGGCGGAGGCCACACATCCCATTGGTTGTCGGATCCTCATGTATATAACCCTGAAGTATTCACTAGATACTTACAAATTTAATTATACCGGTCCTTTGAATACTCCGTTGAAAGTGTTCCTCAAGAAAATCCAATATTTTCTTATTGAAAGTATGATTAACCAATCCTTTTTATAATTACTTAGCTCATACTAGCTATGTATAAACCAATATATAAAGACGATTGATTGTGTGGATCTGCCCTAAGTCCACAACCAAACAAGGAACAGGAAATGAGGCGGAAACCACACATTCCATGGTCTATCGGATATTCTTCATACATAGCCTGGATGCATAAACTAAGGAATTACAGAATTAACAATGAATGTTCATCAGTGAAATGATAAGCCGATTGTTTGTAGAGTACTGGTGTTTATCCTGGAAAATCCTATATTTTCCCTAAGTGTAAGTTATTGTCTTAACTGTTTCAAAACTGAAGAGTACAAGTATCTACCATACTTATGTTGTTTAAGCATTGTTCTGTTTAAAAACCCTGGCTACCACCAGTGATGTATAGTATGTTCTGTAAACTGAAAGTGTTGTTAATACCCTCCTGTGATCACTTAGTACATACAGGTTATAGAAATCTAGATCGAACAAACAGTCGATTGGGTGACTCTGCCCTAAGCCCACAACCAAACAAGGAACAGGAAATGAGGCGGAGGTCACACAGCCCATTGCATGTCGGATGTTAATTTCATATTACCCTGGTGTACATACTAAGTCGTCACATAGTTACTAACCCTGTTGACTGTTTGTTAGGTATATTATTACGTGAATGAGTCGTTGTTTCCCATGTGAGTTCTTATAACCATAATGATGGACGAATACCAATACGACGTACTTCGGACGTCGAATACTGAAAAGACGTTTGTCACCCCCGGTTGACTGTAGCTAATAATCAGGGTGCGGGATTGTCAGTCCCGTGTAGATCTATACACAAACTCACGCTCTCCCTCCAGGAGACTCTAGTTACAAGACGTGTCTCACACTGTAGTTCTCTCAACGAATCCACGAATAATACTATGAAAACCCCTTTTTGTTATTAACATGAATCCTTATAAAATAATATATTTTATTTCATAATTCATAAGTTTGTTTCATTTGTTCTGAAAACTGTGTTTGCAATGTTTGTATCCTAACATGTTCTGTAAAACTGATTTCAAGTCTAGTAGTAACGATGTTTACCATGTTTAGTAAGTTCTATGTTCAGTGTATGCTAATGATAGGAAAGTATATTAAACCAAATTATATTTTCAAACACAAGATTACTTGTGCTTTTACTTGTATTCCCCCCCTTAAAACATTAAAAACTCGGAAAATATAGGGGTATGAACTCACCTGATTGTGGATGGATTGAATGAATGACAAAGATAGGATGCTTGGTATGCTAAGTGAAGTCCCGAGCACAATACGGTCCTATTAAGCACATATTAACATGTATGTCTATTCAATTAGTGGTTATAACTACTAACATGTATAGGAAACCACCTAAGATTGTAGGAAACACCCTAAATGAAGTGTTAGGCTCATAAATGGAAGCTTGGAAGGGGTTTACGGCCGTATAGGGTTTACAGCCTCATGACGTTCACTGCCTCATGACGTTCATGGCCTCATGAGGTGTTCACGGTCCTTATGAAACTATGAAGGGTTCACGGCCCTTATGATGGGTTCACGGTCGTGATCCCTTCAAGTTCATGAAGATGGTGATGAATCATGAACAATCAAGGCTAGGATCTAATAATCTTTCAAGTATAAGAAGTTTAAGGTTGAAACACTTACGTTTTTGGAACTTTGGAGGGTTCACGGTCGAAGCTTTTTGAGAGAGAATGGGGGTGTTCACGGTTGAGAGGAGGAGAAATGAGAAGAAACTGAGGTCACTCATATATATATATATATATATATATATATATATATATATATATATATAGGAGGAGGGTTCACGGCCGTGAACAAGTTTGTGGCCGTGAACACCTTGTGGGTGATTTTCTGGTTCGAATCTAGCCTCCCGATCTAAAGCTAACTCATCCTAGCATCCATTCATACATTACACTAGGCTTAGAAACTCTCAAACAGACCCTCCAGAGGGCTAAAAGGTAACAGAAACAAGCCCGAGTTTCATTGATCAAGATGACTTATAGATAGAGATTCCGGGTTGTCACAAAATACCTTCAATCTTCCATTAAGAATTATCAAACCCTATCCCAGAGCTAACAATTTAAATTGGTTATAAGATGGTAAACTATTCTTTGCATGCATACATATAATAAGTACAAGCAGAATAAAGAATCCAATTATTATTTGAAACATCTTTATGCTCAGGGATCATTATGAAATGATATTTGCTAATAACATATGATCTTATAGGGTCACACTATATAACAAGTAAACACTAAATAATTATTTATTAAATTAAATCATCACTTGTATTTAATTGGGGAATTATTGGTTTTGAAAAAATAATAATTTAAATGTAGCACAACTAGTTATATGTAACCAAATATTATGGTTTAAACATCATGTATTGTAACATCCGTTTTTCGGGTATTATTTTTAAGTCTTGAAGTTTTTGGGAGTTTGATTGACCGCAGCGTGGTGATGTATGACCACCATGACACAACCACTTCATTTAATTGGTATGTTATTTAAGTGGCCACAACATGGTCTAAGCTTGGCCACGAAGCGGTGGGAGTTGGGGTTAGAAACCTAGACTCTAGGTTTTGAACCCTATTTAAAGGCTCTAACTCCTAGGGTTGCCTCATCTGGCAGGCCCCAACTTCTAAGAATGTTACCCTCCCAAACCCTAGCCTCCATACTTGATTTTTGAGCTTGTTCTCTTGATTTTGTGAAGCTTCATGAAGAAGGAACTCCATTTTTACGCAAGGAAGCAAGGAGATAACTTAGATCTATCATCTACTTTAGATTTCTAAGTCATTGGGGGTATAAAGTTCAAAATTTGACCTTTGCTTTTGTAGATATAAGTTCAAGCACCTTTTTGGGTGGTTTTGAATCCATTTCCTAAATATCCTTGGAGTTGAGCAAAGCCTGGACTATTTCAAGTGATTTAAGTGATGTCTGGACTTGAGTGTTTAAGGAAGGTGTGTTTGTTGATGGGTTTATTAGGTTACAACAAAATTATCAATGCAGATAATCACTTAATAATTAAGAAGATGGCACATGCAACCTAAAAGGATCTATGTCTTTCATTTTGAATGCTACATACTTTGAATAAAAAAACCAACATAAACCCTAGTAATGTCAAAAACTAGAAAGTAAAGTTAAGGGTTTACATATTTTGAAATTTTTATAGCAAACAAGTTTACTTGATGCCTTCCTTTGTTGACTTGAGAATCAAGCACCAAAAGTTTAGTGCCTATAGTGGTTTGTATCCTAACCCTAGCAACAAGAACACAAGAGGACAGAGAAAATGATAAGGGAATTTAGTTCCTAAGCCTTATGGTAAGAGCATGAACAAAGTTTGATGCCCAAGGGATCCTATTTATAACTTAGGGACAAATCAAGATTTGAATAATTAATTAATGGATTTAAGTCCAATTCAAATCCTCTCTTTATTATCATCCAGGAGGCTTTTGGAAACCCTAGAAAGGCTCATAAAACCGTCCACCCTTGGATGGTTCCAGAATTGCCTCTTTTGTTCAACTATTGAACAATTACAATTCACCCCTTGCACCTTTAATTAATTCCATTTAATCCCAAATTAATTCCAGATTAATTATGATTAATAATTAACTAATTCCAACTGGTTTCATATTACTTTATTAACCATATAAATTAACAAATCAATTATTTAACAATTGATTTCATGTTAATTTATTAATCACATAATAAATTAATAAACCAACTATCTATTTCCAGTTAATATATTAATCATATAATATATTAAAAAATCATTTCCTCATAATTTCCAATTATTTTATTAATCATACTATAATCTAATAAATTATCCTCTCTTTCCAAATCTTATTCTATGCAGTTACTGATTTTGAGGGCAACCCAAACAGGATTTTGCTTCTAATTACAAGTCATACCGATTTAGTTATAAGCTTAGACACCTTAATCCAATAGTCTCCCACTTCGATAAGTTTATAATTACAATTGTTAATATAACCTTGAAATAAACTACAAAATGTGCTTCCCATTCCACTGCCAAACTCTGATTCAAATCAAACGTTGGCCCTAAGATAAGTGATGAGCTATTCCTTCGTTCTACAAGATATCATATGAACACAGTCATGGATTAAATGATCAACCTCATGTTCATTTATTTTGTTTCATTATTTCCCGATTTGTGATCAAATTCAGACTACAAAATGAAACACATCAATCTAGTCCAAACCAGGTGCCTGGTTTTTTTATAGATCAACTTAAATCACCGAGGGGCTCAAATATATCGCTTTTCTTAATAAGGAAAAATGAACGAATAAACTTTGACTACATAACTGTAACCTTTAATCACCAAACCATACATGACACTACGTTTTATAACATCACGTTAGTGAAGCATTTTCATAATACTAATGCACAACAGACATGTAAATTACAACTTATGTATCTCCGGTTGAAGAATACAAGATATAATTATAACATCCTGTTTTATGTCATTTCTTATTTTAGAGTCGTGGGCTGGAAGTTGATTGTGTAAAGGTTTTAGGCCTTAAGGAGGTAAAGTTTAGACCTTTTGGAAGGATGTAATGATGGTTAAGATATTTAACCCTTGAACTCTGTATTTAGGCTGAAGGGTAGAAAGGGAAAAGTCATAGGCTGGGTTGTTGCATGAAATATGGATTTTTGTTCGACAAGTTTTTAGTCCAAGATATCTAGATAATATTGTGGGTTTCTTCAATACTTTTCCGTGCATATAAAGAACGCTAATATCATAGTTGAAACGAAGAAGTTGCAATAGTTTGAAGGTATGCTAAAGTTGGGAAGGAAGGTGGTACGTTGGGAATACCAACATGATGAAGTCACGCCCTTAGAAGTGTATGATGGGTGTAACATTTGGTACGTTGGGCGTATGCGACCAGAACCCAAACCCTAATTTCAGGGTTTTGAGCCCTATATAAGGTCCTTAACTTCCCCAAACCCATTCCATTCTCAGCCTCCGTTTTCCCAACGTTCTCCACGGAAACCCAAATCCTAATTTGAGCCTTATGAGCCAAAGAGTTTGCTTATTGGTGCCTTTGAAGGAAGAAGAAGGTGGTGATAGAGCTTGGAAGCTTGAAGCAACTTTGGATCTAGAAGTTCTCCTCCCCTATTCATCTCCAGAAGGTATAAAGTTAGAAGCTTTACGAATGTTTCCCTAGATCTAGTTTAAGGTGTTAAATTTATGTCCTTTTTTCCAACAAATTAGTCCATTTGAGTGTGGGTTGTTCCAGATCTTGTGAGGTGCATTGCTAGGTGTATATATGGGTGTTAAGTCATAATAATGAGATATTGGTTTTGTTCTTCCATTCATGCATGTGTTATGAAGCTTTGAATCTTATGACAAGTTAGAGTTTTGGATTTGAGCCCTTTCTAGCCATGCAAGGTCACAAAGTTGGAAACTTTATGATTTAGGACATCATTTAGATTTAGATATAAGCTTTGGACGAAAGGTATTAAGGGATAAAGTGCTTATTGAAATGTTGGAGCCAACTTACTTACGTTGGGTGTACTAGGCCTGAGCCATGTACGTTGGGTGTACGTTGAGTATGCAGAGCGTACTCAGCTGGCCTTGGACTTTGACTTTTGTTGACTTTCGTTGACCACTGACTTTTTGACCAAGTTTGACTTTAGGTCAAACTTGAGGGTTTGACTGGTGATTGAGATTCTATCTGGTTTTGGTGTTAGTGGATTCGTGGGTGCAAGAGTGTAGAAAAGGGATCATA
Organism: Lactuca virosa; assembly: GCF_052849685.1. Taxonomy (NCBI): domain Eukaryota; kingdom Viridiplantae; phylum Streptophyta; class Magnoliopsida; order Asterales; family Asteraceae; genus Lactuca; species Lactuca virosa. The sequence continues at coordinate 3,584,568 of NC_136434.1, forward strand.
TCTTAGTGTTTCAGACTTCTTCGGTTCAGGTGAGTTTTGCATCGTTGTACCGTAGGTCGAAGGCACCAATGTCGACCCACTAGTTTTGGTTACCTTTTAGTATAGGGATGCCATAGGGACTGTATGTAGTTACTTAGGATAGACTTAGGATTCTTGATCTAGGCTTTCTTTCCTATTCCTTGTTTGGTTATGGATCTAGAGTAGGATCACATGTTCGGGTGTCTATCTCACCTCTGAGTATATACGGTTATTCATACCTTGGATTGTTGGCTATATATCCTTATGTATAGTATGTTTTTGTGTTGGTGTGATATGCTAGATCTGTGTATATATCCTTATATGATAGGATGATGTAGTAGTGGTATACTGATTAGAGTGTTAGTAGACTGGTTATCAACTAATGGAGTGCCCTAGGGACTATATGTAGTCATATAGGATAGCCTGATAACTCTTGATCTATGCTTTCTTACCTGTTCCATGTTTGGTTGTGGCTCTAGAGTAGGATCATCTGTTCGGGTGGATATCTCACTTATGGTTACTTATGGTTACACATTTCATGGAGGTTAGTTGGTAGCATGATATTGTGTTGTGAGAGGTCTAGTAGGCAGTAGTGAGTTGTATGATTGATGTTTTTCTGTATTATGTGCTTACTTGATCCTTGACTGTTTATATGTCAACATATTGTGGTAATGGGTTGAGGCAATCCTGTTTATGTTGTAGGCCCAGATACCTGGTGCCGGCCGGCTGTAAGTTGTAGGAATGGAGGCTCGAGAAGAGTGGTTGGGTTGAGGTGGTAGGCCAACAAACCCTGGGCATTCCAGTCCGATGATTGATTAGACCTGTTGTATGTTGGCATTTTAGTTTGATGACTAATTAGGTCTGGGCATTCCAATCTGATGATTGTGGGCCTTTATGCATGCTTATATGTATATCGTATGGGGTATTTTGGGGGAAACTCACTAAGCCTTATGCTTACCCAGTTGTTTATGTTTTCAGGTTCTATCAGTGATTGTGAGAAGGCGAAGGAGGGACTATACACACTCATCAGTAGGATTATGGATTTGGTATTTGTTAAAATAATCTGATTTTCAATAAATGTAACTGGGAATAAATGGTTTTTTTAGAATGGATTTATAATTGGGAAGTTTTACCTTATTAAAAATAAAAAAATTTTGTTGTGAAAATGGGATGTCATAATAATCGTCTTAGAATTACTCGTGATTAAATCCATGAAGTAATCTTTAAGTGTGGGTTTATCCAATATTTCAAATCTCCATTTTCTAAGTACTCGTGAATATTATAGCAATCCCATACAATGTCTAATCTCTATGGATAATATATAATCAATTCATGACATTCTTGATTCACTACTTACGTCCAAAATTATGAGCGACTGTGGAATTTTGAATAATAAATTTTACCCAAGAAGTATAACATGCAAAGCGAAACACAATAATAAATTATATAACTATGGTATCATACCCATTAGTTATAAATAAATCTCTATTATTTATTCACCATAATAATTAAAAATTTATTCATTATATAATGTTTCAACTAATCGGCTAACCACTTGAATTAGATAACATCAGTCATGCCATGTTATGAACATGCATATTATGCCTCTCGATGATCCTTCCTTTGTGAACAGACCGACTAGACATTAATCCAATGATGCTCATTTCACAATTCCAAATTCTTATCGTTATCTAATATGTAGTGGAATTTCATCTTTACATGCGTTAACTTTCTGTGATTTCGAGGTTCTAAAGTTACAGAGATTGAACCTCCGATATTACAAAATGTTCCACTGTAACTTGTTGCTTGAAACAATTCCATGGTTATGAAGTTTCAAATTCAGGGTACACTTCCTGAACACTTCTCTTGCATTAAAGCTTCCAACTCACATGTAAATTTTAGATACATCTCTCATTATGGAAATAGTTCCATATTCCCATATGATCAACATTCTTACAAGGAATCATCTCAATCCAGAACGTGTCACTATGGTCCGTCCTAAAAATACAATACTCCCACTGTCCGTAAGCAACCAGTCTTCGGTAAAACCTTAGAATGTTCTTGACAACTTGTTTAACAACTTTAGTAACATGAAATTCTAATCATTTTCGCCAAATGCTAAAAGCATTTGAAAAACAAAATAATCCAATATTATAGCATATGTATTCGATCCTATATCTAAAGCATATGGGACTTGACTCTTTATTACAAGGGTCTAATATATGTTCAACTTCTTGCTATAATATTTCCATATATAGAATATCCAATTTCAAAACATTTCAACACACTATTCATATATGTCTTTGACTAAGTTCTATTAGACTATACAATCTAAACCTTTAGATTCGTAACAAAGTATGAGTGCTCTCTCCCTTAAGTCCACTATAGCGAAATAGTTCGCAACTTTTGCAACTTCCAAACTAGAGACATTGTTTCCTATAAATAGTATTGTCAACATGAAACACTAGCATAACAATTATGCTCCCACTAGATTTTACATGTACTCAAAAATCAACTGGACTTCTAGAAATCAATATAATTTGACTTTCTCGTGGAAATGCAGATTCCTATTTCGAGATGCTTCATCAAGCCTCTAACTAGGCTTCTTAATCTTATGCACTTTATCCGGATATGGTATATGTTCAAACCCTGTCAATACATGATAAACATAACTCCTAAAAGTTTAAATAATTCTTTGTCATTTCTCACAATTCGAAATATGAATAGGGATGTCATAATCATATTGTGAACTTGAGAATGCAATTAATACAACCAATATCCGTATTCATCTTTATTAGATCCTTCGAATCTACTAGTGACAGTGTTTCCTCATAACCATTTTCATGAATGAGATTGAAACCTAAGTCCCCTAGGTACATTCAAAGGTGCATGCGTTCCCATCAATGTAGAACTTTCATTTTCAACCTACAATCATAAGACAAGGTTTAGGACAAACCAAAATCACATTTAGGTCTCCTTTATGGACTAAACTTTGCTAACCTGAATTTCTTGCTTTCTGGTAGCTCAAAAGGCCCACAAGGTGCTTCCATGTTGTTAGTAGCTCAACCATATTGATCAGTGTACTTTCACTGACGAACATGCTTTGCTTTTACAGCTAAATGAAGAACATAAAACTCATAAGTATTGCCAACTTAACTGGAAGTGAACAAAAATATGAATATGTCAATTGAAACACAACATGTTATCAACCTCTGCTCGTGTGCTAGTGATAACTACAAGGATCATTGTCGGGTGACTCTTGTAACTCAAGATCAACATGACTCCCACTACTTCTTGACATATGAGTTTTCTCTCAAGGAACATTCCTTGAAGGTCTAAAACAAATATCCAATAGTTCGTGTGGATTTCCGACAAGAAAGCACTTCATAGAATAGGAATCAATTTATCTTTTGTTTTACAATCAACGAAAACATCACAATCCAATCCTAAATGTGCTAATGTAAGAAAACATTCTTACTCCATATATTACGAGGTGTTATCATCCTTCTTAGTTTTGAAATGAGTTTCATGATATGAGTTGTAGTTACTAGAGCATGGCTCTAAAACTTGATTGGAACAAAGTATGACTCATCTATGGTCGAGCCATTTCCAATAATGTTTGATTCCTCTTCTTAGTCATACAATTGCACTAAGATGTTATTGGAAGATTAATTGTGATACAATTCCATAATTACTAAGATGATCATAAAATATGATACTAAAGAACTCCCCTTTCTTTTAGTATTAGAGAATCTTTTATCTTTCTGCCTAATAGATTCTTCTATTCGCTCTGCTACTCATGAACTACTCAAAAGTATCATAATTATGCTTAATCTTATAAACAAAATCATATTTACTAAAGCATCAACAAATCCTGAAAAACAAAGTTATTGTCCCGCGCGGTGGATCTGAAGAGTCTATATCAACATGTACTAGATCCATTAGTCCTTCACTTGCCTCACATAAGCATGTGAACAATGAATTAGACATAATTTTCCAATCAACAAGATTCTCATGCATCATGCAATTCGAATTGTATGACTCCAATTTTCTGTCCAATTGAAACTTGGTGATGGGGTTTCTTTTCACTTGGTCAGTTATGACATTACCACAAACGATATCATACAAATAAAATCAACAATTAACATTGCAATTATTAGAAATAACCAACACTTTCATTAATGCCATAGCAAGGAAATAAGATAAGGCAACTATGTAAACCAAATTTTTTTTATTGAAATAAAATGAAAATTGGAACTTGTCCGTACAATGAATGAAACAAAAAACTATATTTCTAGACATCTTGGAATATTAATATCAATCTATTAACTTATCCTAACTCCCTAGCAGTAGCTCCAATTCTAACCATCAAACCATATGACCAAATTCCACTTCCCACGATCATATTTAGGTTGCTCTGCTTTAAGCTTCCTTCTTTCTTTTAGATCATGCAGCACCATAAAATGTGATCACCACATAATGTATTTAAGACTCTAAGAATAGGAACTTATGGAGTTAGATAATGGATGTACCTAAAGTAAAGTCACACGACTTGACTTTACCATCTTCTAGATCTTTTAGGGATGTTGGGCAACTTTGTTTCTGGTGTCCTTTCAATTGGTAGTAGAAAAAAATGGACTCATTGAGATCAACATTTAGAATGATCTCATAATGAACCTTTATCTTCACCATACGATCAAACGGTTTGACCTTGGCCGATCCATTTCGATTAGGAAGAGAAACCTTTTCTAGATCATAAACATTTTCTTCGTCAATGTCCATGGAATTCTTGGGATTAGACCTTTTAATCATTTCTACTTTAGTTGTGTTCTTAAGCATTTCTCCTTTAGCAACCATCAACATTTGCGTCAGATCAATTAAGGTCACATCAAGATTCCTAATATGAAAGTCCTTAATGAAATGACCATATGACTTTGGAAGTGAAAGAAGAATCAAATCTTTGGCTTGTTCCTTTAGGAATACAACACCCATCCTTTCCAACTTGTCAATGTACAACTTCATTTTTAGAATAATTGTACACGCATAATTTCCATTTTCATGTTTACATGCCAATAGGGTTTGAGTAGTTTCATATCTTTCAAATTGAGAAAAAACATGACGTTGGGAGAGTGACAGGAGGAGGTGGTGGAAGATTTGAAGAGAGACGATGTCTGGTTGCACCATTTTATAGAGAAGGAAAGACATTTTCAACTTGACTTGAAAGAAATCTGTTGGGCAGGAGAATTCACATCTCTTACAACCGATACAATCCTCTGTTCTTGGACCTGAAGCTATTTATTTGGCTTTACATCTGTCCCAAGGTATCATTGGAATACCATCTCCAGAAGAACAAGGAATACCAATTCTATCTTCACAAGATATCTAAAAGTGGGAAAAGAGAGAATTCAATTTAGTTGATTTTAATCCTTTATTATTAACCAAAAATTTAAGTCAAGGCTAGGATTTGTATTTTTGTTTCGTAATATGAAGAGGGATTTCGTAGTCATATCACGAAACTATTTTAGGTAGGTAGAGTCATCTCACGAATTTCAATCACATGAAACTCCTAGATCTTTGAGATTCATTGAATCTTATCAATGGAATGTTTAATATTGATTATGCTCTTACCAATTGTGAGTGGGACACCAAGGATCACAATTAAGATGTGAATAACCACGCAAACCCACTCAAACACCCTCAATCGATTTATAGTATCCCATTGATGGGTCGTCTAACCACACACGCTCCATCACCAATTATAATCATGAGTTGTTTCATCATTTAATATTTATAGTCCCATATTAGTGTGTCGGTTAACCACGCATGCTCCACTAACGACTCATAGAGAAATGATGTGGGTTTTCATGGATTAGCATACAATTTTACATTTTTCCTAAAGTAACTAGAGTGAGATTTTAAAGAATGTTCTAGTACTTTATATATTAAACTTTTAATCTTGATTATGTTCTATCGAACCCGTTCAGCTAACGACCATCCAGTACACAGGTGAGCGGTGAGTGGAAAAGAAACCCATTCAACGGTCATTTTATATGTCATTTTCGTTATACCTTCTTTAGAACATGGTTTCGTGGATGAGTCCTACTATTGATTCGACGACCTTTTCTTATACATATAGTAATTAATCTTATATATATATATATATATATATATATATATATATATATATATATATATATATATATATATATGTATATATATATATATATATAATATTTTAATTAATCTTATAATTAAATATTATCTTTCCAAGATTATCGTCTAATATTTAGGGTTTTATGTTAATCATATAAGGTATCAAAATTCGGATTTGGACAGATTTAGAAATAGATAATTACCAAAATTAACCATACATATCAGATTAGGTAGAAAATCTCGATAATCTGGATCAAACATGTGTTCTCTTCGTGATAAAGCCTCTCTCACGTCGTGATCACAGTATAATTAAAAAATTGTTCAATTCAAGAAATGTGATTTCAATGTTAAACACACCAAGTAGCTCTGATAATATTGATGGGTTTATTAGGTTACAACAAAATGCTCAATATGGAAAATCACTTAACAATTAAGAAGAGGGCACATGCAACCTAAAAGGATCTATGTCTTTCACTTTAAAGGCAACATACTTTGAACAACGAAACTAGCATAAATCGTAGGAATTTCGATAACTAGAAAGTAAATTAAGGGTTTACATACCTCGAACTTGTTATAGAAAACAAGTTTACTTAATTCCTTCCTTTGTTGACTTGAGAAGCAAGCATCATAAGTTCAGTGCATCTAATGGTTTGTACCAAAACCCTAGAAAAAAGAACACAAGAGGAGAGAGAGAATTTTGTTCCTAAGCCTTATGGGAAGAGCATGAGCAAAATTTGATGTCCAAGGGATTTTATTTATAGTTTAAGTAACTTAGGGACAAAACATAATTTGAATAATTAAACAATGGATTTAATTGCAATTCATATCCTTTCCTTATTATCACCCAAGAGGCTTCTGGAAACCCTAGAAATGCTCCCAAAACCATCCACCCTTTGCACATTTAATTAATTACAGCTGATCCCAAATTAATTCTAGATTAATTCTAATTAATTTATTAACCATATAAATTAAAAAATCAATTATTTAACAACTGATCTCATATTAATTTATTAATCATATAATAAATTAATAAACCAACTATCTATTTCCAGTTAATACATTAATCATATAATATATTAACAAATCATTTCCTCATAATTTCCAATAAGTTTTTTACTAATATAATAATCTAAAAAAATATCCTCTCTTTCCAGATGTTAATCTATTCAGTTATTGGTTTTGAGGGCAACCCAAAAAGGATTTTTATTCTAATTACAAGTAATACCAATTTGGTTATGAGCTTAGACACTTTAATCTAACATTTTCATGCTCCCTCTTGAGGTTAATCATGTGTGTTGGTTCACTTTCTCCATTATGTCCATTAGATTTATCATATCTGAGCTTTTGAGCTCTTGAGATTAAGTGTTAAGTGTTTAATCCATTAAGTTATTCTAGACATTCACCACGACGTGGTGGGTGGTTGGCCATAACACAGTGACGTGCTTCGACCAAGACTGTGTTATCGTATATCTGTCACGACGTGATAATTAGTAGGCCACGACGCAGTGGTCTACCCGTTGACTTTGACTGTTTACCGTTGACTTTTGACCAGTTTGACTTTTGGTCAAAATTATGTAGAATTGGGTATTTGACTAAGGGATGACTCTTATTTTGCATTAGTTGTTATGTTGCTAAGGTTGGTGTTGATCTTTTGCTGCTTAGCTTAGGTGAGTTTCCTCATTATAGTACGTGTTACAATGTATATCCTTGCATGATAGGATGTAGAGGAGTAGTGTTATGATGGTTAGAATATTGATAAGATTGGTAATCGTCAAAAATGTCGTACGGGTTGTATGTATTCATGTAAGATAGTCCGATGGTTCGACTGTCTATGTTATCTTTGATTACATACAACTACGCATTCATTTGGTGATTTTCCAACTATAGTGTAGAGTGCAGTATGAACCCTCTGTATGATGTAAACATGTTGTGTTAGTTGTTAGATAGGTAGAATTGTTTAAACAGTTGCCTTTGTTGTTGGATTATTTGTTTGTCTTTTTTTTATATATGTCGATATCTTGTGTTGACTTTAGGGAGGTCCTACTATGTGTGGTAGGTAAAGATACTCGGGCATACCAGCTCTATGTTGAAGGCCAGGGGCAGACCAACTTTATGTTGTAAGCGAGAGAGGCTGGGGAATCATGAACTGAAGGCCAACATGTGTATGCTTGTATGCATATTGTGGTGTATGTTATTTTGTGGAAATCTTGAAGCTTTGGCTTAAAGTTGTGGATTAAATGTTTCAGGTGCTTCAGATAATCATGGCAAGGCGAAGGCATGATTGTACACACATCAACAACTTTCGTATTTTGTGAGTCCACATTTATGATCATACTATGATTTTTGGGATGTAAACTTTAGGAAAAATGATTTAATGATGTTACCTTATGAAAATGGTGTAACGTCCCAATTTTCAAGGCCAAAAATTTCATTTTTAATTAAGTAACTCGTAAAATAGTTTACCAAAAATAATTCCAATGCCATATCAATTTATAAAACCGTAACAACATGTCTCAAAACCATATCATCAATAGTAATAAAAATCAGAGTACAACCCCAGAAAACTCAATGCGGAAATCATGTGTGTGTAATGTGCTGCTACACCGCCGAGTCCTTCCCCTTAGACGAAGAGGTACCTGAAACCAAAACTAAAAACCGTAAGCACAAAGCTTAGTGTCTGTACTGATCTCGGTGTGGAAATCGACCCTCCCCGACTCCTCAATCCCTACACGACAACTCTTCTAAGTTATCAACTCATACTCGTAACCCTTACAAGGGTCACTCAATCCAAGTCAAAGTCAAATTCAAATCCATGGTCAAAGTCAACTTTTGGTCAAAGTCAACATCTGGTTGACTCGACTCGCTGAGTTGGCCCGTCAACTCGTCGAGTCCACATATCCACAAAATCCATAATCCCGTCCCTACTCGTCGAGTCTAGCAAGAGCTCGACGAGTTCGCCTTCAACAACACATCAGACAATCTTCAACCTACACGCCGAGTTCGTCCTTAAACTCGCTGAGTTCATCTTCATCCATAAGAAGATGTTTAGTCTATGGCTCGCCGAGTTCCCTTTGAACTCGCCGAGTCCGTCTTCATGTGGCTGGGACATTGCCTTGAACTCGCCGAGTTTGCTCATCCACTCGCCGAGTCCTATGATTCCCAGGTCCCTAGTGAACCTAAACAACTGGGGGAACCTTCGATCCTAACAACTGGTCCATAACAGAAAGGATTTGGTGGAAAATACACCCGACTCGCTGAGTACTAAGAACGACTCGCCGAGTCCCTCTATGTCCAAAACTATACAGTCGATTATAATGGGTCTTAACGTGTCAAAACCATAGATCTGGCCTCCTAGGGTCCATTTTATACGTAAAGCTTCAAACTTGATGTACATGCACGGGGCCTTTGGCTCAAAAAGCCATAAAAAGGAGGTCTACAAGATGCATGGGTCCCTCATGGCCATAAAGTTGGCACCTTTATGCCATGAGAACCCTCCAAAGTCCAAGATCTAAAGCCATATCTCCACATTACACCCCACAATCCAAAAATGGCTTAGAAATGCCCTAAAGGTACCAAAATCCAAGCCCTAAGTTGATTAAACACATGGAAAGTCAAGATTGAAGCTTTTTACCTTAAATGGGCTGGAAATGGAACACAATCTCTGGACCTTCTAGCTTCAACTTGAACTCCCAAGCTCCTTCCTTCTTCTCAAGCTTCACAACCACCAAAAATGCACAAAAAAAGGCTTAAGAGCACTCAAACAAGGCTAGGGTTTTAGTTAAGGTCTTTTGGAAATGTGAGGGACGATGGAGGCTGATATGGGAGGAGATAAGTTGTTTAAATAGGATGCAAACCCTAAATATTAGGGTTTTGTCAGACATCTCCTACCCGTCGAGTCGGTCTTCCGACTCGTCGAGTAGGTCACTTAAACCCCCGATCAACAGTCGAGTCTACTCGACGATTTGGGCCTCCAACTCGCCGAGTCCCAGATTAAATTTCAACATTTCTTGAATTTAAATATGTACCAGGAATCGGGTGCTACAAATCTCCCCCACTTATTTTAGACTTCTTCCTCGAAGTCTGCTGCTGAATCTGGAAAAAGCTCAGGTAGTGCTCCCTCAGCTCGTCCTCCGGCTCCCAGGTCCATTCCGAGCCCTTGCGGTGCTGCCACTGCACCTTTACCAGCTCCATTCTCTTGTTCCTCAGATCCTTCGACTTCCTGTCAAGGATCGCCACTGGCCGCTCGATATAGTTCAGGCTGTCATCCACCTGAATATCCTCCAAGGGTACCACTGCCGAATCGTCCACCAGACACTTCCGCAGCTGGGAGACGTGAAAAGTGCTATGAATCTGACTGAGTTCGGCTGGCAGGTCCAGCCTATATGCCACCTTGCGCACCCGGGCTACAACACTGAAAGGTCCAATATACCTGGGGCCCAGCTTGCCCTACATCCTGAATCGAATGACGCCCTTCCAAGGCGACACTTTCAGGAGTACCATATCCCCGACCTGGAACTCCAGGTCCGATCGACGCTTGTCGGCATAACTTTTCTTCCGACTCTGAGCAGTCTGAAGCCTGCCCCGAACCTGCTGGATCCTCTCTGTAGTCTTTAGTACCACTTCGGTACTCCCCATAACCCTCTGACCAACCTCACCCCAACATATCGGGGTCCTGCACTTCCTCCCATACAACATCTCTAAAGGAGGACAGTCAATACTCGCATGATAGCTGTTATTATAGGAGAACTCAGCCAAAGGAAGGTAAGTATCCCAACTACCTCCGAAGTCTAAAACGCATGCCCGCAGCATGTCCTCCAGAGTCTGGATGGTCCGCTCACTCTGACCATCCGTCTGCGGGTGAAAAGCAGTGCTGAAATGCAGACGAGTACCCAACTCGTAGTGAAACTTCTTCCAGAATCTGGAAGTAAACCACACGTCTCGATCCAAAATCACTGAGAATGGCACTCCGTGCCGAGCTACTACCTCTCAAATGTAGATATCGGCCAACTTCTCGGCCGAGATGCTCTTCTGGATCGGTATGAAATGGGCACTCTTGGTTAACCGATCCATGATGACCCAAATCGAATCCACTCCTCGTGCAGTCCTGGGAAGTTTTGTGATAAAATCCATAGTAATATCTTCCCATTTCCACATGGGAATTTCCAACGGCTGCGTCTTGCCGTGCGGTCTCTGGTGCTCAGCCTTGACCTTCCTGCATGTCAGACATCTCTCAACAAACCAGACTACGTCCCTCTTCATGCAGGGCCACCAATAATCAGGGCGAAGATCCTTGTACATCTTCGTCGCCCCTGGATGAATAGAAAACCTGGATTTGTGCGCCTCCTCCATCAATAACTGGCGCACACCCCTATGATATGGGGCCCACACTCTACGGTGTAGCGTCAACAGTCCACGGCTGTCATAATCAAAGGAGGAAACCTGACCCATAATACGCTCGCTCTTACGGTGTTCCTCCTTCATGGCCTCCTGCTGGGCCTCCCGAATCCGCTCCAACAGTGGAGTCACAACCGTCATCCTCATACAGATATCTCTGGTCGGCGCTGCCTTGCGGCTAAGTGTGTCGGCCACGACATTGGCCTTCCCCGGGTGGTAGGGGATCTCGCAATCATAATCCTCTACCACATCAAGCCACCGACGCTGTCTCATATTCAGATTTGGCTGATCCATGAAATACCTCAGGCTCTTGTGGTCCGTGTAAATGGTACAACGAACCCCATAGAGGTAATGACGCCAAATCTTGAGGGCGAAAACAACAGCCCCCAGCTCCAAATCATGCGCCAGGTAGTTCGCTTCGTGTGGCTTCAGCTGCCTCGAAGCGTAAGCGATAACATGCCCTCTCTGCATCAATATCGCGCCCAAACCCGAGATGGACGCATCGCAATATACTACAAAATCCTCCATGCCCTCCGGCAGGGCTAAGATTGGCGCCTCGCATAATCTCTGTCTCAACGTTTCAAATGCGGCCTGCTGCTCAGGCCCCCAGCGAAAGACCATGGCTTTCCTCGTCAGCCGGGTTAGGGACACGACTATCTTGGAGAAGTCCTGAATGAATCTCCGATAATAGCCTGCCAGACCCAGAAAGCTCTGAATCTCAGATGGAGACCTCGGAACCTCCCACCTCATCACGGCCTCTACCTTGGCCGGGTTAATTGAAATCCCATTCTGGTTGACAAGGTGCCCAAGAAACTGCACCTCGCGCAACCAGAGCTCGCACTTGGAGAACTTAGTATACAAGCTCTCCCTCCTCAAAGTATCCAAAACCTCCCGCAAGTGCTCCTCATGCTGCTCCTGCGTCTTGGAATAAACCAAGATGTCGTCAATGAAAACGATCACAGACCTATCCAACATCGGCCTACACATACGGTTCATGAGATCCATGAATGCGACAGAAAGCATTGGTGAGCCCAAAAGGCATCACCACGAACTCATAGTGACCATATCACGTCCGAAAAGCAGTCTTCTGTACATCCTCCTCTCTGACCCTCATCTGATAATAACCTGAACGCAAGTCAATCTTGGAGAACCAAGATGCTCCCTGTAGCTGGTCAAAGAGGTCATCAATCCTCGGGAGTGGGTAACGGTTCTTCACCGTTACCTTATTCAGCTCCCGATAATCTATACACATCCGGTGCGACCCATCCTTCTTCTTCACAAATAAAATCAGGGCTCCCCAGGGTGAACTTCTCGGTCTAATGAATCCCTTGTCTAACAGCTCCTGCAGCTGTGTAGACAACTCCTGCATCTCAGGAGGAGCCAACCGATACGGTGCCTTGGCTATCGGAGCCGCACCAGGAACTAAGTCGATCCTGAACTCTACCTGCCTCTCTGGAGGTATCCCAGGCAACTCCTCGGGGAATACGTCCGCGAACTCTCGTACCACTGGCACATCGCCCACCGTCGCCTTACCCGCATCCCGGGTATCCATAACATAGGCGACATATCCTGCGCAACCCTGCTAGAGGTAGCGCCTAGCCCTCGCTGCTGAACATAAGGCTGGTCCTCGTTGTGGCCTCTCGCCCTGAATCACCAGCTCTCCCCCACTTGGGGTCCTGATCCGCACCAACTGTCGCGCGCAGTCGATCACCACCCCATTGGTGCTTAGCCAATCCATGCCTATAATAACCTTGTTCCCCCACAAAGGTATGGGAACCAAGTCTACCAGGTAGTGCTCCTCGAACAATCTCAAAACACAATCCCTGAAAACCGATGATGCTTGCACTGACCGGAAACCTCTAGAGGGCAATCCAACATGCCCGAGGACTCAGGAAACCTCTTGCTAAGCGCAAGAGAGACAAACGATCGGGTAGCACCCGAATCAAACAACACCTGAACTGGAATACCGTTCACATGGAACGATCCTGAACAGAGCACATAACATAACATAACATATCAAAATCACAGCGGCATAATATAAAAGTTTAGAGAGAAGAAATCATACCCGTCACCACATCGGGTGCAGCGCGTGCCTCTTCGGCTGTCAACTGAAATGCTCGGCTCCGCACCACTGGAGCCTCTGCCTTGACCTTCCGGACATCCGCAACTCGTGTCGTCGTTGGAGTCGGCGCCACCATCGGCGCTGCTGCTGATGCTGCTGACAACCTAGGGCAGTTGGCCTTTTTATGGCCCCTCTGATTGCAATGGAAGCAAATCAGGTCTGATGTCTGAACTGTGGGGGCGGGGGCAGTACAATCCCTGCCAAAGAGCCCCGTCTTGCCGCACTTGTACCAGCCTGATCCCGAACCAGTGCGGAAAACTCCCTCATGTGACCTACCGCATTTCCCGCAGCGGTCCCGACCCTGCTGGCCCTTCGACCTAGCGTCGAATCCCTTGGGTTTCTTCCCTGAAACCCCAGCAACCTGTCCTGTCTCTGCTTTCCTCTTTCTGAGGTGCTCTAAATCAATTTCCCCCTCCCTTGCCCTGGCAATCATGGAATCCAAAGTCGGGCAAGCAGAATAGCTGACATGCTCCTTAATGTCAGCCCTCAACATATCATGATAGAGGGTCTTCCACATCTCCTCATCCCCTACGTACTGAGGTACCAACAAGGCCCTCTCCCGGAACTTGGCGGTGATCTCCGCCACAGTCTCAGTAGTCTGCCTCATATCAAGAAACTCTCTGGCCAGCTGCTGAAGCTCCACAGCCGGTGCAAACTCAGCCCTGAACCTGGTCACAAAATCTAACTAAGTCATAGTCTCAATGGTTGAGGCCCCCAGTGAATCACCCACTAACTCCCACCAATCTCTGGCTCGATCCCTCAAACAACCTGCAGCAAAGCGGACCTTCGACCCCTCCGGGCAGAAGCTCGTCAATTGTGAAGACTCAATGTCTGCAATCCATCTCCTGGCCTCAATGGGGTCCTTCACCCCATGAAAGTCCGACGCACCACTCCCCCGGAAGTCCTTGAAGGACAGAGTCGCGTACCCGACTGGTTGGACGCCACGTCACTCCTGAATGCTCGGAGGCGATCCTCCATCAGCTCAACAATCCCCTCCTTGATCGACCCGAAAATGATAGGGGTCGACTCAAGGATACCTCTAGTGATCTCAGATGCGATGAACTCGCGTAAACCATCATCAACCTGCTCGGATCCCGCACCCGCACCCGAGCCTGACCCTGATCCTGAACCAGATCCTGCTCCATGTCGTGTAATCGCCATACTGAAAATAAACACATAAACGTCAAGATCATACATATCCTCGAGAGGTCTCGCACACTCTCCAAGTTTCCCGGTTCTATCTCAGCCTTCCTTGATTTGAGTACAGATCCTCTGCTTCCAGTAGTACGGGCCCATACTACCTTCCACATCTATCCGTACTTTCCTCAAGAACTGCCTTGACTTCCCCAAGTCCCTTTCTCTTAATACAACTTCCCAACTAAGCTCATCCTAGGATTTCCTAGGACACTCTCCGACCTACTCTCCGCCATCAGCTCCACTAGGAGTCCCTACCACCTTTCCCTAACTAGCTTGCGAATACTGTTACATATTCACCTACTAGTTAGTTAAAGCTAGCAAGAACCCTTATAGCACAAAGCAAGCAGCATTCGTGCATTGAGTAACCAAATCAAGCATAACCTAATTAGGCTTTCATATTTTTGACTAACCTCCCTAGCATACAGCTCAATAAACTCATACAACAGGCATATAAGGCATCCTTCCTAGATCCTTAGTTCTATTCTAGCATGCAGTTCTCATAATCATATCATATAACATAACGTAACAAGTATGGGTATCTTTAGGAAAACTTACTTGAGCTCGGCCGGTCGCACGCATCACACACCTCATTCTTTCTCAAAATTCTTTAACTTAGATTTTTAGAAAACCATTTTCTTGTAAAAATCCTTCAAGTCCTCGATTTAAAGTCCAGACACCCCCGAAGGTGTGTCCGAATCCCTCAAACCAAGGCTATGATACCAACTTGTAACGTCCCAATTTTCAAGGTCAAAAATTTCATTTTTAATTAAGTAACTCGTAAAATAGTTTACCAAAAATATTGCCAATGTCATATCAATTTATAAAACTGTAACAACGTGTCTCAAAACCATATCATCAATAGTAATAAAAATCAGAGTACAATCCCAGAAAACTCAATGCGGAAATCATGTGTGTGTGTAATGCGCTGCTACACCGCCGACTCCTTCCCCTTAGACGAAGAGGTACCTGAAACCAAAACTAAAAACCATAATCACAAAGCTTAGTGAGTTCCCCCATCATACCCATACCAAATAATGCATAATCGTCGGTATCTTTCAACCGGTAACTGTCAGGCATAGCCGGGAGCTGGACTCCCCTTCGGTATCTTTCAACCGGTAACTGGGAACTAACCTCCCCTTCGGTATCTTTCAACCGGTAACTGGGAACTAACCTCCTCTTCGGTATCTTTCAACCGGTAACCGGGGACTAATTCACCCCTATTACTGCTAACACATATTAAGCATAATAATCATATCAAACACATTAATCATATCAAGCATAGTAAACATATCACATATCAATCCTAGATAATTATCACAAAGAAAATCATCTATCCAACACCCTCACTTGTGGGTCGGCATTGTGGCCGTAGACCCACTCCTACTAGAAGGAAACTCACCTCGAAGTCGTGTAGTGTCTGCACTGATCTCAGTGTGGAAACCGACTCTCCCCGACTCCTCAATCCCTACACGACAACTCTTCTAAGTTATCAACTCATACTTGCAACCCTTACAAGGGTCACTCAATCCAAGTCAAAGTCAAATTCAAATCCATGGTCAAAGTCAACTTTTGGTCAAAGTCAACATCTGGTTGATTCGACTGGCCGAGTTGGCCCGTCAACTCGTCGAGTCCCCATATCCACAAAAGCCATAATCTTGTCCCTACTCGTCGAGTCTAGCAAGAGCTCGACGAGTTCGCCTTCAAAAACACATCGGACAATCTTCAACCGACTCGCCGAGTTCTTCCTTAAACTCGCCGAGTTCATCTTCATCCATAAGAAGATGTTTAGTCTATTGCTCGCCGAGTTCCCTTTGAACTCGCCGAGTCCGTCTTCATGTGGTTGAGACATTGCCTTGAACTCGCCGAGTCTGTTCATCCACTTGTCGAGTCCTATGATTCCCAGGTCCCTAGTGAACCTAAACAACTGGGGGAACCTTCGATCCTAACAACTGGTCCATAACAGAAAGGATTTGGTGAAAAATACACCCCGACTCGCCGAGTCCCAAGAACGACTCGCCGAGTCCCTCTATGTCCAAAACTATACAGTCAATTATAATGGGTCTTAACGCGTCAAAGCCATAGATCTGGCCTCCTAGGGTCCATTTTATACGTAAAGCTTCAAACTTGATGTACATGCACGGGGCCTTTGGCTCAAAAATCCATAAAAAGGAGGTCTACAAGATGCATGGGTCTCTCATGGCCATAAAGTTGGCACATTTATGCCATGAGAACCCTCCAAAGTCCAAGATCTGAAGCCATATCTCCACATTACACCCCCACAATCCGAAAATGGCTTAGAAATGCCCTAAAGGTACCAAAATCCAAGCCCTAAGTTGATTAAACACATGGAAAGTCAAGATTGATGCTTTTTACCTTAAATAAGCTGGGAATGGAACACAATCTCTGGACCTTCTAGCTTCAACTTGAACTCCCAAGCTCCTTCCTTCTTCTCAAGCTTCACAACCACCAAAAATGCACAAAAAAACGGCTTAAGAGCACTCAAACAAGGCTAGGGTTTCAGTTAAGGTCTTCTGGAAGTGTGAGGGACGATGGAGGCTGATATGGGAGGAGATAAGTTGATTAAATAGGGTGAAAACCCTAAATATTAGGGTTTTGTCCAGACAACTCCTACTCGTCGAGTCGGTCTTCTGACTCGTCGAGTAGGTCACTTAAACCCCCGATCAACAGTCGAGTCTACTTGACGAGTTGGGCCTCCAACTTGCCGAGTCCCAGAGTAAATTTCAAAATTTCTTGAATTTAAATATGTACCAGGAATCGGGTGTTACAAATGGTTTCTTTTAGTTTAATTAAAAATCGAAGGTTTTGCATTGGATTTTGGGACGTTATATGTACAACATTTTGTAGTAGACCATTGCAACATGTTGTGTACATATAATAAGAGAAGTGATGTGGCTTGCACTTACTCTCTTTCTTTCTCTCTTGAACCATCCTTCAGGACAATTTAAGGTGGTTGCTTCCTTGAATTTCTTCTTCTTAAATGACATAGTTTATTTTCAAGTCATTTGTTCATTTAATGAAAAGTATGGGTTGCAATATGTGTGTGTAAGTATAAAACAAATGAGAGAAGCTAAACAAGCTAGATTTTCTTTCTTTATTTTTCTATATAAAGCCGAGAGAAAAGAGTGCCCCCCTCTCCCACTTCTAAAGGATATTGCACTTACGTTATGGTTCTGATTGTTTTCAGTGTGCCCCCGTAACTTTCCTTGAGATTTCAGCCAACCCACAAAAGTGGCAAGTTGAGACACATGTTGTTCCATATTCTTGATACTAGCTCTGGTTTCATTTTGGAACGCATGGGTACTGGTGGCAAGACTCTCTAATATATATTACAAGGCCATGCTTAAGTTTCCAGATTGCTGATGCGAATTCTGATTCTGAAAACTCTACTGATTCGGAAAATTCTGCTGATGCTGAAAATTCGACTGATGTTGAAATTCAGGCGGATGCTGAAATTGTTGCTTCAGTTGATAATTACCGTTCCAGCCTTGATTATTTTGCTGATAAAACTTTCTCTGCTGATACCCTCTAACAACTTTTACCGCAACATTGTCTTTTTGTTGTAATGGCCACATATCCATAGGATGGTCCGTCTTCAAGTAGATTCCACATTGTTTTTTTGCAGCTGCTTTTGCCTTTGTCAGTAATAAAATAGGTTTCGTCAGTTCAGAAATTAGTTGTTCCAGATGAGCATTACTGACTTCTTTTACTCGCCTTGGTTGATCTGTGTACCACTCATCTTCATTCCTGAAATTTTTTGACTCTATCACCAACTTTTCTATCAATTCCAGGATTTCAGATGGTGTCATATCACCTAAGGATTTGCCACTTGAAGCATTTATCAATTGTCACTCCATAGGTGTCAGGCCTTCGTAGTAACAATTGTATAAATGATCATCGCTTATTCCATGTTGGGGCAATGAACCAACAACTTTTTAAATCTCTCCTAATATGTATGTAGAGCTTTTCTTCTTTCTTGTTTGATACCAAGGGTTTCTCTGCGAAGACTCGAAACTCACGGTTCTGGAAAATATTTTTCTGAAAATAATTTTGTGAGTTTAGTCCATGTGGCTATCAACTCAGATGGGAGCTCGTACAACCATTCTCTTCTCGCTGAGTCTTGAAGTGAGAAGGAGAATGCCCTTAGCTTTATCTGGTCTTCAAAAATGGCATGTGGCTTCATTCTAGGACAAACCACATGAAATTTCTTAA
The DNA here is from genome assembly GCF_052849685.1 of Lactuca virosa. NCBI lineage: Eukaryota > Viridiplantae > Streptophyta > Magnoliopsida > Asterales > Asteraceae > Lactuca > Lactuca virosa. The sequence goes on from NC_136434.1 coordinate 3,603,682, forward strand.
GGAATTTATGTGGGTCTTCGTTTTCTAAGCCTCTAAGCGTATGAAGAAGATGTGTCAGACCAGATTTCAACTCGAAGTTTTGAACTTCTGGAAAAGTGATGCAGAGAGGTTGTTGATTAACCTCTTGTGCTGCCTATTCTCTGAGAGCTTTCTCTGCTTCGTCTCCACTCATGGCTGATTTTGGGGAGTTGGGTTTTGAAGGTTCTGGTGTTTATGAAATTTCATAGTGGGTTTCAAAAGAGTCTGTTTTCTCTGATTTAACTGAGGGTGTTGTTAAGTACTTTTTATATGGGCTATTATAAGGTGAATATGGGGGTACTTTAGGAAAAATGGAAAAATCGGTATGGTTCATTCCACAATGGACTGCCTTGTGGTGTGCTGATTTCTGGTCATATGGAGGATAATGAACCAAAGAAACTAACTGATTGTTTCTGCTTTGCTGCTTCTTTCTTCAATTTTATTGCGGTTGTCTCATTTTCTGGATCAAAAACTAGAAGTGTACATGTAGGAAAAGTTCTTGGGATACAAACTATTAGAAGCACCATGTCCCAAAAAATGGCTCCAATTTGTTAAACCGTTGTCGCACACAATTTAAGCAAATAATATTTACATTGCTGGTTGCACTAATGGGTACAACAGGGAAGCAGGGTCGAATCCTCAGGAACACAACCTAGTGGTCTATTCCTCTTTGCGTAAGGCAAATTCTAGTCAAAACAAAAAATATAAAAAGGGTGGTTTTTTATTATTAAATATAGACTAAAATTGTAGTGAAAATAAACTAAATAAAACTAAGTGATAAAAACGAATTCAGCTCTAATGCGACTTTCCTAATCATGCAATCAGCCCAGATCTGGTTATTCAGAATACGTTCAATCTAAACTGGTACCGATCAAAACTAACAACCTGTAGTATAATCTTTTTTACTTAATTAAATTAACCAAAACAAGCTCTTCAGTTAACCCTAACTTTTTACTTTTTAATTAAACAAGCTCTTAATTAAGATTTGAAAAGTTGCATTAATATATGTGTTAGACATGTTATGTGTTTTGTTATATGTTGTTTATGATATTTATGTGCCATGTTATGTGTTTTGTTTAGGATCGTTCCATGTGAACGATATTCTAGTTCAGGTGTTGTTCGATTCGGGCGCTACCCGATCATTTGTCTCTCTTGCACTTAGCAAGAGGTTCCCTGAGTCTTCGGGCATGTTCGATTTCCCTCTATAGGTCGAGATTGCTGATAACCGATCGGTTCGAGCATCAGAGGTTTTCAGAGATTGTGTTTTGAGGCTGTTCGAGGAGCACTACCTGGTAGACTCCGGTCTTCAGCTGTCTGACCGCAAAAACAGTTTTCTGCTTGTCGTTACAGTTGCAGCTTTCAAATACCATCTCCATTTCGGAGATCCAGTCCATAATCTCTACAGGTTTTGGGCTTCCGGAAAGACTTGGTGGTTTGGCGCCCAAGAAATTCTTATACATACGCCCATCTCTGTTGATTTCCCTCTCCGGGTTATTCCTTTCTGCCACTGTGGGTTCCGCTTGACCGACCGTCCTACTATCGTCCCCTTCTTCTGACTGTCTGTCATTCAGTTCAGGTTGTTCAACATGCATTGAAGGTTCACTCCTATTGTTTAGCAATAGTTGTCTCATTTCCTACCTTTGTTCAACCATCATTGTCTGAATCATGGCTTGTACTCTACCCATTGTGATGGGTTCTGGTGTAGCTTCTGCTATAGGCACCTGTTCCATCACTTGGGGTTGAGGTTGCTAATTTCTATTTGCATTTCCAGCTCTACTTTGGGTTCTTGCCATTTTGATCTATACACCAAATTAGGCGAATTTAGATCTTTATTCACGATAGATATTTAAATTCTCCTTATCAATCTGAAACGTTTACATGCTAGTTCTAATACTGTAGTCATACGCTTAGAATGCTGAACACATAAGGTTTCCAGATCTGGTCGGCAACATACCATAGATCCGAACAAATAATATCATATACGACAAACATATAGCATTTAGCACATAAAAGCATTTTAGGCATCTTTCCTAAAATATACTAGTGCTCGTGTCTAAAATATGGTAGACATTCATCTCACGATCATCACTTAGCATTCTAAGTTTAAGTCTAGTAATCCTACAAATTTCCTAGTTCGCTTACACTAATGCTTTGATACCAACTGTGACATCCCCAATTTCTCGGTCAGAAAAGACCGATTTAGTTTGTGCTTTTAAAATAAAATCAGAGTAATCTCTACAATAAAATATGCGGAATTTGTCCCAAAACAAAATATGATAAACAAAATATTTATCAAAGCATTTTTTAAAGAAATGTATTTTCATTTCATTACAAAACTCGGGATGTCCACATCGATATAGACCAAAAGCATAAACAGTACATTATAGGCATTACAACAGTTATTTACATCTACTGGCCTATAATCCAAAAATCCCTCGTCATCATCCAACTATGCTCTGGGTCCACTACCTGTAATATAGAAAGCTGAGTGGGTCAGGCTTGGGAGCCTGGTGAGCATATAGGGTTTTCAACCCACAATAAATAAATTTATTAATTTCATCAATTAACAATAAATTTATTAATTTCATCAACCAGCAATAACCCTGATTACCCGTTCCCGTTATCCTCACTTTACGTCCCTAAACATCTATCATAAGGGACCTAGCCTAAGGATCATCATCGGGATGGACTTTACTGCTAAGGGGATTCCTCAGCCATATATGTCCGTAAGGCAACCATGAGGGGATGGAGTACACCAGCGAACATATTGTTCACCAACACCTACAAGTTGCGAGCCTGCTAGCGTTCCACTGGACTGTCTAGAAAGGTCTGTGGTCGTCATCTATACTCCGCTAGATGACTACAACAACAACAACATCGAGGCCTCTCATCATTTTATCACACATCAACTATTTCATCTACCCATGTTTTACCCAACATATTTGTAGATAAAAATACATATACAGTTTAAAATTTATATAAGACATCTATTCAACACCCATCTCAAATAAACAAACAATATATATACACATAACACGTATTTTATAGAAAATAATTCATATCTATGTGTAAGATGAAAGTGAATACACACTCACCTGATAAGATGGTGGTTGGACAACACTCTGTCCCTTAAAGCAATCTTTTTCGATGAAACCGAGATGTTTTCTCAAAAACCGGGCTTCACGCGGACAGAGTTTCGACTCGAAAAACTCTTTTCTCGGGATCTTCGGGCTCTCCGGGGCTTGCTTACGATGCTAGGATGATACTCTAGGCTTGGAGGTATGTAGTGTAGGTAAAAAGAAAGTAGAAGATGAAAAATGGCAAATTTTGTAAACATTTTCGGGGCAGCCTCGCACCCTATTTATAGTATCTGAAGCACCTAATTATGTTGGGCGTAATTCCTGGTACGCAGGGAGTACTGCCTTGCAAGGCTCTTCGCTGGGCGTACGCTTTCGTACGTGGGGCATACGAAGGGATCAGCTCGGAAACGTCAAGGCTACGAACACGTGTCCATCATGCGAATGAGTAGGGGGTGACTGACTCCGCATCACGTACACGACTACGATGGGCGTACTCCTATACGTTGGGCGTACTCCGATTTTTCAAACTTCAAAAATTCGTAACTTTCGCATACGAGCTCCGTTTTTGATGTTCTTTATATCCACGCGTAGGTGAGACCGTGCTCTACAACTTTCGTTTGGACTCCGTCAGCTAATTTTGACTTTATTTTTAAAGTTCTATTGTTAACAGGCCGGGACATGAAAAGTCCGTTAAAAATTCATAACTTCTTCATCCGACGTCCGTTTTTGTCTGTCTTTTTACCGTTAAACTACTATCGATGAGATCTTCGATTTTCATTTACGTTGCGTCGGCTAAAAATCGCTCGATCTATATTTCAAATTCCGGGGTGCATACTGCTAAGCCAAATCTTAGAAAATTCATAACTTCCTCATACAAAGTCAGATTTGAACATTCTTTTTATGCACGCTCTCGGTTTAACGTGTACTACGACTTTCATTTAGATCGCTAAGGATAAAAAGCACTCTATTGTAAACTCACTTTTTACGTCACACAGCGTCGTGCCGGTTTTGTCGCGGAACTTCGACAGATCATAACTTCTTCGTTATAACTCGGATTTCGGTATTCCTTATATCTCCGGAATTCTTGTTTCAACCACTAAAACTTTCTTCATAGATATCGGGTTTATCTAACATTTATTCCGACGCTCATTTTTATCGTTAACTTATTAAATCATAATAATTAAGTATAAAGCACATAAATTCACATAATACTCAAATAATTCGTTTTTATTACTTCAAAACATGTTACAATAGTTGACCTAGACTATTACATCGTATTTAATGCTTAGCCTAGAAACACGGGCGTTACAGCTACCTTCAGCAGGGTTGCGCCAGATATGTCGCCTACGTCATGGATACCCGGGATGCGGGCAAGGCGACTGTGAGCGATGTGCCAGTGGTGCGAGAGTACTCGGATGTGTTTCCAGAGGAGTTGCATGGGATACCTCCGGAGAGGCAGGTGGAGTTTAGGATCGACATGGTCCCCGGTGCGTCCCCGATAGCCAAGGCACCATATCGGTTGGCTCCTCCTGAGATGCAGGAGTTGTCTACACAGCTGCATGAGCTGTTAGACAAGGGATTCATTAGACCTAGCAGTTCACCCTGGGGAGCCCCGATCCTATTTTTGAAGAAGAAGGACGGGTCGCATCGGATGTGTATAGATTACCGGGAGCTGAACAAGGTAACGGTGAAGAACCGTTACCCACTCCCGAGGATCGATGATCTCTTCGACCAGCTACAGGGGGCATCTTGGTTTTCCAAGATAGATTTACATTACGGCTACCATCAGATGAGGGTTAGAGACGAGGATGTGCAGAAGACTGCGTTCCAGACTCGCTATGGCCACTACGAGTTCGTGGTGATGCCCTTCGGGCTCACCAATGCTCCTGCCGCGTTCATGGATCTCATGAACCACGTATGCAGACCGATGCTGGATCGTTCTGTGATAGTTTTCATTGATGACATCTTGGTTTATTCCAAGACGTGGTAGTAGCACGAGGAGCACTTGCGAGAGGTGTTGGATACCTTGAGGAGGGAGAGCTTGTACGTCAAGTTCTCCAAGTGTGAGTTCTGGTTGCGCGAGGTGCAGTTTCTTGGGCACCTTGTCAACCAGAACGACATTTTGGTTGACCCATCCAAGGTGGAGGCCATGATGATATGGGAGGTTCCGAAGTCTCCATCTAAGATTCGAAGTTTCCTGGGATTGGAAGGCTATTACCGGAGATTCATTCAGGACTTCTCCAAGATAGTCGTACCCTTGACCCGGTTGACGAAGAAGGTTGTGGTCTTTCGCTGGGGGCCTGAGCAGCAGGAAACGTTTGAGACATTGAGTCAGAGACTATGCGAGGCGCCGATCCTAGCCCTGCCAGGGGGCGTAGAGGATTTCGTAGTGTACTGTGATGCGTCCATGTTGGGTTTGGGCACAGTACTGATGCAGAGATGGAACGTCATCGCCTACGCCTCGAGGCAGCCAAAGCCTCACGAGGCGAACTACCCGACGCATGATTTGGAGTTGGGGGCGGTCGTCTTTGCCCTCAAGTTATGGTGACACTACCTCTATAGGGTCCGTTGTACCATTTACACGGATCACAAGAGTCTGAGGTACCTCATGGATCAGCCAAATCTGAACATGAGGCAGTGTCGGTGGCTAGATGTGGTGAAGGATTACGATTGTGACTTCCTCTACCACCCCGAGAAGGCCAATGTTGTGGCCGATGCTCTTAGCCGCAAGGCAGCCCCGATCAGATACATTTGCTTGCGTATGACAGTGGTGACTCCGCTTCTAGAGCAAATCCGAGAGGCCCAACAGGAGGCTATGAAAGAGGAACGTCAGAAGAGCGAGCGTATTGTGGGTCAGGTTTCCTCCTTCGACTATGAGAGTCGTGGGTTGTTGATACTACACCGTAGAGTGTGGGTTCCTTATCATGGAGGGGTGCGCCAAGTTTTGATGGAGGAGGCGCACAAATCCCGATTCTCGATTCATCCCGGGGTGACAAAGATGTACAGAGATCTTCGTCCTAATTACTGGTGGCCCTGCATGAAGCGGAATGTAGCCTGGTACATCGAGAGATGCCTAACCTGCATGAAGGTCAAGGCCGAGCACCAGAGGCCTCACGGGAAGACACGACCGTTGGATATCTCTATGTGGAAATGGGAAGATATTACTATGGATTTCATCACGAAGCTTCCCAGGACCGCACGGGGAGTGGATTCGATTTGGGTCATCGTGGATGGATTGACCAAGAGTGCCCATTTCATACCGATATAGGAGAGCCTCTCGTCCGAGAAGCTGACCAATATCTACATCCGAGAGGCAGTAGCTCGACAAGGAGTGCCAGTTTCCATGATTTCTGATCGATACGTGCGGTTTACTTCCAGATTCTGGAAGAAGTTTCACGACGAGTTGGGTACTCGTCTGCACTTTAGCACCGCTTTTCACCCGTAGACGGATGGTCAGAGCGAGTGGACCATCCAGACTTTGGAGGATATGTTGCGGGCATGTGTTTTAGACTTCGGTGGTAGCTGGGATACCTACCTTCCCTTGGCAGAGTTTTCCTACAATAATAGCTACCACGCGAGCATCGACCGTCCTCCCTTCGAGATGTTGTACGGGAGGAAGTGCAGGACCCCGATTTGCTGGGGTGAGGTCGGGCAGAGAGTCATGGGGAGTACTGAAGTGGTACTCAAGACGACGTAGAGGATCCAGCAGGTCCGGAGCAGGCTTCAGACTGCTCAGAGTCAGCAGAAAAGTTATGCCGACAAGCGCCGTTCGGACCTGGAGTTCCAGGTCGGGGATATGGTTCTCCTGAAGGTGTCACCTTGGAAGGGTGTAATCCGGTTCAGGAAGCGGGGCAAGTTAGGCCCCAGGTACATCGGTCCATTCAGGGTTGCTGCTCGGGTGGGTAAGGTGGCATATAGGCTGGATCTGCCAGCTGAGCTCAGTCAGATTCATAGTACCTTTCACGTTTTCCAGCTGCGGAAGTGCCTGGTAGATGACTCTGCAGTGGTGCCTCTGGAGGATATTTAGGTGGATGACAACATGAACTATATTGAGCGACCAGTAGCTATCCTCGACAGGAAGTCGAAGGATCTGAGGAACAAGAGGGTCGATCTGGTGAAGGTGCAATGGCAGCACCGCAAGGGCTCAGAATGGACTTGGGGGCAGTAGGACGAGATGAGGGAGCACTACCCCGAGCTTTTTCCGGATGCAGCAGCAGACTTCGAGGAAAAAGTCTAAAATAAGTGGGGGAGATTTGTAACGCCCGGTTCCTAGTACGTATCTTAAATAAAGAATATTTGCATTTTATACTGGGACTCAACGAGTTGGAGGCTCAACTCTTCGAGTAGGGACGGATTTTGGACGCGGATGGAAGAGCCTACTCGCCGATTCAGAAGCCCCGACTTGACGAGTTGACCTGTCTGGGTGAAACCCTAAATTTTAGGGTTTGCACCCTATATAACGCACTAACTCCTCTCCCATGCAGCCCCATCGCCTCCCTTAGTCCAGAACGCCCTAATTTGTGTCCCTTGAGCTTTGTTGAGTGTGTGAGCCATTTGTGAGAGTGTTTGGGTGATTTCAAAGCTAGAGGAAGAAGAAGAAGGAGCTAGAAGGTTTAAGGAAGCAGTAGATCCAAGGTCCAAGCAACATTTCCAGCCCCTTAAAGGTATAAAATTGCTTCCTTGACTTTCCTATTGCTAGAACTCTCCATATTTGACTTTAGGGCCATCTTTAAGCAAATTTGTGAACCTTTTTTAGTATGAAGTGTGATCTGAAGTTGTAACTTCAGATCCAGATCCCTTTCAGCCCCTATAGCCATAAAGTTTATGAAATTTTCATGCTTTAGCCCTTCCCTTTAGCCTAGACTTCATTTTAGACTTAGAAATGGTGTTTTTGGCTCATGATACCTTGCATGCACATAAAGTTTGTAACTTTACGTGTAATATGGACCCTAAGAGGTCATATCTATGTTCTGGATGCATTAAACCCGATGGAAATCGACTTGGTAGACTTGGACTTTGGGGGACTCGGCGAGTCGCTCATAGGACTCGGCGAGTCGGGTTATGGTTCCCCAACCTTTTCTATTTCTGATCGATCTGGTTGAGAATAGAAGAGGACTCAACAAGATGGACTGGAATATGGACTTGAAGATCGAAGAACTCGACAAGTTCAAGGATGAACTCGGCCAGTTCAAGGCAATGTCCCAATAAACATGAAGAAGAACTCGACGAGTCAAGGAAAGACTCGGCGACTCAAGGACTTACGTTCCAACTTGCACGAAGAAGGACTCGACGAGTTCAAGGACGAACTTGGCGAGTCATTGACTAAAGGTCCCGTTTCCGTATAAAGAAGAACTCTACGAGTTCTTGAAAGACTCGAAGAGTAGGAGCGAAGTCCAGGATGTTAGTGGATTATGGAACTCGACGAGTTGGTGGACCAACTTGGCGAGTTGAGTCAAACAGATGTTGACTTTGACCACAAGTTGACTTTGACCAGGGTGTTGACCTGGACATTGTCTTGACTTGAGTTAACCCTTGAAAGGGTTAAGAGTATGAAATGGTAATTAAGGAAGGTTGTTATGTGTAGGAGTTTGAGAGGAGTTGATCCCAACATCGAGGACAGTTGGGACACTTCACGTCATTGAGGTGAGTTACCTTCCAGTAGAACTGGGTCTAAGGCCACAATGCCGACCCACTAGTAGGAGATTGTAGTTAGATGATTGTCTGTGTGATAATTGTCTGGTATGCAACTATATGTTATGTTCTATGTGCCAGTATGCTATGATTCTATGTGGTAGTGGTAGGGGTGAAATAGTCCCTGATATCCGGTTGAAATAGACCGAAGGGGAGGCCAGCACCCATATATGCTAGGCAATTATCCGGTTGAAATAGACCGAATGGGAGGCCAACACCCAGATATGCTAGGCAACTATCCGGTTGAAATAAACCGAAGGGGGGGGGGGCGACACCCAGATATGCTTGGCTAGATATGTTGTTGTATGGTATGTGGTATGATAGGGGAACTCACTAAGCTTCGTGCTTACAGATTTCAGTTTTGTTTTCAGGTACCTCTTCATCTAAGGGGAAGGAGCCGGCACGGTAGCAGCGCATCACACACACACAAGATTTCCGCATTATGAGATTCATGGGATTGTACTCTGACATTATCACTATTTTATGTTATGGTTTGAGACATGTGACTATGATTTTATGAAATGATACGATTCGTTGATGTTTTTCAGTAACAATTTTATAAGCTACTTAATTAAAAATGAAAATTTTAGTCTTGAAATTTGGGATGTTACAGCAGGTAACTTCTGGAGCAATATTACTAAAAATTCGACCGTAGAATGGGAAAATGTAATCGCATTTTTTACCAAATTTTCTCAAATTGTCGCTTAATGAAGTAAGATGTTGCTTTTGGTTTATTTTGAACCTCAACACAAAAATGTTATCGTTATTGCGATCGCATTTTTTGCCATATGATCGGATTTTACAAAAAATTTCCTAGATGATATTTTTCGACCCAAACAATCCTCGGCCACTTTATGCGATCGCAGAAGTAAAAAATGCTATCGTATGTTTAGATTTTTGGTCACGATTCTTCCTTTTTCACAAATAAGAAAGTCGTCTAAAATTTTGTCTAGTTTCCGGAACATTTTGAATCATGTCTATCGGAGTTATGATCCATGAGATATGACCAAAATACTGACAGGGAGTCAAAGCTGCCAGCAACATCCTTTAGGCTTAGAATGTAGCAATCTATCTTCATAGGATCAATTCGATAGTAAATTTCTTAACCAAAATAGCTAAACATTCCTGAGGATCCTTCATAAGTTACAAGCACCATTTAACTCCAATTATCCATCAAACACGTCCAAAGCTTCTCCCAAAGTACTACTCCACTCAAATTATCTAAAAAACAACATAAAAACATGAGCAGTACGAGAATTCTAACAAATGACATGAGGTGAACATTATTTAAGGTAATGCACGTGAAATAATATAAAATACGATGCAAAATGTTAATAAAAACTACCCTAAATGATGCATAAAATGGCATCTATCAGAAGGAATAGCGAACGTTTCATAAATGATTCCTCCCAGAACACCACAACTTAATGGTGTGGCTGAAAGGCACAATCGAATATTACTCGATATAGTTCGTTCCATGATGATTCGAGCTTATCTTCCTATATCTTTCTGGGGGTATGCCTTAGAAACAACCGCCCATATCCTAAATCTTATTCCCATAAAGAAGGTTGCAAAAACAACTCATGAAATATGGACAGGGAAAGCTCCCTCGCTCGCACATATCAAGGTATGGGGTTGTGAGGGTCTTGTGCGACGAGAAACTCATGAAAAAATAGAACCCAGATTCAAGAAGTTTACTTTCATTGGCTACCCACAAAATTCATTTGGATACTTGTTTTATAGACATAATGAGATCATGGTCTTTGTAGCTCGAAGAGGAGTCTTTTGTGAGAGACAGATCATATTCCAAGAGGATAGTCAGAGTGCTATTGATCTTGAATAAATTCAAGAGTCATCCAATGAAGGAACCTTAAATGACACTAGCACTCAACCAGAGAATGAGATACATGTTAAACCCATTGATAATTCATTACCTCTTCATCAGTCTAGTAGGGTTAGCATGCCACATGAGTTTTATGGTTTTCATATAGCTGAAGATGGGGACACGTTTATCAGTGATAAACACTAGTGAATTTGGATGATCCTACTAACTACAATCAGGTGATGGCAGGCCTTGAGGATTCTAAGTGGAAATAGTCAATGAAAAGAAAGATCCAATCCATGTATGGTAACCAATTGTGGAACTTAGTTGATTATGTATCTGGTCAAAAGATGGTAAGTTGAAAATGGATATTCAAGAAGAATACTATCATTTATAGAAAGGTACACATGTACAAAGCTAGACTGGTTGTAAAGGACTTTACTCAAACCCAAGTGATTGACTATGATGAGACCTTCTCACCAGTGGCTAAGATCAAATCGATAAAGATAATGCTTTCCATAACTGAATTTCATGATTATGAGGCATTGAAAATGGATGTAAATATTGATTTCCTAAACAGGAAACTTACTGATTATGTCTATACGAGTCATCCAGAAGGTTTTAAACACGCCAAATTTACTGATAAGCTGTTTAATCTTGAGAAATCCATTTATGGATTAAAACAAGCATCTCGCAGCTAGAATCTTTACTCCCACGAGAAAGTAAAAAGTGTTTGGATTCTCTAGGAGTGAAGATGGTTCATGTATGTATGTCAAAGCTAGTGGGAGTGTGGTAACTTTCCTAGTTTTGTATGTTGATGACATCCTCCTTATAGGAAACGACGTTCCAACTTTACAAGAAGTTAAGTATTGGTTTGGGAAGTGTTTCCATATGAAGGATCTAGGAGAAGCGACATACATTCTTAGAATAAGGATTTACATGGATTGAAAGAAACATCTTAGTGGTCTAAGTCATAGTACATGCTTAGATAAAATATTGAAACGTTTCAGTATGGAGAATTCCAAGAAGCAGGATTTGTCGATTCATCGTACTTTTAAATTGAGTAAGACTCAATGTCCCAGTACTAACAAAGAAATAGATGACATGAGTCGAATCCCATATGCTTCTACTATAGGATCGATCATGTATGTTATGACATGTACTCGTCCTAATGTGACTTATGTTTTGAGCATGGTTAGTCGATTTCAAGATAATCCTGGCAGAGCCCATTGGACTGCAGTCAAGAATATGCTTAAGTATTTGCAAAAAATAAAGGATATCTTTCTAGTTTTTTGTAGCAATGATACGTTAAGAGTGAATAGTTATAGTGACGCCAGATTTTCAAACAAACAAACACCACTTTTTTTCTCAATCTGGCTGGGTATTCTTGTTGAATGGTGGAGTGGTAACTTGGAAAAGTTACAAGTAGAAGATGTTGGATGATTATACTTGTGAATTAGAGTACATCACATCGAGTGAGGCATCAAAGGAAGCAGCTTGGTTAAAGAATTTCATCGGAGATCTCGGGTTTGTCCCGACCATCAGTGAACCAATGGAACTCTTCTATGATAATGAAAGTGCGGTTGCTTTGACTAAAGAACCGAAAGATCATGGAAGGTCCAAGCACATCGATAGAAAATACCATTACATGAAATATAGGGTTAAAGATGGGTATCTCCTGGTAAAACGAGTGTCATCAGAAGATAATCCTGCAGATCCTTTAACGAAGGCTTTGAGCAGGGTCAAGCACAGCAAACATGCTAGGAGCATAGGCTTAAGAGACGATGTTAGTTTTAGTAGTTAGTTTATAGGTTGAAACTTGTAGCAGAATAAATTGTAATTCTTTTTTGTGATAAATATAGAATTATTTATAAGTATTTTTACTACCTTCCTCAATTATTTATTGTTGTGTTTCATTTTGCATGTTTACTTCTTGAGTAATTTTAATTATTCGAATTCCACAGTCGGTCATACCTTTGGGAGTAGGTGTTGAATTAATATTGTCATGGAGTGTTAGTAGATTGTGCATAGTGCATTGTGATTGCTTTTATACTCATGAGTACTTGAAATAGGAACTTAAGTATTGGATAAACCGACACTTAGGGATTGCTTCAAGGATTCTATCATGAGTAATACTAAGATGATAATATCTTAGATTCTTCAAACGGAGATACATACGTTTTAATATGCAAGTCAATTGTGCATTGGTATTGTGTAAACGCATCAGTAACTTGATGTTATAAAATATAGTGTCATGTACAATTTGATAAGTAAAGGTTGCAGTTATGTAGTCAAAGTTTATTCGTTCCTTTTTCCTTAACAGGAAAAGCGATATCTTTTGGTCCCCTCGGTGATTTGGTGTTGACATTATAGTGTTGGGCCCAACCATGACTAAATTGATGTGTTCAGTTAGTATTCTAATGACGTCTTCACAAATCGGGAAATCGGGAAACATAATATTGGACAACAAGATTGATTCTTATCCATGTCTCGTGTCCATACAATATCATGAAGAACAAAGGAAGATCTAGTCACTTATCTTAGGGCCAATATCTTATTTGAATCAGAGTTCAGCAGTGGCTTTGGAAAGCACACTTTGTTGTTTGGTTTGAGGTTATACTTGCAATTGTAGTTAAAGACTTATCCAAGTGGGAGACTATTGGATTAACGCGTCTAATCTCATAACTAAATTGGTATGTACTTGTAATTAAAAGCAAAATCCTTTTTGAGTTGCCCTCATAACTAGACATTGATTAAAATGACATTTGTAGAGAGAATAAATTATTTATTAGTTTATTATATGATTAATAAATTAATTAGAAATAGTGATAATCAATTAGAATTAATTAAGGCACTTACTCTGGTTTAATTAGAATTAATTGAGAGTACAAGAGTTGAGTTGCAATTGTTCAATAGTTGAACAAAATAGAGATTTCAAAACATTCCATCATATGGACGATTTTGGGGAGCCCTATTAGGGTTTCTGGAAGTCTCATTTGGATAATTAGGAAACTAGATAATTATTGAATTTGAAATATTATTTTTATATGTTTAAATTTAGGGTTTTCTAGAAGCTATATAAAGGGTTGTAAGCCTCGGAATTATCGATCATCACTTCTAAGAAAAACCCTAGCCGAAATTCTACCTCCCCTATCATCTCTCCTCTTGTCTTCTAGTGTCTAGGGTTTGGGTGTAAACCATTAGAGGCATCGTACTTTTGGTGCCTTCTTTCTAAAGACTAAAGGAAAGATTCAAAGGATTGTTTGCTATAACAATTCAAAGGTATGTAACCCTACTATGTAGATTTTGATTTTTACATAGGGTTAGGGTTTTGTTGTTCATTGTATGTTGCTTGCAATGTGTGAAGACATATATCCTTATATGTTGCATGTGCCCTTAATTGTTGAGAGTTTTTCCGCATGTACATGAATGTTATAACTTGTAAAATCCATCAAAATTTCTCTCCATGGTTTCTAATCTTGATGTGTGTTGATTCTTTATTGGGTTGTGGGGTTTAAAGATCAATAGATTTGGGAAATAGGTTTCAGATTCAATCCAATCTTTCTTTTTAATTATCTTTTTTATGAACATTCATTCTGTTTTTCTCTTTGGTGTGTCCGATTTCTCTCTAGGTTCTCGGTTTTTGAAGATCGATAGAAGAAATAGGTTTTAGATTTAGTGAAAAGTTCTTTTTCTCTTTCTGTTCTCCGATGAACATTATTTGTTCTATTTCATATCTGTTTTATATGGTCAGATTCTTTCTTTGTTAACTAGAGTTTGAAGATTACGAAATATATGAATGGGTCGGGATATAAGTTCTAATGAATATTTATTTTTTCTTTATGTAATTCTTCCAATCATTACTTTAATTTGGTCTAATGAATCTTCATGTTAATGGACTTCCATTTGTAGGTTTTTGCAGCTTTGTTAGGCGATCCACAACAGATATTGATGGCCACAGTTGTTGTTACAACTACTTTGGGGGGAAATTAACTATATGGAATTGAGGTGTTATTTTAATCTTAGGTTTTTTCATTTTTTTAGTATATAAGTTTTTGGATATGCTTTAGAGATAGAAGAAAGTTTTACATAGATGTAGCGGATAAACGAGCAACAAGCTATGCCACAACCCCTTTTTGGATGGCAAAACTAATTCTTTTAAAAACAATATCTATAGATCTTGGGGTCATAGCATTACAATGCATGACCCGTTGGACTATACTGAGGAGCTCCACAGCTTCTGGCGCAAGGAAACCGAAAGTATCAAATGCAAAAGGTATAAATGTGTGTTGATTTTCCATGTACGCTTTCTCATGTTTTTCCACTTTGCGTGATGCAGCTTTTAAAGCGGACTGCCCCATAGTGAAAACCCTACTCCCCAAGCCAACAAGAGGGGAAATCCTTGTTAGATCCACGTATGCATGCTTCCCTGCAACCCATCCAAATATTAAGATTTAATTTACTTTTATGAGTGTAAATTTTTGTTGATCATAACTTTTTTTGAGTTTCTTTTTTAACCCAAATTGTTTTAATTTGTTATTTTTTTCAAGTTATTGGATTTTTTTCATTATTAATGGAAAATCTTCCTTGTTTATAGATGCACATCAAGTGCTCGACGAAATGCCTGAAAAAACACGACTGCCAGTTTATTTTGTTTGCGACTTTATAATGTTTTACTCATTTACACACATGTATACCCATGATATTTTCTTTTCTCTTCTGAATTATAAAGTTTCTAACCAGTGTACATCAGAAGCACACCATGCTTGTTTTGTTATTTCCTTATTTATAACTAGAAGATTCTTTAGCTACAATTATTTCTCAAATGCAGGCAGGGCCGGTCCATAGGATTTTCATGCTTAGGGCGACAAAGCTTAATCATGTTCCTATACTTAAAACATAAGAAATAAAGCAAAGATTAGAGGAGCTTATACTTCACACACAGTTCATAAGAATTGGATGGGATTAGAATTCATTTCATGTTAATTCATTGTTTCAATGTAGAAATATATGTAACTAAACTCTTATGAAAATTAAGAAAACACTCTGATAAAGAAATGCTAGAAAACATTATTAATCTTATACGTAGAACTTCATAAAAACTCTTCAATACTTGGAATACTTTTGTTCAAAAATTGTGGCTTTCTTTCTTGCTCTTTAAATAACCTATTGGATTTTGGTTGCTACTTGTCGCGCACTGAAAAGTTGTTTTATTGTTAAAATCTAAAATTTTTGGCTCTAGTCCATAAATAATAAGTTTTGTTCTTTGGTTTGTTAAAGAAATCCAAAATGCTCACTGTCCTGAATAATAAATGTAACGCCTGGTTCCTGGTATGCATTTAACTTTATTATTTTACTCATTTTGGAAGGGCTACTCGACGAGTTGGTGGCCCTAACTCGTCGAGTAGAAGGCATAATATGTGCAGGTTTTAAGAGCAACTCGACGAGTCAAAGCCCTGACTCGACGAGTAGAACAGGATGGATGAAACCCTAATCTTTAGGGCTTGCACCCTATTTAAGCATCATATCCCAACCTCCATCACCTCCAAACCCTAATCTCGAAACCCTAATCAACCTTGAGTGATCTTGATCTATTTCTTGCCATTTTTGTGATTTAAAGATAGAAGAAGGAAGCTAAGGCTTGTAGTTGCAGAAGGAAGGTCGAAGATCCAGAGCTAAGGAATCATTTATGTCTTGATTGAGGTATAAAGCTTATACCTTGGCTGCTATTCACTTAGATCTCCTTCTTAGCTTATATTTTGTCATTTTTGGACCATTTCCAAGGTTATTTTGAGATTTGAACTCTCGGGGATGAAAGGACTTCAGATCTGGGCACTCTTGAGGTTTAGAAGCTCTAAGTTGCCACCTTTATTCAGCCATGGCCCTATTCTATGACTTAGACCTCCATGTTAGCTTGTAATGGGTGTTTTAGCTTCATAACACCATGCATGCACGTAAAGTTAGCAACTTTACATGTAATTCTAGTCTAAGGAGTCCATATCTACATGTTAGAGGCATTGGAATGGATTAGAATCGACTGAATGGATATGTCACAAGGAGGACTCGACGAGTTGTTCTTGGACTCGGCGAGTAGGGTCGTGAACCCTAACCCCTTTTTTGGTAATGAGTGAAACCATTGAGTTTAGGAGATGACTCAGTCAGTTGGACAAGATTAGGACTCGAAAGCTGAAGAACTCGACGAGTCCAAGGAGGGACTCGACGAGTTAGAGTCGATATGTCCCGATGTTATGATAGGAAGAACTCCGCGAGTCTGGGAAAGGACTCAACGAGTTGACTTAGTTGACCACGGGTCTGAGTTGTACAGGAACTCGCTGAGTTGGGAGATGACTCGACGAGTTGGGGTTGACTGGGAGTTGACCTTGACTTTGATTTTGACCAGGGGTAAAATGGTCATTTTACCCTGAGTAGGATTATCAGATTTTGAGTAAGTTTTATTGTGATATTGATAGCCACGGAGTCGTTGGAGCAGCTATCAGATATTCCTCACCGCGAGTTTTTGCAGAGAGCTTTGCGAGGTGAGTTTTCTCCTATAGGAACGGGTCAAAGGCACCAAGGCCAGCCCGTTTAGTTAGTAGTAGTTCTAGACCACTGTCCGATGCCGGGCGGGGCCCTAAGTAGGTTTATATGACTTTATGGATTCTGATCTGATGTCGGGGCGGTCCCGAGGAATGATTGTATGCTTATATGCTTGGTGTCTTTGTGATTCTTGCATGTGTTTGCTATGTATTATGTCTTCCGGGCTTAGGTCCGATGCCGGGCAAGCCCGAGGAATGTCTAGTTAATATGTTAAGATAGTATGTTCCGGACTCCGGTCCGATGTCAGGGCGGTTCCCGATGAATGTTAGTATGTTTCCGGATCTAGGTCTGATGCCAGGCGGGGCCCAAGGAATGTTTACATGCTAAGGTTATGTACTTATGTTATATGTTTGTTGCTATGTATATGTATGCCGAGATCTTCTCGATGTCGGGCGGCGCTCGATGCCGAGCGGGGCCCAATTCCGAATAGGGTTCAAAGCCGGGCGTGGCCCGATGTCGAGCTCGACTCGATGTAGCCGAGGCGGCGCACAAGATATTTTATGTGATATGTGTACGGTATGTGGTTGTTGGGGAGACTCACTAAGCTTCATGCTTACAGTTTTCAGTTTTGGTTTCAGGTACTTCCACTAGCAAGGGGAATGGCTCGGGATCGCATGGCACACACCACAGCTCAGCCTGGGATTGTTTAGACTCTGATATTTTTCTCACATGATTTGATATAGTATTTGACATGATGTTTTGAGATATATGATTTATGATTTTCTTTATGATGATGGATGACTTATGATTTTATTATAAATGGTTTTCAAAAGAAAATTTTCGTCTGTATTTTTGGGATGTTTCAAGTTGGTATCAGAGCCTTGGTTTGAGGGATTCGGGCACACTCTCGGGTGTGTCTAAACTCAAACTAAGGACATGGTATGAAAGTTTTCAAAAGAAAATCATTTGTTTTCAAAATAATTTTGAAAAGAGAAAAACTTTGAAAGAGAAAAAGGGTGTGGTGCATGCAATCAGCCAAGCTCAAGTAAGTACTCCTGATGATATATGGTCCATTGGCATGGCCTAGACTGCTCTAGCGTGCCAGCCTGGCCTAACGCGCTCCTGCCATCCCTGCCTGGCGTTCCCTTGCTAGCCCTTGCTGGGGACTCCCTTGCCAGCCCTTCTGGGGACTCTCCTGCCGGCTCTGCCAGGCGCTCCCTCGCCTGGCACTCCCTTTCCATCCTCTCTTGGTGCGCGCCCGCCAGCCCTGCCTGGGGTGCGCCCGCCAAGCCCCACCCGGCGCCTCCGGGCGGCCTTGCCCAACTCCTTGCTAGTTGGGCCTGAATTGGGCTGGCCCAAGGCCTGACCTAATTGTCCCCTATATCATGAATAGTATCTCCTCCATGGAGGGGGACCTTTCCCTAGGATCCTTCCCTTTGGCTCAGCCGCCACTATACTCCGGCCGGGTGGCTCAACCGCCACCCGCCGCCGTCTGCCACCATACACCACCACCAGCACCAAGATGGTTCTCTCCAGCTATGGAGGACCATCTCAGATCTTCTAGCTGATCTAACTTGACCGTCGGAGTCCGCTCCCGGGGCACAGTCCCTGGGGCGGCTCTAACGACTTTGCACTGTGATATCCAGATCTCCGCTGCAGCAGAAGACCAGAAGAGCCGCCGGAGGTCGATGTCGCATCATTTGGCGCCATCCCGGATTCGAGCAAGTAGCAAAAGCCTCAGTTGCTTTCAAGCTCATTTTTTCCTCAGATCTGATGTGTTTTCATCTCATGTTTCTTCAGATCTGTTAATCTCTAGTATGATTTGCTCAGATCTGTTCATGTTTGGCATAAATTTGTTCAGATCCGTTTGGCTTCTGCCAAGATCTGTTCAGATCAATGTGTTTCTTGACAAGATCTCTTCAGATCTGTTAAGCCATCATTTAGATCTCAAGATCTACTCCATTTCTCAGTTCAAATATTTAGATCTATTTTCGTTTTCAAGTTCAGATTTGTAGATCTATTTACCTTTGGAGGCTCAGATCTCAAGATCTTTTGAGTTTTTAACTCATCTGAACATTTATGAAGTTTCAAAGACATTTTAGATCTATCAACGTTTTTTGGTTCAGATCTTCAGATCTGTACGTTTTTGTTCACTTAATCACCTCTCAAGTTTAGAAACACCAGCTCAAACCTGTCTTTATTTAAATTTCCGGGGATAAAGGAGGTTTTTATGAGCTTTCTTCCATTTACGTTCATATGTTGGTGTTTTATGGATGCAACTTGAGAGTTGAAGAACTTTTGGTAAATACTTACTTTATTTTCAGTTTATTTTATAAAAGAAATCACCTTCAGTTTGTGATTTTCTTTGCAAGACTTCTTTGAAGTTGTTTACTCAGTGTTTTCTCTAAAACCTTAGAGATAGAGACACAAAATTTCTTCCAGATCTGTTTCTTGCTCACATTTTGAGAAGGAAAGAAAGTTTAGGAAGAAAACCCTTTCAGAATCGTTTTTTGTTTATGTTTTGGTGTTTTTCAGCAAGTCTGAAAAGAAAAGAATTTTTTGTTGTTTATTGGGTAGAAGTTTGGGAAAAGAACAGAAGTTTTTCTGAGTTCTACCTCATTCCAGTTTATCTTGATGGTTTATTGAACAAGATGAGGGGAAAATAAGCCTCTATAAGCTTTTGTTCTATTTTCTGATCATGATTAGCAAAAAAATCTTTTAGTTCATAACTTTCTATGAACAAGACCTTCTCAAGTCTGTTTTGATAATGCTTTGGGGTCTGTTCAGTAAGTTTCAAGAAAAAGAAGCTTTTTATCCCATCTTAAGTTCATGTGTTATCAGAAAATCGAATTGTTGAAATTTCATTGAGATTTTCTGCATAGAACTTTAATCTCTGGAACATTTATTTGTAACCATGGCTGGGATGCTTGTACGTTTTACTAAAATGTTTATTTGGTGTTTTCTTCCACCTCTGAGAATATATATGAAAAAAGAAGAGAGGAAGGAGGTCTTATTGAGTTTTTACCATCCATTTTTCTGTTCATATAATATCAAAGTTCATTTCAGAGATGGGTTTATGTGTACAAGTTCATTTAAGTTGTGAACACAGCTTTGTTACTTGTACATTCCAAAATCCATCACATGGTATTTTTACCTCAAAGTTTTACCTTACCCTTCTTAAAATTTGCTGCTTAGTAAAAAAAAGGGGAAGAGAGGGGTAGAGGGAAGTTCCGTAAGAAAAGTGATACAAAAGGAACAAGAGGATGCATACAAAAAAAAACATGTGTATATACACAGTGGAAAATCTCTACAACATACAAAAATGAGCTGTCACTCCTAAGTTTGTATAAGTTTACAAACGACAAAACAAAAAAGAGGGGGATAAGGGTGCTCAGTGCACCAGAGACAGTGCCGTCAACAAAATAAAAAAACTCGTGGGGACCCACCTGGTCCAATCTGTCACATACAAAAGCTACAGAAAAGTCAATCGTTGACTGTGTTCTCCTAACCAACGTCGACATTCAACAATCCCCGATCACACCTAGCTCCACCTGGTCCACCTCTTCCCTCAGAAGACCGGGGACAACTTTCATATACCAGACTTCCCGATTATCTCTCCGGGATGAGCACCTGTATAAGCCCGCAACCACCACCGGGCCAACCGTCGGAGCCAAAATATCAGCAGTCATTACCACTTCCAATCTCGCCAGTCGTCTTTAGCCATCGTCTCCGACAGGGCAGTTTGATCGCATCATGTCTCTTGATTCTCCACGGGTGACCAGACCTGAAGCGCCACCAGCCGACCACCGGCGATAGCAACCGCCACAGCTGAACGCATTTCAAGCACGGCCGGTCAACCCTGATTCATTTCGTCCAAGAAGCAACAGTTCCGACAAGCAAACCTCAAAACCAATCACCGGAGGTCAGAATCCGAATATCACCGGTCGGTTCGAGCAACAGTAACCACTGTAGGCCGGATTTGGAAGGCCACCGGTCACATCTGATTCCGACGAGCGCCCCGACAGCAGCTCCCACCTTCACCGGTCCCTCCGATTTCCCTCCACAGAGCCATTGTCGCTATCAGATCGTTGTCCGACCTCCGACAACGACAGCCAACGACGAGAATCGCAACTCCTAATCGCCGATCACCTGGGCGCAAGATCGTTGATTTACCTGATTACCTTCAGACACGATTTTTCATCTCCAAGAAGCGCATAGAACCCACCTACGCAATACATTTCACACAAACGAAAGAAAAGGAATTAGGGCACCGGCGATAATTTCACTTTGGGCTGATCATTTCCTAAGCAGGCCCACA
The DNA here is from genome assembly GCF_052849685.1 of Lactuca virosa. NCBI lineage: Eukaryota > Viridiplantae > Streptophyta > Magnoliopsida > Asterales > Asteraceae > Lactuca > Lactuca virosa. The sequence continues at coordinate 3,625,148 of NC_136434.1, forward strand.
ACTCGAACATGGGCCATTATTTTTCAGTTGGGTATATTAATAAATAGATAGGTGATATTTGGGACTCGTATATTTATTTTGGGCTCATGAATTCGTAAGTGGGCCCTCTAAAATGGGCTGTCATCATTTTGGATTCCTCTACATGGGCCATCACAATCTCTATTTTGGGTTATCACCTAAACAACAATAATAGGTTATTTTTGAAAATCATCAATTAGCCGCTCAAGAACCAAATGCTGCAATTCAGCCCAACAAAATAAATTTCCAGAATATAAACTGCAGTCCGCCCAACACTCGTAGGCCGTGATCTCACCCAACAAAATTCAAATTGCAAAAGATTCGTTAATGCGTTCCGACCCACTCTCACATTTTAAAAAAAAAGGAAAAAAAAGGGGGGGAGGAGAAGAGTAGTACGCTACTACTACTAGTGAAGCATTTTGAAATAGACATCAGCAACTGCGTTGCACGGCTATCAGCAGCCGTGTTGACCAATCCTGGGAAGTCTCGTTAATCAGCTCTCACATTCATGTTGACCGGCCCCGCTAGTCTTACTGCCCAGCTCTTAGTAGTCGCGCAGCTCGACCTTCAGCAGCGACAGTACCTAGCTCAGCAGCCGCAAAGCCCAATCATCAGCAGCTACTTTGTCTGACTCCCAGCAGTCGCGCTGCTCAGCTCTCGCCAGATGTGCTACCCAGTTTTTGTTAGTACTTGGATCGCCTAGCTCTTTCCAGCAGCTATGTATATCTGCTTTCAGCGGCTATACATCCATTTTTCCCTTTCTTCGCCTTCTTTAAGAAAAAAAAAGGGGGGGGGGGGGGGGGATGGTTGGTACGACAATATTCCGAAGGGGCAGAGTTAAAGTAGATGAAGATCTGATGCTATACATAATAGTGCACTCCCGAGGTGGCATTAATATTTCGAGTCGAAAGATCAGCCCCGTCGTTCAACCCTCGGTAGTCTCGTTGCCCAGCTCTCAGTGGTCGTGCTGCTCATCTATCGCTAGCAGCTCGATGCTCAGTTCTCAGCGGCCCTGATGACCAGCTCTCGACGGCGGTCTCGCTACGCACCACTTGACGGTAGCTACACTATCCAGCTCTAAGTAGCATCCCCGCATAGCCCTCGACAAACAGTCAAGACACCAAGGCATCAATTATTAGTACGACCAGCGATGCAGCAAAGCATTAGGTACTATTCCACTTTAACCCAGACTGATCACACGAGCTAGACGCATAGACTGTGAGGTGCTACGCCCAATCATGCGAGGTTCAGTACCCTCGCCCCGAGTCGCCTGGCTTCTCAGCCCGACTCCATTATAGTGGCAAGCTCCGCACGCGAGGTTCAGTACCCTCGCCTCGAGTCGCCTGGCTTCTCAGCCCGACTCCATTATAGCGGCAAGCTCCACACGCGAGGGTCAGTACCCTCGCCCCGAGTCGCCTGGCTTCTCAGCGCGACTCCATTATAGCGGCAAGCTCCGCACACGAGGGTCAGTACCCTCGCCCCGAGTCGCCTGGCTTCTCAGCCCGACTCCATTATAGCGGCAAGCTCCGCACGCGAGGTTCAGTACCCTCGCCTCGAGTCGCCTGGCTTCTCAGCCCGACTCCATTGTAGCGGCAAGCTCCGCACGCGAGGTTCAGTACCCTCGCCCCGAGTCGCCTGACTTCTCAGCCCGACTCCATTATAGCGGCAAGCTCCGCATGCGATGTTCAGTACCTTTGCCTCGAGTCGCCTGGCTTCTCAGCCCGACTCCATTATAGCAACATGCTCCAACCGTTCCACGCGATGCTCTCCCGCGTGATCTACGATCGCTGGCAGCCAAGCCCGATCCATTCCACGCGACGCTCTTTCGCGTGAGTTATCTACGATCGTTAGCAACCAAACCCGATCCGTTACACGCGAGGATTTCTCGCATGACATCTCCATGTTCGCTGGCTGCTAAGCCCAAGCTACTCTCCTAAGTCGCGCAACATAAGTCGCGCATCGTCGCGCACCATAAGTCGTGTATCACAAGCTTATTCCACACCATGATCTTGGTGCTTCCTCTCTCACAGTCATCATGGTTCTCTTGTTCTCGGACGATCGATGAAGTGTTATCTACATTACATCATGCTATAGTGAGGATACTCTCCAGCAAGAAAGTCATCCCGACAATGGCCCTGCTACCTACGACCCCACAGCATCTCTGTTTCCTGGGTCTCGGAAACGGTCCTGCTGCGTAACCCTACCTGTAGCCTCGCCGCGTACCCCACAGCATCTCTGTTTCCTGGCTCTCGGAAACGGTCTTGCTGCGTAACCCTACCTGTAGCCTCGCCGCGTACCCCACAGCATCTCTGTTTCCTGGCTCTCGGAAATGGTCTCGCTGTGCAACCCTACCTGTAGCCTTGCCGCATACCCCACAGCACCTCTGTTTCCTGGCTCTCGGAAACGGTCTTGCTATGCAACCCCAACCTATAGCCTCACTACCTATCCCTCAACAATTCTATTGTTTGGCTATCGGCAATAGTCTCACTGCGTGACCCTCGCTAGCAACCTAATCGCACAGCTCTCGGAATAACTGCCACTTATATCACGTCTGATCCGGCTACCTACGCTACCCACATCAGACTGGGGGAATCCAGCTAGGTGTAGCCCGAGCAAGAAAGACCCTCAAGGCGGTTATTGATGCAGACTATGTAGATGGTTATTGGTGACATCCCATCTATCATGGCTACCACAACAATCATGTCGGATAACAGTCTCAGGGACTGAATGGCAAGCTTACGCTTCTTAGCTACCCCGTTCCGACATTCCATCGACATCAGTGTCGTGTAACACTCTTTAGCAGCCTCGGTCCGCATCGCACCGATTGGCTCGCACTCCTCTCAATGAAGGAGTATCAAGTCAGCTCAAGCAGTATTTGGCTCATCGCACAACCCCACGGCTCTCGTGGGCGAGGTTCGGTCATTCTCTCTATTATTTAAATGTATTGGTGCTTTATCTAGTCCGATCCGATTGTCAGCAACCCAATCGCATCAGACTAGGGGGACTTGACGACGCACAGTTTATATGACTAGTTCCAGTCCGATGTCATTGGCCGCGTACCAATAACACCAGACTGGGGGGACTTGATGATATATGGTCCTCTGGCATCGCCTAGACTGCTCTAGCGCGCCAGCCTGGCCTGGCGCGCTCCTGCCAGCCCTGCCTGGCGTTCCCTTGCTAGCCCTTGCTGGGGACTCCCTTGCCAGCCCTTCTGGGGACTCTCCTGCCGGCTCGGCCAGACGCTCCCTCGCCTGGCACTCCCTTTCCATCCTCTCTTGGTGCGCTCCCGCCAGCCCTGCCTGGGGCGCGCCCGCCAAGCCCCGCCCGGCGCCTTCGGGCGGCCTTGCCCAGCTCCTTGCTAGTTGGGCCTGAATTGGGCTGGCCCAAGGCCTGACCTAATTGTCCCCTATATAATGAATAGTATCTCCTCCATGGAGGGGGACCTTTCCCTAGGATCCTTCCCTTTGGCTCAGCCGCCACTATACTCCGGCCGGGTGGTTCAACCGCCACCCGCCGTCGTCTACCACCATACACCACCACCAGCACCAAGATGGTTCTCTCCAGCTATGGAGGACCATCTCAGATCTTCTAGCTGATCTAACTTGACCGTCGGAGTCCGCTCCCGGGGCACAGTCCCTGGGACGGCTCTAACGACTTTGCACTGTGATATCCAGATCTCCGCTGCAGCAGAAGACCAGAAGGCTCGCCGGAGGTCGATGTCGCATCAACTCCCAAATTACCTATACAAGTTATGTTATGTTTATGAGAATTGCATGCTAGATTAGGACTAAGGATCTAGGAAGGATGCCTTATGTGCCTATTATATGCTTATCAGCTTCATGAGAATTGCATGCTAGTTTAGGGCTAAGGATCCAGGAAGGATGCCTTATGTGCCAGTTATATGTATCTCAGCTTTAAGTACCACATGCTAGTACAGATTAGTTAGTGATGGCTTAAATGTGATATGCTTGATTATGTGTAATCAATGCTCGAATGCTGCTTGCTTTGTGCTTTTAGGAGTTCTAGTTGTCTCTTACTAACTAGTAAATGAATATGTTAAGTTACATATTGCAAGGATTAAATAATTTCAGAAGGTTAAGTCTAGCTCTATTGCGCAGCTCGTGTTTGAGTCCAACCGTTGTAGGGTAGGATCTCTCATTCGAAGAATTATATAGTCTTAGTGATATGTAATAGTATTCACGAGCTAGTTAGGGGGAAATAACAGGGATTTCTTATGCAGCTGATAGCAGAGAGTGGTTTGGTGATTACCCTAGGGCAAGCCTAGGATGAGTTTAGCATGAGATCAGCAGTAGTAGTAGAAGGGACTTGGTGGAGTCGAGGCAGTTCTTGAGGAAAGTACGGATAGATGTGGAAGGTAGTATGGGCCCGTACTACTGAAAGCAGAGGATCCGTACTCGAATCAAGGAAGGCTAAGATGAATCCAGGAAGCTTGTAGAATGTGAGATCCCTCGAGATATGATATGTATACTGATGTTTGTTATGGTGTATTTTCAGTATGGTGGTTCAACGCACTAGGCCAGTTGGCACTTCAAGCAGTGGTGAGGGATCAGGCTCGGGCTCTGGAGCCGGGCAGACGGATGAGCAGATAGGGGAGTTTATTTCATCGGATATCACACGTAGTATTCTAGATCAGACTCCTGTGATCTTTGGATCGGTCAAGGAGGGTATTTTGGAGCTTCTGGATGAGAAGTTGAGCGCGTTCCGTACTGAGGTGGCGGCCATGATGGGGTCGCGCACACTGACTTTCCGGGAGTTCTGGGCGTGTGGAGCTCCCGACTACCATGGGGCTCCAGACCCCATTGCTATCAGCAGGTGGTTGGCTGATGTCGCCAACGCGTTCCGCACCAGCAGATGTCCCGAGGGGGACAAGGTTAGACTTGCGTCCTGTCTTCTGAAGGACAGGGCACGTGACTGGTGGGAGGAGGCTGGGAGAGCCATTGGGGATGATACAGTGCTAGATGCTATGACCTAGAGTGATTTCTCGGCCAGGTTCAGGGCCTAGTTTGCACCTTCGATTGAGGTGCAACAACTAGCGAGGGAGTTCCAAGATCTGGAACAGACGACTGAGACTGCGGCGGAGATCACCGCCAAGTTTAGGGAGAGGGCCCTTCTTGTTCCACAGTACATGGCGGACGAGGAGATGAAAAAGGCCCGATATCACGAGATGTTGAGGAGCGACATACGACATTTTGTGAGTCGTTCCAGCTGCAAGACGCTGGAAGATATGATTGTGAGAGCTCGGGAGAGGGAGCTAGACTTGGATATGGAGAGGAAGAGAAAACCCGATGGGGTACAGACGGCGAGTGCGGGAAAGAAGCCCAAGGTGTCAGATCACAGATCGAGGAGCCAGCAGGGCCATAACCGATGTGGCAAGTGCGGCAAGATGCATGAGGGGGCATGCAAGGAGGGGAGTTCAGGCTACTTCAAGTGCGACCGAACTTGTCATATGAGTAGGGATTGTACAACTACCACCACCACCACAGCAGTTTCAGATTTGATTTGCTTCCATTGCAATCAGAGGGGCCACAAGAATTCCCAGTGTCCGAGTCTGGCAGCAGCAGGACAGGTGGCGGCAGCCGCTCCTTCCACATTGAGGATTACAGATGGCCGTCAGGGCCAGGCGGAGGCGCCCACAGCGAGGAGCATGGATTTTCAGCTTACGACTGAGGAGGCACGTGCGGCTCCCGATGTTGTGACTGGTATATTTTCTCTCCTTATCTCTTTATTTATATTGATTGTCGCTCATTTTTATGTGTTTTATTATAGGATCGTTCCTAGTGAATGGTATATCTGCTTTGGTACTGTTTGATTCGGGGGCTACCCGATCTTTTGTGTCGCTCGCTCTTAGTAAGCGATTTTTTGGAGCTCTGGGGGAGCTAGAGTGTCCTTTGGACGTCGAGATAGCAGATGATAGGACGGTACGGGCCGCGAGGGTTTACCGCGGATGTACGCTACAGTTGTTTGATGAGCAGTTTTCAGTGGACCTGGTTCCTATTCCCCTGAAAGAGAATAAGGTTATAGTTGGTATGGACTGGTTGAGCCCCAATGGGGCAGTGATCGACTGCGAGTAGCAGCTAGTTAGGGTTTGGACTCCTAGTGGGGGAGGGTTAGTGATTCAGGGCGAGAGGCCGCAGCATGGGTTGACTCTATGTTCAGCAGCGAGATCTATGCGCTACCTTCAGCAGGGGTGCGCAGGTTATATCGCCTATGTTATGGATACCCGTGATAAGGGTAAGGTGACAGTGGATGATGTACCGGTAATGCGAGAGTACCCGGATGTATTCCCGGAGGATCTTCCTGGGGTACCTCCGGAGAGGCAGGTCGAGTTTAGGATTGACCTGGTCCCTGGTGCGGCTCTGATAGCCAAGGCACCATATCGGTTGGCTCCTCTCGAGATGCAGGAGTTGTCTACGCAGCTGCAGGGGCTGCTAGACAAGGGATTCATTAGACAGAGCAGTTCGCCATGGGGAGCCCTGATCCTGTTTGTGAAGAAGAAGAACAGGTCGCATCGCATGTGTATAGACTACCGAGAGCTGTACAAGGTGACGGTGAAGAACCGTTACCCATTCCCGAGGATAGATGATTTGTTTGACCAGCTTCAGGGAGCATCTTGGTTCTCCAAGATTGATCTATGGTCAGGTTATCACCAGATGCGAGTCAGGGACGAGGATGTCCAGAAGACAGCTTTTAGGACTCGCTATGGGCACTATGAGTTCGTGGTGATGCTATTCGAGCTCACCAATGCTCCAGCCACGTTCATGGACCTCATGAACCGAGTGTACAGACCGATGCTGGATCGGTCTGTGATTGTTTTCATTGATGATATCTTGGTCTATTCCAAGACTCAGGAGCAGCATGAGGAGAACCTGAGGGAGGTGCTGGAGACACTGAGGAGGGAGTAACTTTTCGCAAAGTTCTCCAAGTGTGAGTTCTGGTTGCGCGAGGTGCAATTCCTTGGGCACCATGTCAACCATAAGGGTATTCTGGTTGATCCGACTAAGATAGAGGTCGTGATGCAGTGGGAGGTTCCGAGGTCTCCAACTGAGATTCGGAGTTCTCTTGGTCTAGCGGGTTATTATAGGAGATTTATCCAGGATTTTTCCAAGATTGTTGTTCCTTTGACCCGACTGACCAAGAAGTCGATGATATTCTGCTGGGGCCCTGAGCAGCAGGCAGCCTTCGAGACTCTCAGACAGCGGTTGTGCGAGGCACCGATTTTGACTCTGCACGAGGGAGTAGATGACTTCTTAGTGTACTGTGATACGTCGATTACGGGCATGGGTGCAGTTCTGATGCGGAGGGGTCATGTGATAGCCTATGCGTCGAGGCAACTGAAGCCTCACGAGGCTAACTATCCAACACACGATTTAAAGCTGGGGGTTGTGGTGTTCGCCCTCAATAATTGGTGGCATTACCTCTACGGGGTCTGTTGTACCATTTATACGGACCACAAGAGTTTGAGGTACCTCATGGATCAGCCGAATCTGAACATGAGGCAGCGTCGGTGGTTAGATGTTGTAAAGGATTATGACTGTGAGATCCTTTACCACCCGGACAAGGCCAGTGTGGTGGCCGACACCTTGAGCCGGAAGGCGGTAGCGGCTCCGATTAGAGACATATGTCTAAGGATGACAGTGATCACTCCACTACTGGAGCAGATTAGAGAGGCGCAGGTTGAGGGCCTGAAGGAAGAGCGCCAAAAGTGCGAGAGGATTGTAGGCCGAGTGGCCTTGTTTGATTATGACAGCCGAGGTTTGCTGACCCTGCATGGGAGTGTATGGGTTCCGTACTGGGGTGGAGTGCGGCAGGTTCTGATGGATGAGGCCCATAAGTCGAGGTTCTCCATCCATCCTGGGGCGACGAAGATGTACCGAGATCTTCGCCCTGATTACTAATGGCCCTGAATGAAGCGGGATGTAGCGTGGTATGTGGAAATGTGCTTGAGTTGTAGGAAGGTCAAGGCTGAGCACCAGAGAGCACACGGCAAGATGCAGCCGCTAGACATTCCCATGTGGAAATGGGAGGATATCACCATGGATTTCATTACCAAGCTTCCTAGTACCGCACATGGAGTAGATTCGATTTGGTTCATCGTGGATCGGTTGACCAAGAGTGCTCATCTTATCCTGATCCAGGAGAGCATATCGGCCGAGAGGTTGGTCGAGATATATGTGCGTGAGATAGTGTCGCGATATGGGGTGCCTGTCTCGGTGGTGTCAGACCGAGATGTTCGTTTCACTTCCAGATTTTGGAAGCGGTTTCACGAGGAGATGGGTACTCGTCTCCACTTCAGCACCGCATTCCATCCTCAGACAGACGAACAGAGTGAGAGGACGATATAGACTCTCGAGGACATGCTACGCGCATGTGTTTTGGATTTCGATGGCAGTTGGGTTACGTATCTTCCATTAGCGGAATTTTCGTATAACAACAGTTACCACGCCAGCATAGACCGACCTCCCTTCGAGATGATTTATGGGAGGAAGTGTAGGACCCCAATCTGTTGGGATTAAGTCGTTCAGAGAGTTATGGGGAGTACAGAAGTAGTACTCAAGACTACAGAGCGGATCCAGCAGGTCCGGAGCAGGCTCTAGACTGCTCAGAGTCGGCAGAAGAGCTACGCAGACAAGAGGCGTTCGGATTTAGAGTTCTACGTGGGCGAGATGGTCCTCCTGAAGGCGTCACCTTGGAAAGGTGTCATTCGGTTCCGGAAACGGGGAAAGTTGGGCCCCAGGTACATCGGTCTGTTTAGGGTTTTGGCCCGGGTAGGTCGGGTTGCTTACCGGTTAGACCTTCCAGTAGATCTCACCCAGATCCACACCACCTTCCATGTTTCTCAGTTGTGGAAGTGCTTAGTGGATGATTTAGCAGTGGTACCCTTTGAGGATATTCAGGTTGATGACATCCTGAACTACATCGAGTGACCTGTAGCTATTCTTGATAGGAAGTCGAAGGAATTGAGGAACAAGAGGGTGGAGTTGGTAAAGGTGCAATGGCAGCATCGCAAGGGTTCAGAGTGGACTTGGGAGCCCAAGGAGGAGATGAGGGAGCACTACCCAGAGTTGTTTTAAAAGACATAAGACTTTGAGGACGAAGTCTAAGACAAGTGGGGGAAAATTGTAACGCCTGGTTCCTGGTATGCATTTAACTTTATTATTTTACTCATTTTGGAAGGGCTACTCGACGAGTTGGTGGCCCTAACTCGTCGAGTAGAAGGCATAATATGGGCGGGTTTTAAGTGAGCTACTCGACGAGTAGGACAGGCTGGATAAAACCCTAATCTTTAGGGCTTGCACCCTATTTAAGCATCATATATGGCCTCCATCCCAGCCTCCATCACCTCCAAACCCTAATCAACCTTAAGTGATCTTGATCTATTTCTTGCCATTTTGTGATTTAAAGATAGAAGAAGGAAGCTAAGGCTTGGAGTTGCAGAAGGAAGGTCGAAGATCCAGAGCTAAGGAATCATTTCTGTCTTGATTGAGGTATAAAGCTTATACCTTGGCGGCTATTCACTTAGATCTCCTTTTTAGCTTGTATGTTGTCATTTTTGGATCATTTCCAAGGTTATTCTGAGATTTGAACTCTTGGGGATGAAAGGACTTCAGATCTGGGCACTCTTGAGCTTTAGAAACGCAAAGTTGCCACCTTTATTCAGCCATGGCCCTATTCTATGACTCAGACCTCCATATTAGCTTGTAATGGGTGTTTTAGCTTCATAACACCATGCATGCACGTAAAGTTAGCAACTTTACGTGTAATTCTAGTCTAAGGGGTCCAGATCTACAAGTTAGAGGCATTGGAATAGATTAGAATCGACTGAATGGATATGTCACAAGGAGGACTCGACGAGTTGTTCTTAGACTCGACGAGTAGGGTCGTGAACCCTAACCCCTTTTCTGGTAGTGAGTGAAACAATTGAGTTTAGGAGATGACTCGGTGAGTTGGACAGGATTAGGACTCGAAATCTGAAGAACTCAACGAGTCCAAGGAGGGACTCGACGAGTTAGAGTCAATGTGTCCCGATGTTATGACAGGAAGAACTCGACGAGTCTGGGAAGGGACTCGACGAATTGACTTAGTTGACCACGGGTCTGAGTTGTACAGGAACTCACCGAGTTGGGAGATGACTCGATGAGTTGGTGTTAACTGGGAGTTGACCTTGACTTTGACTTTGACCAGGATGTTGACTTTGACCAGGGGTAAAATGGTCATTTTACCCTGAGCAGGATTATCAGATTTTGACTAAGTTTTATTGTGATATTGATAATCGGGGAGTCGTTGGAGCAGCTATCAGGTATTCCTCACCGTGAGTTTTTGCAGACAGCTTTGCGAGGTGAGTTTTATCCTGTAGGAACAGGTCTCAGGCACCAAGGCCGGCCCGTTTTTTTAGTATTAGTCCCGTACCACGGTCCGATGCCGGGTGGGACCTGAAGTAGGTTTATATGTCTTTCTGGATTCCGATCCGATGTTGGGGCGGCACCGAGGAATGATTGTATGCTTGTATGCTTGGTGTCTTTGTGATTCTTGCATGTGTTTGCTTTGTATTATGTGTTCCGGGCTTAGGTCCGATGACGGGCAAGCCCGAGGAATTTCTAGTTAATATGTTAAGATAGTATGTTCCGGACTCCGGTCTAATGCTGGGGCGGTTCCTGAGGAATGTTAGTATGTTTCCGGATCTAGGTCCGATGCTGGGCGGGGCCCGAGGAATGTTTACATGCTAGGGTTATGTACTTATGTTATATGTTTGTTGTTATGTATATGTATGCCGAGATCTTCTTGATGTCGGGCGGGGCTCGATGCCGGGCGGGGCCCAATTCCGAATAGGATTCGGAGCCGGGCGGGGCCCAATTCCGAATAGGGTTCGAAGCCGGGCGGGGGCCGATGCCGGGAAAGCCGATGCCGAGCTCGACTCGATGTAGCAGGGGCGGGGCCCAAGATATGTGATGTGATATGTATGGTATGTGGTAGTTGGGGAGACTCACTAAGCTTCGTGCTTACAGTTTTCAGTTTTGGTTTTAGGTACTTCCACTAGCAAGGGGAAGGGCTTGGGATGATCGCATGGCACACACCACAGTTCAGCCTGGGATTGTTTAGACTCTGATATTTTTCTCATATGATTTGATACAATATTTGACATGATGTTTTGAGATACATGATTTATGATTTTCTTTATAATGATGGATGACTTATGGTTTTATTATAAATGGTTTTAAAAAGAAATTTTTGGTCTGTATTTTTGAGATGTTTCAATAAATGAAGAATCTAAAATGATAAAATAGTTAAAGTAAAGATCTTTAAAGTTGCACTCATCTTATAGCCTCGAAGCATTAGAAAGTGTGAACCATGTTTAATTCTATTTGTTGACCGCGTCTGCTTATTTTTAACTAAACCTAAAATACAAAATTCAATAGGATGTATACAAAAACATGGGAGCCATCATTATAACATTATAAAGAAAGGGTATGTATAAAAAACATGGGAGGAATTAGTTATCATGTTGGTGGCATATAGTTGAATGCACACTTATGCTTTAGAGGCTGTTTTTGCATCTTATGACGAGTCTATAAGGATAATGCTTTTTCTGCAGCATTGCTTCTATGATCTTTGGAGCGCTAGCCGCCACGGCAACCGTCATATGTCAGTCTTGGCTGGACAACTTCACATCAACAGTTCAACTTGTATTAGAAATCTAAATTTTCATAAACTTTAATTACTAGGAGATTCTAGAATATTTAGCGCTTCAGGTTAGTTATGTGAGAAACTTCAGTCACTTTCTAGAGAAAAAAACCTATACGTGACTTTAGGAGAAAACTTTAGCAATTCAACCCTTTGAAACTTCACCAGTTCACTTTATGCAACAAATTTCGATAACATTAGGAGAAAAGTATCAGATTTTCAAGAGAATAGGAGACGGATGACTGATTAAATTACAAGTTCACAATAAGATTTTGGAAAAGGAAGGAAAGAACTACCCCGTTACTGATAACTTTCGTAAGTATAAAAGTTGATATCAAAGAGAACTTTATTTCGTTGTCTTCCCTGATTCAATGCTCAGGGGCCTCGTCTTCTTCGACTTCGATTATTAGGCGTGATGTTTACGAGACCAAGAAGTCAAAAGTGTAAATGAATTTGTAATTGCTGCCTAACTTGTTGCCCTGGGCCCTGGCCCGGCTTGCCTTGGGCTTGGGCCGTCATGAATGTAGGTATATGGGTAACATTTACACACAAGTGACTAAACCACTTCTTTAAGAGGTTTTCCCAAGCAAAGCATGCTTTATGGAATGGAGATTCTGGGAGGAATCCCTGGGAGAATGGAATGTATGTGCTGGTGTTCCTCTATTGATTGTTAGCTTACTTCAAACCCTTAAACAATTGAATTCCAACAAAATTGGATTATATCATTAAATGCCATTTTATTTGTGTTGTTAATAAAAGAGAACATCAAAATCCATTCCATCAAAGTACGAGTTCTATCATAACACTTCAAGATAATTACAATATTATTTCTTAATTTTATTAATCAATGAACTGAATGAATTGTGACGGGGTATTGTTTCTTTATTTCATAATTAGAAAAAAAAAAGTAGAGTTGGGTAAATATGATAATTGAGAAGTTTATGAAGGGTACAAATGATATTTTTCAACTTCAATTAATAAGAATGGTTTTGTAACATCCGAGTCACCAGGTATTTCCCTTCGATTTAATTAAGTGTAATATATTGTAATTTTGAGAAAGGTCGTATGTTGGGCGTACATAGTGTACGCACGACGTACACGATTGAAGCGTGAAGCAGGGGGAAGCCTTGTGTACGTTGGGTGTAACCTGTCCAGTTGCAAACCCTATATTTTAGGGTTTGCACCATATATAAATACATTAACTCCGTCCCAAACCTCATTCCCTCAGCCTCCACTGTCCCTAAAGAGGAGAAATCGAACCGTAAACCTCTTGCATGGTTTGTGAGCTAATTTGGTGCACTTTTTGGTGATTTTTGGTGGTTTTGAAGAAGAGGAAGTTAGAAGAAGGAGCAAGAACGTGAGAGGGGCTTGTAGATCCAGGAGTTTAGCATCTTTTCTGACTCATCAAGCTTCAAACTTGACCATTGCATGCTTAGTTGTAGTTTTGGGGTGTTTTATGTGACATTTTGACTCCATAGTTGAGATTTCTTGTGTTCTGGTAGTTCCAGCCCATAAGAGCTGTCCTTTTGAGCTCTTGGAAGCATTTAGAGCCATAAAAATCGGGCCTTGATGGTTAAGCCACAACCATGCAAGTGTTAGATGGTCACAAAGTGTGTTTAAGGACTTAAATCATGTCTTAACCCCCATCAATGCATGCAAAGACATAAAGTTTGTAACTTTATGGTCTAGGACATCTTAAAGGACCTGGATCTATGTTTTGGACGTTAGGACTTAAGGGATTAAGTCACAAAGGAGTTCTAAGGAAACTGGCCAGTACGTTGGGCGTACCCCTGGTACGATGCGCGTACTGGGTCAATCTCCCTGAAGTGGTTAAGACCAGCGTATGTTGGGTGTACGTGCCAGGAACGCCGCACGTACGCATGCAGAGTGGTCAAATAGGTATTTGGGCCTTAGGAGGTTGGGCCTGAAAATAGTTAGGCCTCATTACCCACTGTGGAGTAAGGCTTCTGGGCCTAGACCTAGGATATATGGTATTAGGCCTTATTGGGCCTTGAAATTTAAATGGATGGACTTGGGCCTTAATTTAATCAGGAGTTGGGCCTTGGGAGAAAGAGGCCCAATAGGCAAAGGATTAGGAAACCTTGCCTTGGGACATGAATTAGAAGTTTGGGCCATAAGGGAGTCCTATTTGGACCCAATGACTGACTAGGGAATTTATTATGCTTTAGGGAGAGCAGTTATGAGCCAGCCGAGGAGTACGATTTCGGCATACACAGTGAGGTGAGTCTCCCTTCGTAGAAATCGTGGGTCGAAGGCACCAATGCTGGCCCACTAGTATTGATATGATTTAGTAATTGTCTTAGTGATAATTATTAAGGTGGTATGTATTGTTTGATGCTTATGTGTGATATACATGATCGGTGAAACAGACCCCGTAATCGGTTGGAATAAAACTGATGGGTAGGCCGGGCACCCAGGTATGCCTGACAGGGGTAGGTCGGACACCCCAGTATGTCTGACATGGGTAGGTTGAGCACCCAAGTATGCTCAGCAGGGTCGGGCACCTAGATATGTCTGACAGTATGTTTATGATTTGTATGTGGTATGTTGGGGGAAACTCACTAAGCTTCGTGCTTACGGTTTTCAGTTTTGGTTTCAGGTACTTTCAGCTCAAAGGGGAAAGGGCCGACTTGATCGTATCACATCACACCATGATTTTCCACATTAGTGATTTTGGGATTATGACTCTGATAATGATTTTATATGTATCGTTGGGTTGCAAACCTAAACTATGTTATGTTTACATGGTTTTGGGAAAAATAATATGGTTTATTTTATGATTGATAAACATAAAAATGAAATTTTCGGGTTGTATTTTTAAGGGTGTTACACAGTTACAGGTTTAATAACCAATTACTTAAAGTAGGAATTTTAAATGATTAATAAATATTTAAAAATGTCATAATTAAAGATTTTGACAAATTTGATATTTTGAAAGTTTATATATATTATATATATGATATTTAACAATTAGATTTGTCAAATGCGATATTTCATGTTTAAGAAGTGTATATATGAAAATCTCCTAATTTTATTCACCTTTATTTTAGCCATCATTTTATATCGGTGTTATTCCTTTTTGTAATGTTGTTGGACATTGTATATGAAGGATTGTAATTGATCATGTTTCATTTGGTCGTGCGAGGTTTGTTACAGGGGCTGACGGCTCGAGTCGTTACATTGTCGGTATTCTAAAGCCGTCAACTAAAGAGTCGGTGACAAATGCTCTTGGAGGTTTGGTTTTTGATGTTGCGCTCCTTGATCGTGTTTTTAAAGAGCCTATCACTACTGCCAAGAGTATCCCCCATAGTTGTCGCCTTGCTTTCTCTTAGGCTTTGAAGACTGCTCTTTACAAGGTGATTGCCCAACCTGGTTCGGTTGAGGCATGGATGTGTTTGTTACTTCTTCCTCGCTGCACACTGCAGGTGTTTAGACCCAAAAATAGACAATAATGTAGGTCTATGAATAGAAAATCCTTACAACAAAGCTCCATCCTGAAGTCCTTGGATACATGGGGGAAAGAGGGTGGTATCACGAAGTTAGTTCAAAATATGTTAGACAATCCCGAGGATGGAGCCATGAGACAGGGTGGAGGCATCCTTCAGAAGGAGTCTACATCAAGTAACACCAACATCAGACAGTGTCTCCGTAAGGTTGCAGATGGTCATATTACCGCAGCAGTGAAAGTGTTATGCTCATCGGGTGTTGCACCATATAATGGTGATACTACTAAAGCTTTGGAGGACAAACACCCTTTCAGGCCACCCCTATCCATGTCGAGCCCCATAATTTCTGAACCTCCCCTTGTAGCAGACTTTGACTGTGTATTTAGTTGCATCAAATCCTTCCCTAAAGGAACTTCTTGCGGGAGAGATGGCTTGAGGGCTCAACACTTACTAGATGCCCTTTGTGGATAAGGGTCTGCTATTGCCACAGATCTCATACATGCTATCACTTCAGTGGTTAATTTATGGTTAGCAGGAAGATGTCCAACCATTTTGGCAGAATTTGTTGCGTCCGCTCCTCTCACGCCTCTACTTAAACCTGACAACGGGATCCGTCCGATTGCAGTAGGCACTATATGGAGACGTCTGGTTTCCAAGGTTTCCATGAAAGGTGTGGGTAAAGAAATGGCCAAGTACCTCAATGATTTTCAGTTCGGGGTTGGTGTATCAGGCGGTGTTGAGGCTGTGTTACACAGTGCTAATAGGGTGTTAAGTGAACACCATGATGATGGTCTCTTGTAATGTTGATTGTGGATTTCTAGAATGCCTTTAACCTGATGGATCGATCAGCATTGCTCCACGAGGTTAAGAAGATGTGCCCTTCCATTTCTTTGTGGGTGAATTTCTTGTACGGGCAAGCAGCGATACTTTATATCGGAGACCAACATATATGGTATGCCACTGGGGTGCAGCAAGGTGACCCCTTGGGCCCTTTTCTTTTTGCCCTCGTTTTGCACCCGCTTGTGCACAAGATTAGAGACAATTGTAAGCTCCTTCTCCATGCTTGGTATCTAGATGACGGGACTGTCATTGGGGATTCAGAGGAGGTGGATAGAGTGTTAAACATTATTCAGTTGCATGGTCCAGGCTTGGGTCGTGAGTTGAACATCAAGAAAACAGAGATTTTTTGGCCCTCCTGTGATGGTAGGAAGCTTCGTGTCGATTTATTCCCAACGGGTATAGGGAGACCTTCTTTGGGGGTGAAGCTCCTTGTGGGGGCTGTTAGCAGAGACTCAGAGTTTATTAGCGGGCTGGCCATGAAGAGAGCAGTCAATGTTGTTGATTTGATGGGCCTTCTTCCACAACTATGTGACCCGCAGAGTAAGCTCCTTTTGATTCGATCATGTATGGGCATTGCAAAACTTTTCTTCGGTTTAAGGACATGTCAGTCGGTACACATAGAAGAGGCAGCTTTGTTCTTTGACAAAGGATTGCGCAGGTCTATCGAGAATATGGTGCTATGTGGAGGCCCCTTCTTTGGAGACATTCAGTGACGCCTGGCTTCCTTACCTATTCGTTTCGGTGGTTTGGGTTTGTACTCGGCATACAAGGTTTCCTCCTACGTATTTGTAGCCTCGAGGGCCCAATCTTGGGCATTACAAGACCACATCTTACGTGACAGTGGCGTATGTGGTATGGACTCGGATTACCTATGTGCTATGACTCATCTTCGCGATATGATTCCGGGATTTGACTGTAGCAGTTTCACTAATAAGGACACCGACCCCCTAAATCCCAAAAAGCTTTGGCGTGTGCCCTTTTTAGCAAAATTGTCCAAGATATGAAAGTCGACTTCGACATGACTGTCAGACAGAAAGTAGTCTTTGAGTGTCTGCAGGCACCTCATGCTCATGATTTTCTGCTAACTATCCCTATTGATGGTCTTGGCCAGCATATGTCTCCTGTGGAGTACCGAACTATCCTTCGTTATCGCCTCATGATTCCCATATTCCCAATTGACGAGATATGCCCATTTTGCCGCAAGGCATGTTTGGATACCTTTGGGGAACACGCGGTTCATTGTAGAGAGCTCCCTGGTTTCAAGTACAGACATGATGTGGTTCGGGATGTTCTCTTTGATGCTTGTCGGCGTGCTGGTATTTCTGTAA